>NC_133377.1:27772010-27839642 GCF_049309525.1 Garra rufa
AGCAAGTTTTTTTGACCGGAAATGACACAGGCGTCTCCCAAAAGATAATAAGACGATGTACAAGAGGCATTATTGTGGGAAAAAAAATTTCTCAGCTTTTATTTACGTTTGAACAAAAAGTGGCATGTCCAAAATTATTCACACCCTTTGCAAACTGTCACAGTCTATGGGAAAAATGTTTTAATCAACTCAACAGGTGAAAAACAGAAGCTCTCTGCTGTTGGTTTGTAGACAGTCATGGCTAAGACAAAGGAGCTCACTGGGGACCTGCGGCTGCGCATTGTGACTGCTCACAAGTCAGGAAAGGGCTATAAGACCATATCTAAATGTTTTGAAGTTCCAGTGGCTGCAGTGCAAAGTATTATTAAAAAATACAAGACATTCCGCACTGTGAAAAATCTCAGAGGACGTGGTTGGAAGCCAAAAGTGACACCTGTGCTGGCCAGGAGGAAAGTGAGAGAGGTAAAAAAGAATCCAAGGATCACCACCAAGGCCATCCTGATGAATCTGGGCTCTGCTGGTGGCAACATCTCAAGGCAGACAGTCCAACGGACACTGCACACCGCTGGGTTCCACGGACGCAGACCAAGGAGGACACCACTTCTCCAGATAAGGCACACAAAAGCCCGCTTGGCCTTTGCAAATGCTCATCTGGACAAAGAACAAGACTTCTGGTCTTCTGTTTTATGGTCAGATGAAACAAAAATTGAATCATTTGGCCACAATGATGTAGCCCTCATTTGGCATAAAAAAGGAGAAGCCTTCAACCCTAAGAACACCATCTCCACTGTCAAACATGGTGGTGGGAACCTAATGTTTTGGGGGTGTTTTTCAGTTGGTGGACCAGGGAACATAATCACATTAAATGGTACCATGAAAACGGAGCAATACATCAAAATTCTCAACAACAACATCAGGCAGTCTGCAGAGAAACTTGACCTTGGCACCAGTGGACATTTCAGCACAACAGCGACCCAAAACACACAGCAAAAGTGGTGAAGAAATGGTTAACAGACAAAAACATTAACGTTTTGCAGTGGTCCAGCCAGAGTCCTGACTTAAATTCAATTGAGAATCTGTGGAGGGAGCTAAAGATCAGGGTGATGGCAAGGAGACCCTCCCAACCTGAAAGAGTTGGAGCTCATCACTAGAGATGAATGGGCAGAAATACCAGTGGAGACATGCAAAAAGCTGGTCAGCAATTATAGGAATCGTTTGATTGCTGTAATAGCCAATAAAAGCTTTTCTATTGATTAATGAGATGGGTTTGAATAATTTTGCACATGCCACTTTTTGTTCAAATGTAAATAAAAGCTGAGAAATATTTTTTTCCACAATGATGCCTCTTGTGCATCGTCTTATTATCTTTTGGGAGAAGCCTGTGTCATTTCCGGTCAAAAAAAACTTGCTGGTTGAATAAAAGTAACTTTAAGTCAGAATTTGCCAGGGGTATGAATAATTTAGGGCTTGACTGTATATATATATATATATATATATATATATATATATATATATATATATATATATATATATATATATATACATACATACACACACACACACAAATATACACATACCAGTACATTTTAAAATGTTATCAGTACATACACTCCAATTCATTCCATGAACTGAGCTACAGGAACATCTCTATTCGATGTCGCCTACGCACTTTTGTATCTCACAGAATGTACTGCAGACTATTTCAAGCATAGTTGCTGGTTGATACTGTATTGTGTTGTGTTGTGTTAAACTAGGACATTGAGAGCTGTCAAACAGGAATCAAGTTTTGCACCCGGTAGGCAGCTGTAGACACGCACATATCAACAATCGACCTGTCAAACTGACTCCATCGATGTTCCTGGTGTGCAGGCAGCCAAAGTTCTTCAAAGTGTGAGACATCCTGCCACATCTATCATATATTATTTTAAAAACTGGTGAAATGTGGAGTTTACAAGCAGTCAAAATGTCGCATTTAACTGCATGCTAGACTGATTCTCTAAAGACCCATTACCAATATGAGACATATCAGTCACATACGTAAAGTTGCATATTGTATATAGAGAAAAATGTCATTAGGTTTACAATGTTTAAGGAGTGAAATAGAATATTAATATGCCTTCTGAAATAAATCACTCAACCAATCAACTTCCACTCCGAAAGGCAGGAAGTTTCCCTCGAGGGCAAATGCTCTCTGTGTTAAATGGTGTGTATGAATAGTAGCTCATAATTTAGGACTCTAATCGGTGCTTTATCTCCCTTTGCAGAAGTGGATTTGAAAGAATCCATCCGTATCACGTCTGTTATTGTCTGTCTCCGCTGGAGCTGAAAGCTTTTGAGAAAGCATGAGTCGAAAACTCCAGGAGACTGATGTAAAGAAGAAGCATCCCGCACCCTCTTACCCTGTTTCCGCACTTCCTATTATTTACGGCATGAAATGCCCTGATTTCCTGTGGTTTACCTCTGATTGTAAAAATATACACAGGATGCATGTTTCTACAATCACGCTAAACATAAACAGACTAGTTTTGAGAGTGCAGATTATGTAGCCCCTGGTGGAATGCAGCTTCCATTGATTTTTCAAGGATACAAGGAGACTGTGTTACTTTAGATTACTTTAGAATGGGAGAGCAATCATCCCTGTGCTCACAATAAAAAAAGCATGTGACCTTCAAAAGGGTTTTTATTGACATTGTATATATAGATGATCTCATATCTTATAGTGTCGTAGATTAGTTTTTTTCCCCTCAGACAACAGTCATTGTGCCTTAATGCTTAATGCTTAAAATACCATAATTTGGTATTATAAATAATTTGGTAAAATACCGTAATTTGGTAAAAGCCGGTATTCGCCACTGAATAAAAAAGAATTGAAAACGAAAGGTAATTGCAACTTTTTATCTCGCAATTCAGGTTTTTTTCTCGCAATTACGAGTTTGCATCTTGTAATTCTGAATTTTTTTCTCAGAATTGTGAGATTTAAACTCACAATTGGTAGTCATAAAGTTAGAATTTCGAAATATAAACTCACAACTGCAAGTCATAAAGTCAGAATTGTGGGAGATAAACTCACAATTGCAAGAAAAAAATCTAAATTGCTTCTTGCAATAGCGAGTTTATATCTCGCAATTCTAAAAAATTTTCTTGCAACTGAGTTATATAGTTAGAATTGCGAGAAATGAAGTCAGAATTGTGAGATATAAACTCACAATTGTGAGAAATAAAGTCAGAATCGCAAGATAAAATGTCAGAATTGACAGAAATGGACACGCAATTGTGAGAAAAAAGTCAAAATTGTGAGATAGAAACTCATAATTGCGAGTTATAAGGTCAGAATTGAGGGAAATGAACTTGCAATTGTGAGAAACAATTGAGAGAAATAACATTAGAATTGCGAGATATAAACTCACAAATTGCAAGTTAAAAAGTCATAATTGAGGGAAATAAACTCGAAATTGCAAGAAAAAAGCGAAATTAAGGGAAATAAAGTCAGAATTGCGAGAAATAAAGTCAGAGACCTTTTTTCTCATAATTGCTTGTATGTAGCTTGCAATTCTGACTTTTTTCTCACAATTGCAAGTTTATAGTCAGAATTGTGAGATATAAACTCACAATTGCAATAAAAATAAAGTCAGAATTGCAGGAATTAAACTTGAAATTGCAAGAAAAATAACATCAGAATTGGGAGAAATAAAGTCAGAATTGCAGGATATAAACTCGCAATTGTGAGAAAAATGTCAAAATTGGGAAAAAATAAAGTCAGAATTGCCAGATATAAACTCGCAATTGCAAAAAGAAATCAGGATTGCAATAAATAAAGACAGAATTACGAGATATAAACTCGAAAATGCAAGGTAAAAAGTTAGTATTGAGGGAAATAAACTCGCAATTGCAAGAAAAAAAAAACAGAATTGCAAGGAAAAAAGTCAGAATTGTGGGAAATAAACTCGCAATTGTGAGAAAAAAGTCATAATTGTGAGATATAAAATCAGAATTGCAGGATTTAAACTCGCAATTGTGAGACAAAAGTCAGATTTTGACAAAATAAAGTCATAATTGTGGGATTTAAACCCGCAATTGCAAGAACTAAAGTCAGAATTGGGAGAAATAAAGTCAGAATTGCAGGATATAACCTCGCAATTGCGAGAAAAAAAGAATTGTGGGATATAAACTCACAAGAGAAAAGTCACAATTGTAAGGTATAAAGTCAGAATTGTGGGATTTAAATTCGCAACTGCGAGAAATAAAGTAAGAATTGCGGGATATAAACTCACAATTGCAAGATATCAAGTCAGAATTGCGAGAAATAAAAAAAAGTCGAATTGCTTTTTGCAATTGCGAAAATCTCGCAATTCTGCATTTTTTTTCACGCAATTGCAAGTTATATAGTCAGAATTGTGAAATATAAAGTAAGAATTGCGGGATATAAACTTGGAATTACAAGAAATAAAGTCAGAATAGGGAGATATATAGTAAGAATTCCAAGAAATAAAGTCAGAATTGCAAGATATAAACACAATTGCGAGATATAAACACAATTGCGAGATATAAACACAATTACAAGTTATAAAGTCAGAATTGCAGGAAATAAACTCAGAATTCAGAATTGCTTCTCGCAAATTGTGAGTTATATAGTCAGAATTGCAAGATATAAAGTCAGAATTGCGAGAAATATAGTCAAAATTGCGAGATATAAACACAACTACAGTACAAGTTATAAAGTCAGAATTGCTGGAAATAAACTCAGAATTCAGAATTGCTTCTCACAAATTGTCAGTTATATAGTCAGAATTGCAAGATATAAAGTCAGAATTGCGAGAAATATAGTCAAAATTGCGAGATATAAACACAACTACAAGTTATAAAGTCAGAATTGCTGGAAATAAACTCAGAATTCAGAATTGCTTCTCACAAATTGTAAGTTATATAGTCAGAATTGCAAGATATAAAGTCAGAATTGTGGGATATAAACTCGCACTTGCAAGAAATAAAGTCAGAATTGTGAGATATAAAGTCAGATTTCAGGACATAAACTTGCAATTGTGAGAAAGTCAGAGACTTTTTTTCTCAGAACTGCAAGATGTAAACTCACAATAGCAAGTTATAAAGTCCAATTCTGAGGGGGGAAAAGACTGATAATTGTAAGAAAAAAAAATTCAATTACCTTTTTAATATTCAGTTGTGGAAACAGGCTTCTATAATAATTAGATGATATTCAATAGGAATGGCCAATATATTTAATGTAGATTTAGCTACCAAGAATATAGATGGTGCAGATTTAGAGCTTGATATTTTGATATTTAGATAAATATTTGTTAAATAAGATCATTCACAATCATTCATTTATAGGGAAATTGCTAAAACTCCAGTAGCATGCTCATTATGCTAAACTTGTTGAACTTCAATATGTGTTTGGAATGGAAATTAGTTTCAGTGTTTGCCTTGGAATAGAATCCTTGACCTTTAAAACGCTTAGATAAATATCTATTAAATAAGATTGCTTACATTCATTAATTTATGTGGAAATAGCAAAGTGAGCTTCGCACTGACCTTTAGCGTGACTCCGCACTAAGCCTACACTTAGGTACACTTGTTGTAGCAAAGAGCATATGAATGTAATGGACACAGCTGGTCATTTGCAGAAGTCCAAGCACACCTGAGCCCAGGCCATCACTAAAGTTAGATCCAGCCAAAACCATGCTTTCTATATCTGAGCGCCGTAGCTTCTGGCTAGATAAACTGTCAGTGCACCGACAGGCTCAGAGTGTTAAACACAGGCACCGTGACGTGCCCTAGATAAGCCTGTCAGCCAGGCAAATGAGGAATGCATTCAGCTTTATGAATTAATCATTTGAGAATTCGTTGAACTTTTACTTGACAAAGGCCTCAATGGCAGCGTTCCCTCTCCGCTCGTGTCTCCCGCTGCGTCTCCGCTCACCTGTCGCGGTTAGATAGCGGCGCTATCACAACAGCTTAATGATTAAGTATCTCTGTGAGGTCTAGACGCCAAGTGTGCGGTGTATCCATGGAAACAGTGGTCTAAACCCATATATACCAGATTTGAGTCTGCATTTTTGAATAATCCAGGGGAATGGACCGGATTACTTCATTTTAAGTACTACATAGAAATTTCAACATCAGCCTACCTATAAAACTCACTATGATTAGAAAATCTAAATGTAAATGTCAAGTACTATGTGTAAATATAATTAATAAATATCAAATAATTATTAAATAATTATTACTGTTGTTACTATTATTATTAATAATAATGATTAATATTTATATACTTGATATTTTATTTATAGTATTTATATATGAGTAGAATAATATATTTAGATTTGATTAGAATATCAAAATATGTATGTCAGTCCATTAGTAGGTGTTGTAAATAATAAGTAAGTTTTAAAATAAATATAAAATAATTAATATTGTTACTACATTTCCATTTATTCATTTAGCTGACGCTTTTATCCAAAGCGACTTACAATTGGGGAATACATCTTAATAGGGGAATACTATTAATAATAATAATAATTCATATTTATATACTTTGTATTCTATTTATAGTATTTATATATGATTATAATCATATATAGAATATTTATTTTTTATTAGAATATCAAATGTGTATGTACAGTGTATAACAATCCATTAAGTGTTGTAAATAATAAATACATTTTAAAATATTTTAAATATAATTTAAAAATATAAAATTAATTATTACTAATATTATTATTAATAATTTATACTTATATACTTTAGATTTCTTTATAGTATTAATATGTGATTAGAATTAAATATAAAATATTTATATTTGATTAGAATATTAAAATTTGTATGTCAATCTATTAATAGGTGTTGTAAGTCTTGTTTTAAAATATTAAAAATATAATTAATAAATATATAAAATAATAATTATAGTTGCTGTTGTTGTTTGGTAATAATAACAATAATAGTAATAATAAGTACATTTTAAAATATTTAAATATAATTAAAAAAAAAAAATAATAATAATTACTGTTATTATTATTAATCATTTATGTTTATATACTTTATATTTTATTTATAGTATTTATATATGATTATATATAGAATATTTATATTTGATTAGAATATCAAAATTTGTATGTCAATCCATTATTCATTATTTTAAACATAATTAATAAATATAAAATAATAATTATTGTTATTATTAATATTAACTTTATTAATATTAACTTTACTTTATTTTTAAAATTCACTTTAAGATTTCATTTAATGAGTAAATTTTTGCTACAAAATGAGGCGGATTAACACCATGCAAGAGTATCAGAGCCGGCAAAAGCTATGAAAAGAGTGACACTTTATCTCACAGAGTACGAAGCAGCCTGCAGAAGTGACATGCATGGTTATTGTCACCACTAGAATTACCTACTGTAGCCAAAGCACACACTCAAAAAAATGATTCTTTAAACTAACTCAATTCAATTATGGACAGTGGTTCCAAACAACCAAATTGTTTTTTATTAACATATAAGGATTTTTTTCAATCTATTCAAAATTATTCTGTTAAGACAACACAATTGCATTAGGAAAATCAATGTGAAATAGTAATGTCCAACCAAATCAATGTCCTTTAACTTAAAACCACTAAGTTTAATCAGCTTGTTTTGGTTTACTAAAAAATAGGCCAAACAGCTCATAATTTATTCATGTCGCAATGCATGATGGGAGTCATGGATGAGTTCTGATTGGCTACAACATGGTTTTTTGGTGGTCACCGTTGTTGTGATTCTCACGCTGATTCTTCGTGTCTGTGTGTCTAAAAGCAAAAAAGCTTTTTTTTTTCTTTCTTCATCTGTCTTATAAAGCCAAAACTGACAGATCTTTTGTTCACAGTTCTATTGAAATCTGTAAGGAAAACCTAAGTCAAGTACTTAAGTCACTATATGGTGATAGCTATTTTAAGTACAGTCAATGCTACTTGATGACTTTTGTCCATTGCTTTGTGTGGCTGTTATAACTCAGTAAAAGCAGCCAAACAAAATCTAACATTGAAGATTTAAGGGTCAAGAGCCCAACTAATGCAAACATTGACCACTATAATGGTTGCTTAAAAAAATTTAACAATTCATAATTAAGTGAAGTGGATAATTAAACAGCTTAAGTTAAGCACAATACAATAGTGTTTTGGCGGACAACAAAATATATATATATGTTGTTTTAAAATAAAATATTTAAATAAAACCAACAATGGCACAAAACCATTTTTTTGAGTGCAGTAAACTCATTTAACCTCTTCCAAGGCCCATATTTACAAAATATACACTTCTGGGAATCCATACTCTGGTGTCAAGGGACCAAGTCAATCATTTGCTACAGGAGGAGTACAGCGAGAAGTGCCTGGTACCTACAGTGACTTTCAGTGGTAGTAAAGCTCTTCTGTAGGGATGTATGAGTGCTGAAGGTGTGAGGGAGCTGTGCTTTATCTTTATCAGTGCTGTCATGAATTCACACACTACTGTGTGATGTAATACAAAAAAACGAAACTGCAGATGCTATCCTCCCCTCATTCCCTGCATTATTGGGCATTTTTTCAGCATGACAATGAGGATATTTATTCTCCCAAGGTGAAAATCCTTCAGTGGACATGTATTTCACTCAGTATTAACACTCTTGAGCAGCTGTGGGGGATTCTGTAGAGACGAGCTAAGCAAAACTCCCCATTAAAGACCAGGGCATTTAAGGAGGTCATCCTCCAGGAGTTAAACAGGACAGATGGGAAAATTTGCCATGAACTTGTACACCCAGTGCCAAGAAGGGTCAGAGCAGTATACTTAATGTTCTGAAGGACATATTAAGTACTAGAATATTATACATTTGATGAATTACATACAGGGTGTACTCATTTCTGCAATCCATTATTTAAACAAAATTGGCTAATATTACAGGAAATATTGGCATATATTTTGTTTTTATTAAGCATATGTTTAATACATTTAAATATTGCCATCTTTCCATGAATTATATTAGTGATCATTAAGAAAATACATCTTTTATATATATTAAGAGGGGGTGTATTCATTTATGTTGTGCACTGTATACACACACACACACACACACACACACACAAATACACACTATACTTCTATAAAATTTTTATATACATTTATTAAATCTTGTTGTTGTTTTTATTATTGTTAATAATAATGATTATATTACTTTCCATAGTATATTTATATTTATTAATGATTTTACATAGTTTAATAAATGTCCACATTATTATTAATAATATTATTATTGACAATTCTGTTAATGATCTAATGTTATTTACTACAAAATTATTATAAGAAAGAATATTTAATGCTGATATTTCTACAAATATGTAGCGGCCCCTACTGACATAACAAAACATGATAAATTATTTTTAAAAAATAACATTTCTAGTGCAGATTCCATTTAGGACTATTAGGCCTATTGTTAGTCCAGTTTTTTGTTCTTCATTCATTCAACATTTAAAATGTTTGGATGTGCAGTGAATATTACATATGGATGTTGTCCAGTTTAAAGCCATGTTTTCATTTGGCTAATCTGGTTTACTCTTATTTATAGGCAGTTGTTAATGATTCAGTATTATGCATGGATGAATGCTGAAGTAACATTGTGCGCCGTGTAGCCTAAACAGGCGGCGTCTTTGTGTTATAACTCTCTGGTTCATGGCCCGTTCCAAACAAATAATTCCCTCTCCCACTGCATGCTGTTGTTTGCCTAATTTCCATAAACGTTGATCCCCGACAATCTCTATTGTCTCCCACTTGTTTTCTCTTCTCATAAGCAAGCCGTCATTGTTCGTTGGCTGCCAGCCCGTGCTCTCCCCATAACTGACCGACTGACATTCTGTAGCGATCGGACATGCATCCTGTACATGTGGATGTTTTGATATTTTGGGACCACCACTACACGCCCTGTCTTTTCTCAGTGTGTCCCCGCATAGCCCAGTGAGCATGCTGTCCTCTCCGTCCCCAGCTGTCTCTATCCCATCATCCCCCTCCGGCCACATTGGCGGCAGTGCCCGGCACACGCCTTCGGTTGGGAATGTAGAAACCAGAGCCTCCCTCTCTCTCTTACATCCCTGCTCTCGTTCACCGTCTCACATTCTCATTTTCTGGGTATGGATAACAGTTGACCCTTGCTCATGGGTTTCCACACCCCCATCATAAGCTCTGTTCCAAAACCCAGCTGCATATTGCTTACTTGGGAAACTGCCCTGTAAAGCAGCATCCAAACTGAAATGGAAACTCATAACTGAGGATTAACAGAGGAAACAGTGTTGCAGACCACATACAAAATGTTCTGCAGGTGAAACTATCATGTTCTGCAGGTGAAACTATCTATCTATCTATCTATCTATAATAATAATAATAATAATAATAATAATTTGTTACATTTATATAGCGCTTTTCTAGACACTCAAAGCGCTTTACAGTGTCAGGGGTATCTCCTCATCCACCACCAGTGTGCAGCATCCACCTGGATGATGCGACGGCAGCCATAGTGCGCCAGAACGCCCACCACACACCAGCTTACTGGTGGAGAGGAGACAGAGTGATGAAGCCAATCGGAATATGGGGATGATTCGGAGGCCATGATGGTCAGAGGCCAATGGGCAAATTTGGCCAGGATGCCGAGGTCACACCTCTACTCTTTTCGAAAGACATCCTGGGATTTTTAATGACCACAGAGAGTCAGGACCTCGGTTTAACGTCTCATCCGAAGGACGGTGCTTTTTGGCAGTATAGTGTCCCCATCACTATACTGGGGTGCTAGGACCCACACAGACCACAGGGTGAGCACCCCCTGCTGGCCTCACTAGCACCTCTTCCAGCAGCAACCTAGTTTTCCCAGGAGGTCTCCCATCCAGGTACTGACCAAGCTCAACCCTGCTTAGCTTCAGTGGGCGACCAATCTTGGGCTTCTATCTGTCTGTCTGTCTGTCTGTCTGTCTGTCTGTCTGTCTGTCTGTCTGTCTGTCTGTCTGTCTGTCTGTCTGTCTGTCTGTCTGTGTATTCGGCCATCCATCTATCTATCTGTTTGTCCATCTGTCCATCCATCCATCCACCTGTCTGTCTATCTGTTTGTCTGTTTGTCTGTCTGTTCGTCCATCCGTCCCTCTATCCGTCTGTCTGCCTGTCTGTCTATCAGTCTGTCTATCCGTCTATCTATCCATTCATCTGTCCATCCATCAATCAATCCATCTGTCCATCTATCTATCCATCCATCCATCCGCCTATCTATCTATCTATCTATCTATCTATCTATCTATCTATCTATCTATCTATCTATCTATCTATCTATCTATCTGTCTGTCTGTCTGTCTGTCTGTCTGTCTGTCTGTGTATTCGGCCATCCATCTATCTATCTGTTTGTCCATCCATCCATCCATCCACCTGTCTGTCTGTCTATCTGTTTGTCTGTTTGTCTGTCTGTTCGTCCATCCGTCCCTCTATCCGTCTGTCTGCCTGTCTGTCTATCAGTCTGTCTATCCGTCTATCTATCCATTCATCTGTCCATCCATCAATCAATCCATCTGTCCATCTATCTATCCATCCATCCATCCGCCTATCTATCTATCTATCTATCTATCTATCTATCTATCTATCTATCTATCTATCTATCCGTTCATCCATCCATCCATCCATCCATCATTTATCTATCCAGTTGTCCATCCATTCATCCATCTGTCTGTCCAACTATCCATCCTGTCTGTCTGTCTGTCTATATATCTATCTATCTATCTGTCTGTGTATTCAGTCATCTATCTATCCACCCATCCATCTATCTATCTGTTTGTCCATCTGTCTGTCTGTTTGTTCATCCATTCATCCATCCACCCATCCATCATCCATCCATCCATCTATCCATCTATCATTTATCTATCCATTTGTCTATCCATCCATCCATCCGTCTATCTGTCCATCTATCTATCCATCTCTCTGTCTGTCTGTCTGTCTATCTATCATCTATCTATCTGTCTGTCTGTCTGTCCGTTCATCCATTTATCCATCTATCATTTATCTATCCACTTGTCTATCCATCCATCCATCCATCCCTCCATCCATCCATCTGTCTGTCTGTCTGTCTATCTATCTATCTATCTATCTATCTATCTGTCTGTCTGTCTGTCTGTCTGTGTATTCGGTCATCCATCTATCCATCCATCCATCTATCTATCTGTCCATCTGTCTGTCCATCCATCTATCTATTTATTTATCTATCATCTATTTAATCTTTTATTATTATTTTTTTTGCTATTTTTCAGTAATGAAAAGAGATGTTTATTTACAGTATAATCAAAGTTGCTCTTGCCTCATTTGCCATCTTGGATTGTTTTCTTTTCTTTTCAAATCATTGTAGAATTGCCTTCTGTAGAATGCAAGTAATACTGCCTTCAAATTTGGCCAAAACAAGGTGTTGAGGAGGCAGCATAATTATAGTGCCTTTCTTTTGGAACAAGACGCAAGGAGTGCATCTGTGAGGCTTTAAAATGCAATACTTCTTGGAACAGATCAACTCACTCTGCTTAGCAGAACTTGAACACTAGTTTGTTCTTTTTCGTAATCTTTCTTTCTCTCACCTTCTCAAAATATTACCTCAACCTGCGTCACACTTCTGCATTTCCTGTCTCCAATTGTTTCTATCTCTCCGACTGAGTCTCATCCTGCGCAAAACCCTCTCTCTCTCTCTTTCTCTCTCTCAGTTTTTTTCTCTCTCGGCAGTAATGCGATCAGGTGCAGTGAGTGAGTTGTCTCCACTCCAGTAACTGCATTAAGCGCCTCTTTTCTGTAGCATCTGCCCCCATTGCCCGTATCACTGCTTGCAAGGCCAGGGTCACAAAGGCCAAAGCTGTTCCAGGAAAACACACACACACACACACACACACACACACACACACACACACAGTCCATCACAGGTTTTTAATGGAGGCCTGGCACCCTCTTTCTCTCTACCGTCGGTACATGCGATCTATATTCATTTATCTCCACCACAGTGGCCCTGAGGACGCCAGTGAATCTATAGATCAGATAACCCTGCAAGCCTCACACATGCAGACACACTAACTGCTCCCCGTGCGAGAATCTGGCCACTAGCTGAAGCACAAATACCTGTGATTTGCTCTTTCTGATTATTGGACAATGTTTAGATTGCTGCTTCATGGGGGAAAACAAGTCATTTTATGAAATAAGTGTAATTTCCAATTTAACCAGCTTGGTGCTTTATTTTTATTGCCCTTTTTACCTGGTGGTTATTTTGTGATAGAAGTAACATTGAGACAGAAATGTATACATTTGTAACAGGAAAATGCATTAAAAGTTCAATACCTATTTTTGGTATAGTGGTTAAACAAAATCTCACAAGAACCTCAATTTTTGTAATATCAACTTCAAATTTGGAATTCATTTAGACATAACTTTATAGCAATTTTAGAGTCCACACTTTTTTAATACAGTACATTTTTTACAGCACACTTAAACCTCTAAAATTTTGATTAATAGTAGTCAACATTTGAAGTGGATCAAAAGAATACATCAAAGACTTTCAGACTTTTAGGAAAGGTTTTGATCCACTTCAAATGTTGACTACTGTATATCTCATGTTTAACCACTATAGAAACAGACGTTATCGCCGCATATTCTAAACAAGTACATGCTCACCTAAAAACTAAATTCCGTGACAAAAACAGTTTTATTTATAAAATTATAGTGGATTTGAGCATCCTCCATGACACTTGCTATGAGAAATTCCGCAAACGGTAAGAGTTCCGATATCACTAAAATATCACACTCCTCTCAGCCAATCAGATTCGAGGACCAGAAAAAACTGTGGTATAAATTCGCAATATCACACTTATAGCCGTGAGATATGGCTGTATATCGGCACTGCTGTAATTCAGCTGTAGGTAATCACAGTCTGCCGATATACAGCCATATCTCACATCTACGAGTGTGATATTGCATTTATACAACAGTTAGACAACATGAGTGTGTCTCGTGGAGCCTCTGAAGAAGTCATGGATGGTTCCATTCGATGGCCGAAGTTGCAATTTCTTGAAACTCCAAGGTTGTTCTTGACTCTGTTGAGGTCAGGGGAGGTCTCTCTCCTGAGTAAGCAGTTCTGCGGAACCGCTGGCTGCTCTTCAGAGATGGGGATCCAGAGACGGCCAGGAGTAAAGAGAGGGAAGTGTCTGACCGTAGACATTTCAATGATTGAGTTCCAGTGTTGAGTAAAATGAACTCCAGTGGTATTAGTCTGACTCTGTGTGGTCGAGAGCCATCTTCTGAGGAGTCCGCACACAGCTCTGTGTCGGGGGCCTGCTGGGCACAGGCCCCCCCTTCTGCGGCTCGTATGAGCCCTGTTCACACTGCAGCAATCAAGATTTTCATAAGAACAGTCGGAACTGTGTGTGAGTACTTTTAAAATCTAGGAAGAGTCTCAGGGTGGACTTGACCAATGAGAGAGGCTGAATTCCAAGCGGGAGATTTGGAGATAATGTGAACTTTTATGACTCTTTATCTGAAAGCAAGGCAATTTGCATGTGTGCCAGGATTGGGTATTCATGCAAACTACTACAGATTCTTGAAACTGTAATATGTTACATGTGTATCAACATATAATATGCATCATCTTTTAGATCATCAAAATACGAATTCAGAGATACCAAACATGACCGTGTGGTTATACTACATAATATATCTATCTATATCTATAGTAACACATGCATAAAAACTTTACA
This sequence comes from Garra rufa, assembly GCF_049309525.1. Classification (NCBI taxonomy): domain Eukaryota; kingdom Metazoa; phylum Chordata; class Actinopteri; order Cypriniformes; family Cyprinidae; genus Garra; species Garra rufa. The sequence continues at coordinate 27,786,781 of NC_133377.1, forward strand.
CAATACAAAAGACAAGGTACATAAACCACAATAATATATACAATGATTGGAGGATTTGTGTGTTCATTCATAGGAAGGTTTTCCTATGAATTGGGGAAGAGTCTATTTCAGTAGGCCAAATGTCTTTCCTATAGTTGCTGCATTCCTTTGGATCGTAAAACTGGTGTTATCAGATAGTTGCCCTGGCAACTGAACCTTTAAGGCCCAGTTGCCTTAATGTTGGTCGAATTGGGGGTTGTTTCTAGAACGCCAACCTAAAGTTGGCTTGTTGGTTTTAAGAATAATTTGTTAAATGTAACAAATAACTATGTCTGATTGGTCCAGACACTACAAATATAATTTATTGAATAATAATATTTAATAAACAACAACAGCCATCATAAAAGTTGCTAGGCAATTCAGTCAAAAGTACACAGGCAGCGCTCTGATATACAGCATTGAATTTACATAAACATGATGAGATTTTGCCAAAACTATTTACGTCAACATGCTCTGGCATAGTAGATGCATGTGTAGAAGCAATCTGTGGAGTAACGTATACACATGACAAATCGCTTCTGCGTATGCCAGAGCATGCTGTTGTGAACACGCTCAGGACAGTTGGACATTGTGGTGGATCAGAGGTAAAAAAATGATATAAATACTGTTCAGTTTCTTGCACAGACCGATTGTTTCGTGTCTTAAGACCTCAATGTATCGTCACGAGCCGCAGGGTTTAATTTGGTTTTGTCTGTGTATGTTTTTTTGACTCTCCGTGGATCCCATTGACTGCCATTATATGACTGACAGACTGCCATGGTTTGAGTTAAAAATCTTGGTTTGTGTTCTGGTGAAGAAACAAAGCCTTGGATGCCCTGAGGATAAACAGATAAGCAGATAAACATCAAATTTGAATTTTTGGGTGAACTATCCCTTTAACAAACCGCATATAGTACATTCTCCCCTAAAACAATCTTAAAACTACATTCCATGACACAAAAACAGTATTATTTATAAAATTATAGTGGATTTGGGCATCCACCAAGAAACTCGCTATGAGAAATACCACAAGCGGAGTGATACAAACAGTGAAACGGTTGGGGTTCTGATATCACTAGAATATCGCACTCCTCTCAGCCAGTCAATTGGTTGTATAAACCAAAACATTTAATTAACACTGTGCATTACCTAGGCTTTGGACATTTAAAAATAAAATTAAACTTGGACATAGACCAAACTAAAGACAACCCCATTATAGACACACCTCCAAAGCGGCTCTCTAGTGTGTTGGGCGGCATTGAGCGGATTTGTTCCGTGCCAGTGAATTACTGCGTGCTACGTCAACCTGAAACATCCGCTCTAGCTCCTTATAATGAGGTGCCAAGCCCCCCTCACCCCTGAAATTTCCACTACCGTAGCCAGTAACTACACATGTGTGTTTATTAACTGTTTACACTTACACATGTACCTTTGATAAGCATTTGTTTGAAGCTTCATATTTCTATATTATTTTTCTCATTCAAGTTCCCTACTCGAATGGCCTTGTGTACAGTAGCTAGTGACCCTTATAAAGACAGGCTTCATTTATACTTCAAATCAACTTCTCGCTATTTCAAACAAGCTCTTAGACTCATAAACAAGCCCTGCTGTGGGTCATTTTTCACAGAAGTGCTTTTCTGCTTTTTTTGCTCCCCTGCTCTCCTTCTTGGAATAATTGAAGGCTGTTGAAGTGGAGTGTGCAACTCTTGGTTTATCCACGAACGGCACCGCGCTAATGCACAAACTGATGCTCGCGTCAGTCTGCTTTCAATTAATTGGACATTCTACTTAACAAGGCAGGCTGGCACACGGTGGCTAGAGTAGCACAGAAGAGCGTGAATGATGTGTGTAATGGTGCATCGCGCGCACACACGCACAGAAAACACTGAGGAAGAGAGTCGCTACGCTAGAGGTAGTGACTGACAGTGCCAAGCTGTGAATGTCTGGCTCCCTGCCAGTTGTTTCTCATTTATGGGCACACTCGCCCACCCGCCCTCCTGCCAGTCTGTTCGCCGTGACTAGATTCACTTCCATCAGTATGGAAAGAAACTGAAGTCTCATTCACTCCAGAACGTTCTAACAGGGTTCATTGATACACTAATGCATTGATTCAGTGTGAGGTGGCTCAGTGCTCTCGTTTGAGCCTAATTGCTTTTAGAAGACGCATCGGAAGCCAAAACGGCGTCAGTGCGAGACAAACTGTCTGTTGACTGAAAAGCTGAACTAAACAACTTGAATATAGTATGATTACAGCAAGGTTTTCAAGCTATGCTTTTTCACGTCCAACAGTCTGGACTCCATAAGGTGGAAACCCAGGGACACATTCTGGACCGTAAGGCTGGGTGGATTATTTTGAGATGTACATGCATGAATACATCTACATTCAATGCCGTCCAGGGGAATGGGCCATCTGATGGCTGAATATATGAGCCCTGAATTTTCCATTAGAATAGAACACAACTAGGCTTTTGCAACGGCCAGAGTGGGCAAAAACAAGAGCTGTGTTTACAGCCTGAATGATGGGTGACATTTCCAAATGCTACATGCAAATAGACTCGCAGCTGACCTTCTTGGACTCTACTTTTGGACCGTTTGCCTAACGGCTGGCCGAACTCTGTCTAATTGACTCCGGGACCTCCATGGCCAATCAATCACAAATCAAGTTTATTGATTGGCTGTCAGCACTGGTGAGGACAAGTATGCTAATGTTCACATGCAACAGTCTGAGTATTACATTTGGGCACTAACTATGATCATGATAATTAAACAGCAAATTTAAAGGCTTGGTTTACCCAAAAATGAAAATTTCCTCAAACCCGTAAGACCTTCGTTCATCTTCGGAACACAAATTAAGATTTTTTATTAAATCCAAAAGCTTTCTGACCCGGCATAGACAGCAACGCAACTGACACATTTAAGGCCCAGAAAGATAGTAAGAACATCACTAAAATAGTCCATGTGACATCAGTGGTTCAACCGTAATGTTATGAAGCTACAAGAATATTTTTTTCTGCGCAAAGACACAAAAATAACGACTTTATTCAACAATTTATTCCGTGTCAGTCTTCGACATGCATTCACGAGAGTACCACAACACCTGATGCAGAAGCTGGCATTCTGATATAGAAATCCATCTCTCTTAGTTCATTGTCTGTATATTCTGGTTTTGATAAGTAAGTCTGGGCAAAAAATTGCATGCTGTTTTATGAACAGCATGCATTTTCTTCTGCTTGTAAACAAGGGGCAGTGCATCTGGAATGATTGGAGAAAAGTAAGTTGACCTAATTAATAGTAGTAAAATAGTAATAATAATATAATAGCAAGTTGACCCAATTATCAACTAGTAGGTTGTTGGAAAACTAGTCCATAGTGACCCATCCCTTGTCAGGAATAACATTTAAAGGGATAGTTTACCCAAAAATGAAAATTAGCCCATGATTTACTCACCCTCAAGGCCTCACCCACTCACCCATTGTCCTGGCTCTTCCAAGCTTTATAATGACAGTGGGCACGTGTTTTTGTTTAACAGTCCAAAAGAAGTCCAATAAAGCACATCCAACCATAATAAAAAATGTGTCTCACACGGCTCCTGGGGGTGAATAAAAGCCTCCTGTAGCAAATCAATGCATTTTTGTAAGAAAAATATCCATATTTAAAATGTAATAATCACTTTTTTCTAGCTTGCGCTAACTGTCATATGTGTAAGCCGTTCCGTAGGACGTATGCGTAGGGCATGCGCCGGTGAGAAGTGACGAAGAGGAGAGAGCACAACAAACCAACGGTCACGAATTAGATGTACAAAATGAGGATTTGTAAAGATTTCAATAAAAGCCAAGAGGAGACTGGTTTTCCTTTACTAAAGTAAGAAAACTTTGCTTCCTTTGCTCCTGTAAACAAACATTGGTTTTCGCGAAATCAGTGGCGCATGCGCTATGTATACGTCCTACGTCATCCGTGCGGACAACTTGCATGTATGACACTTAACGAAAGCTAGAGAAAAGTGATTATGTTTTAAATATGGATATTTCACTTACAAAAATGCATCAATTCGCTGCAGGAGGCCTTTATTCATCCCCCAGAGCCATGTGAGATACTTTTTATTATGGATGGATGCACTTTATTGGAATTCTTTTGGACTGTTGAATAGAATTCACTTCCATTACAAAGCTTTGAAGAGCCAGAACAATTTTTTTTTAAATAACTCTGTTTAGATTCATCTGAAAGAAGAAAGTCATATACACCTAGGATACCTTGAGGGTGAGTAAATCATGGGCTAACTTTCATTTTTGGGTGAACTAACCCTTTAAAACATTTAAAAAGTTCTAGTACAATCAGTATCATGACCGATAAGAATAGAGGCCAGGATTTTAGTAAATTTCTCACCAGAGCTGCAGGGCTTAACGTTCCATTTACAGAGTCTCACGTCTGAATCTTTGTCAAGGAAAATTTGGCTCTCCTTGAACTGACCGGAGGGCTTGGATCAGTATGGCAGATGTTATGTCATGTTTCCCTTCATGGTGCTAAAACAGTTGTCTTAACTGTACTGCAGCACGCAACTTGTCGCTATGTGACATACGCTTATTATGAACTGTAAAACAGGATTATTTTGCGCCCATATGGCATGCAGATGTTACATAGATGCCAGTGTCTTCGTGAATATTATGCTATAATCATGATCACAAGTGAGAAACTGATGCAAATTGACATTGCTCTGCCTCGCTCCCTCTCCTCTCATTTCCCTCTGATTCACTTATTTCTCTGGCTTGTAGCTCATTTACTTCTTCTCTCGGTGTGTGTGCGAGAGTTTGTAAGTAAGCTGAGATAGCAACTCACTCATCTGCAACTTCAATTATGTGTCAACAAACAGCTAGCTAACACTTGTGTGTCCCAGTGAGATTTTAGTCACTCCCTGCCAGCACGCTTACACATACAGAATTTTTTTTGTTTTGTTTTTTTTGCACCGTTACCATGCATTATTTATGAAACCTTTTTAAAATTTTAATTTTTGAAACAAAGGCTTCAAATAGGAGCTCAAAAATCCATAACTAACTTGAAAAAGATCTGCTTTGACTGTCTGCTGGTTGTTTTGAAGCGTGAAAAAAAAGCGGTTTTGAAAGCTTACGTGTGTCATTTTTGCAGTGTTAAAATACTTTCATCTATCCCAGTTTAATATGCAGAGACAATTCTAAGTGAAATAACTTCTAACCTTCTTCAAATTCTAATTCAGTAATCATTCTGATAGATTCAGTGAGAGATTATTATTATTCGCTAGAAAGATTCAAATTCTCAGTACTTTCTGAACTAACCGTTAAACTGAACTAATCATATTAGTTGTGCAGAAAGTTTTTGATTCACAGAAAAAGAATCTGTTTAGAAATCATTCAAACTACACTGGCTGTGCTGTGTGAGTTTAATTCACTAAAAAAAGAACCGGTTTAAAATAACTGTTTGTGTATCGGACTACACTTGTCGTGCTGTGTTTTTGTATGCAGTTTTTTTTTTTTCAATACACTGAATTTTTATCACATTATATTCACTTCAACCTGCAAATTTAGATAAAATATGATTTGTTTTTACCCTGTGGTTTTAGACTTTGCAGCCAGCGAGTAAAACATTGATGTCAGGATTTTAAAGTTTGATATCAAAATCACGGTAATCATACAAGCTTTATTTGTTACCCAACCCTAACAAGCAGCTACAAAATTCTGAACATTTCAACTGAACATGCTTTTGTAGACACTGGTGTTTGCATGCTAAAATGCTAGGGCATTTGTGGTTTGTTTGTTTGTGCGTGTGCACGTATGGTTGTTTTCACGTCTCAGCATACCCTGAACTGCACTGACTCAACACATTTGGTGTTGTCACAGGCAGTGTTGTGATGTCATGTTGACATATGTCTCCTTGTGTGGGTAGGAGTATCCTTATGGACAGAAAACACTGCCAGACTGCATGTCTCTAAAAAGAATACAGTAAGGAGAGAAAGATACTGGATGTGCTTGTTGCAGGCTGGCAATTTACAACATGGATGTGATGCAGACTGTGCCAGGAGATGCTTTCCGATAAGCAGGCAGCGTCTTAAGTGCTATGGAGGACTTTAGCTGAAAGTGTATATGCATTGGAAAGGAATTAGAGCTTATTTCGCTATAGAGAGAGAGTGAGAGAATGAAATATTTACGATGTGATATCATTATTTTTGCACAAGTGAAAGACAAAGTGTGGCAAGCAGCGGAGGAGTGCATCGATCAATGTCACAAACAGCAAGTGACGAAGACTAACTGCAGCCATCACTGCAGTGTGTGTGTGTGTGTGTGTGTACCTGGTATTCATCACGTTGTGGGGACCAAATGTCCCCACAAGGATAGGAATACCAGTAGATTTTGACCTTGTGGGGACATTTCTCAGGTCCCCATGAGGAAACAGGCTTATAAATCATGCACAATGAGTTTTTTTGAGGAAGTAAAAGTGTGCACAATCTCCTGTGAGGGCTAGGTTTAGGTGTAGGGTAGGTGTAGGGCCATAGAAAGTACGGTTTGTACAGTATAAAAACCATTACGCCTATGGAATGTCCCCATAAAACATGTAAACCCAACATGTGTGTGTGTGTGTGTGTGTGTGTGTGTGTGTGTGTGTGTGTGTGTGTGTGTGTGTGTGTGTGTGTGTGTGTGAGTCATACTGTGACAGGACTGTATCAGAGCTGGACAGATGTGGTAGTACTAGGATGAGTTCTGTAACCATAGTGATAATGAGAATGAGAAGGTCTGTGTTAATTGCTACAAGCAAGGCTTCTCTTCCATCTGTCATGTTATACACACACATACACTTTTACACTCATATTTGGCAGTGTTGGTGCATGTTTGGTTGTGAATGAAATTGATCTGTTTTTGATGATCGTCTTTATATTGAACAAACAGAATAAAGCTGCATCACTGTTATTAGAATTGTTTGATGCCACATATGATTATCTGCTTTTGATGATCTTCTTACCTAAAATGTAGAGGTATCTATATATTTACATCTGTTTTTAAGATCCGTTAATATGCTTTCATTCAGTAAAGACACATTAAAGGTATAGTTCACCCAAAAATTCTGTTGTTAATTACTTACCCTCATGTCGTTCTAAACCCATCAGACCTTTGTTCATCTTTGGAACACAAATTAAAATACTTTCAATGAAATTTGATAGCTTTCTCACCCTGCATAGACAGCAACACAACATATGTACAAGGCCCCAGAAAGGTAGTAAGGACATCGATAAAATAGTCCATGTGACAGGTTCAACCGTTATTTTACGAAGCTACAGGATTTTTTTTTTTTGTGCGCTAAGTAAGCAAATATACCAACTTTATTCAACAATTTCTTCAATAACGTGTCAGTCTTCGACGCGCGTTCATGACAGTACCACGAGGCATGCGAAATTGTTAAATAAAGTTGTTATTTTTGTTTTCTTTCCACACGAAAAGTTATCTTGTAGCTTAATAACATTAAAGTGGAACCACTGATGTCACATGGACTATTTTAACGATGTTCTTACTGCCTTCCTGTGCTTTGAACGTGTCAGTTGTATTACTATGCTGGGTCAGAAAGCTCTCGGATTTCATAAAAAAATATCTTAATTTGTGTTCTGAAGATGAACTAAGGTCTTACTGGTCTGAGACGACATGAGAATGAGTAATTGAAGGAGAAGTTCACCTTCAGAACAAAAATGTACAGATAATTTACTCACCCCCTAGCCATCCAAGATTTTTCTTTCTTTCTTCAGTCGTAAAGAAATTAAGCTTTTTGAGAAAAACATTTCAGGATTTCTCTCCATATAGTGGACTTCTATTTTGCTCGTGAGTTTGAACTTCCAAAATGCAGTTTCAATGCAGCTTGAAAGGGCTCTAAATGATCCCAGCCGAGGAAGATCTTATCTAGTGAAACGATGGGTTATTTTCTAAAAAATGGATAAGTTTTATATTTTTTAACCTCAAATGCTCATCTTGTCTAGCTCTGCATGAACTCTGTGCATTCCAGTTCAAGACTGTTAGGGTATGTTGAGAAACTCCCATCTTATTTTCTCCACTGCAAAAGCACCAACCCAGTGTTTACAAAGTGAACATGCAAAGATGATCAGACGCCCTTTACAAAAAAAGGGTAAAACAGCATTGTAGGACAATTTTGAAGTGTGACAAGATGAGCATTTAAGGTTAAAAAGTATATAAATTTTCATTTTTTTTTACAGAATAACCGATCGATAGATAAGACTAATCTTCCTCAGCTGGGGTCATTTAGAGCCCTTTGAAGCTACATTTAAGCTGCATTTTGGAAGTTCAAACTCGGGGCACCATAGAAGTCCACTATATGGAGAGAAATCCTAAAATGTTTTCCTCAAAAAACAGAATTTCTTCACGACTGAAGAAAGACAGACAATCACAGCAGAGAAAGAAGAGTCTTCCCTAGCAAAACGATTGCTTGATTACGATTTATATACTTTTTAACCATAAGTGCTCATCTTGTCTCTGCATGTATACTGTGTATTCTGTGTCAAGACAATTAGGGTAGGTTGAAAAACTCCCATCTCAGCTATGTAGGCAGATTTTGAAGTTAGAGGAAAAAATGAGACTGGAGTTTTTCAACATATCCTAACTGTTTTGAACTGGAATACACACGCAAAAAGTATATAAATTGTAATTTTTATTTAGAAAATCACTGATCGTTTTGCTAGATAAGACCCTTATTTCTTGGCTGGGATTGTTTAGAGTCTTTTGAAGCTGCATTAAAATTACATTTTGGAAGTTCAAACTCGCGTGCACCATAGAAGTCAACTATATGGAGAGAAATAAAAAACATAATTTCTTAACAACTGAAGAAAGAAAGACATGAACGTCTTGGATGACAATAGTAAATTATCCAAAATTTTTGTTCTGGAAGTGAACTTCTCCTTTAACGACAGAATTTTCATTTTTTGGGTGAACTATCCCTTTAAATTGACCAAAAGTGACAGTAAAGGCTTTATGATGTAAAAAGAAAAATGTTTTTTTTTTTTTCAAATAAATGCTTTCTATACATCAAAGAATCCTGAAAAATAAAATATATCATGGTTTCCATCAAAACACCAAGATGTATTCAATAATGATAATAATGAGAAATGTTTCAGAATCTGTTAATCTCATGATTTCTGCAAGTTTTTACTGTATGAACCTAAAAGTTAAAAATATGAACAACAAAAAAAGACATTTGACTAGATGTTAAAACACAGTACACTACAGCCGCAAGGTCTAGAGGTGCTATTTGGTCGGAGACATTACAGAGGCCGTACAGCACTCTGGGATGTACTGTGATCTCCATTACCGCTGAGAACTAGTTATCATCGGCCTTTGCCCCAGACCCCAGACTCTCTGCTGGACAGGAGGTGAGCAGGTTCAGGCCGCTGGTTCTGGAACTCCGAGAGGCTGGATAAACAATATCCTCCTGCTCCTCTCCATTAGAGTCCAGCCAGAAGGTCATACTCACCGTCTGCGTCATATATAATGAAAAGGAATTCTTCCCATTCTTACAGGAGGCTGCATTTGTGTGTGTGTGTGTGTGTGTGTGTGTGTGTGTGTGTGTGTGTGTGTGTGTGTGTGTACAAACACAATGCCAATATATGTTGACGGATGGCGGTCACGATGAACGCCTGGTATGAGATCACACCATGTTCTTTCTCCATGCTGATAAATGACGTCAAATGTGAGCACACGCGCACACACTTATCCTTGTCCTGACCTCTAATAGAGTTATTTATCTGTTCAATATGTTTACACAGGTGTCACACACTTGATCTACCTCTCTGCATGCTCAGGCAACACACACATGCACAGCAGCCCACCAGACAGCTGTGGTAAATACGCTCGCGAGGAACGAATCACCTTAGCCTGTAGAAGAGATTTCCAGAATCACGACGCAAAGTCTACAGGAGCACAGAAGTGTCACGTGACCAACGAAATGAGCGTATCCTGCCAGGCTGAACTATAATAGTCATTTTTGCAGCTGCGGGGGTCAGTGTGATTACTCGAGCGGCACCTCAATAATTTGCTGAGAAATGAATGGGAGTCTTATTGAGGATAGCATACATATTTCATAGGCTTAATCATATGCTAGTCGGGAGTTAACCCTCTTTTGCAGGAGAAAAAACTTCATTTGGCAAATGTTATTAGTGAAACGAAGTCTAAATGGGAGGATGCTAGTAAAGGTGTTGTGACGTTGGCGTCATGTGATGATTAAGGCACACAGGTTGTAGATGTGTCAGGACTATAAAACATAGAGGTAATGTGAATTACCTGTCAGTTGTTTTTTTACTTGATAGATTCTCCTTCATGTTCATCTGTTCAAAACAGGATATTTAATCTCTCTGCAGCTCTCTTTCTCTCTTTCTGTCTCCCTCTCTCTCCTTATCCCCCTCTTCTTCTTGTCAACCGTGACAGATGAAACGTATTTATCCTTCAACCACATATCATCTCCTCCTCTCCCCACATCTCCTTCCGTCTCTCTGATTCTCGATTTTTGGTTTATACCTAAAATAGAAAAATATTTGAAGCACAAATCAGTATTTATTTATAATCCCCCCTTCTTGGCTGTATTTAAAAATTAATTTCAAGCAGAAATGTCATCATTTCAACACATTCTGGAAAGTATAATAATAAATAAAGCGTAAATCATTATTTATCTATCTAATTATATATGTAATGTATATAGTGTAATTTTTATATATATATATATATATATATATATATATATATATATATATATATATATATATATACTACCAGTCAAAAGTTTTTTTAATGTTTTTTTAAAGAAGTCTCTTCGGCTCACCAAGCCTGCATTTATTTGATCTAAAGTACAGCAAAAACAGTAAAATTTCAAACAACTATTTAAAATAACTATTTTCAATTTGAATATATTTTAAAATGTAATTTATTCCTGTGATTTCAAAACTGAATTTTTACTTCAGTCACACTATCCTTCAGAAATCATTCTAATATTCTGATTTGCTGCTCAAAAGACATTTATTATTATTATGTTGATAATAACAGCTGAGTAGAATATTGTACAATTTTCGATGAATAGAAAGTTCAGAGGAACGGCATTTTTCTGAAATAGAAATCTTTTGTAACATTATAAATTAAAAATCCTTATCATCACTTTCGATCAATTTAAAGTATCCTTGCTAAATAAAAATATGTATTTCTATAATTTATATTAAAAAAAAGGAATGGTATAGTGTATAATGTTACAAAGCTTTTTTTTATTTCAGATAAATGCTGATCTTTAGTTCTTTATATTCATCAAAGAATCCTGAAAAAAAAATACTCAACAGTTTTAAATATTGGTGATAATAATAAATGTTTCTTGAACAGAAAATTAGCACATTAGAATGATGTCTGAAGGATCATGTGACACTGAAGACTGAAGTAATGATGCTGACACGTAGCTTTGATCACAGGAATAAATTACATTTTAAAATATATTCAAACATGAAACAGTTCTTTTAAATAGTAAAAATATTTCAATTTTTTAATATTTTTGTTGTACTTTGGATCAAATAAATACAGGCTTGGTGAGCAGAAGAGACTTCTTTAAAAAACATTTAAAAAATCTTACTGTTCAAAAACTTTTGACTGGTAGTGTGCATACATGCATACATATAATAACATTTTAAGCATAAATCATTAACTATTTATCTAATATATACATATAGAGAAAGAATGCACACTGAATTCTGATTTTAAAACATTGTTCCCACATGCCATAAAGAGAGACGTCGAAGATCGTTATAATTCACGAGAAAACACAAGCAGACTGAGATGGAAAAATAGGACATCAAGAGAGAGAAAACGAAGAAAGGTTTGATTTTTCCCTCTGTTCTACCTCCACCTGCGTATGGGAGTGGAGCTCTGATGTTAGCGCAGCTGCTTAAGTTCAAAACACTATTTGTTTAAGCTCAAAAACAGTTAAATGAGTATTTTATGTGTTTGAAAGAATGAAAGCAGGATTAACTGGCGCATTATCAGGGAATGAAGTGAATCCCGCACTGATGTAATGAGAGAAAACGTGTTTATTTTGCATTGCACGCTGCAAGGTTTTAAGGGGTGAGTGGTTTTTAATGGAGTGCATGGCTCAGCCGGCCCAAAGCTGAGGGATGAAAGGAACAGTTTGTCTAGCTTTGTTATTTGCCGTTCTTTTGATGGCAAAAGGACGCACATACAAACTACATGTACAATTATAATACGCATATGCTCATGGTCTCTCTCCGTACACAAAGCAGACTCTCTTCGCCGTTAAAAACACAAACATAGAGCAACATAAATCTCAAGCCCCTCAGAAAACAGATTTAAGAATCAACATCAATATATTTGTGAAAAAAGAGAAATATAGAAGAAGAGGGGGCTAGAGACAGATCGACGGTCATTGATGTGTAAATTTGCAATAAATAATTCAACAGCAAACCAGGAAGAACTGAGATGTTCTCAAACTCCTCTCTCTGTCTGTTTATTTTCTCCCAAATTTTCTTCTTTTTCGCCCCTCTGTGTCTTTGGGTAACAGGCCTTTTGCCTCTGTCTTCATTTCACTTTCCTTTGCATCTATTATTTTTAGAGATTTGACAGACTCTTATCTAACGAAACACCTTTTTAAAAATTCTTTTTATTAGGATTTCTCAGTATTTTGGTCTCGTTGGAGAGTAAAAAATATTAAAACATCCTTAAAACAAAATAAATGTACTTGAAAAGCCAAATGGCATAAGATGTTAAGACTTGTTAATGGTTTATGCCAATTTATTTATAATTTTGTAATAATTGTTTTTCTTAAATACTGTAGGTATATTATTTACTGTAAGAATTTTTTTTTTTTTTTGCAGTGTGCATTCTGCAAATTTCTATCAGTACCCTGAGAATCAAACCCATGACTTTGATGTTGCAAGCGACATGCTTCACCAGTTACAACAGGAATGTACAGAATCCATGCATGCATTGGCATCAAAGCTTGTACCTTGTGATCTAAATATTGTAGCTTAATTATTCAGTTTGTTTGAGCTCATCATAATGTATGCACAGTAATATAAACACATACCATGTGTGTTTGTCTGCTGCATATTTTACATTGAAAAAGAGAGATTCGAATTAGAAATGTGCCACTATATATCATTTTAATTATGTTGTGTTTACATTCCATACTGTAGGTCTATATCAAGAATTTGTGTGTGTGTGTAATAGGATCAGGTGGAAGAGGGCTGTATCAGTCCAGCTTACAGAGCTTAAGATTTTCATTTAAATCCCACCGTAATTGAGAGAAAGAGAGAGAGAGAGAGAGAGAGAGAGAGAGAGAGAGAGAGAGAGAGAGAGAGAGAGAGAGAGAGAGAGAGAGAGAGAGGAGAGATGACTGATGTAAAGCTTAGCAGAGAGAGAGAGCACTGGATTCCATATTGAGACACATTGTGGGAAGCATCAGGTCCAGATCCAGGACAAATAGCAGAACAGTGCTAGACTGAGCCTGGTGGTTTTCTATAATCAGGGCTAAAGCACTGAACTTTATACAAACACATAATCATGTGCACATCAGAGAGGAGAGCATGCGTTGCCAAAGACAGCTCTATCAAAAATCAAAACTAGGCCAAAACTTGCCAAGGCCAAAAAAAGTAACAAACATAGATTCCCTATTATGCCAGTTCAAATTTCCTTTTATTTGTAGGCCTACTGTATAATGTAAGTAGTAGCATTACAATTTAAAATGCTTTTAAAAAAACATTACATTCACAACCATTGAAAAAAATATCACTGAGTTGTCACTGAAAGATGTATTTTATTATTTACAAAGTACAACTCAGGCATGCTGTAGGGATTGCTTGGGTTATATAAATAAATACAGCTTTTACTTTATGAAGTCAAGCCCAAATTTATTCAGACACCTTCAACATTTCTCACATTATCACAGTTTATTTGCTACAGGTTAGAAAATGGTAATAAAATATTACAAGAACTTAAGAGTTAAACTGTGTCAGAACCAATTCATCTTGATAATGTCAGATAACTTTGATAGAAAGGTATGTAATGGATTACAATCAACCAAAAATTCAGATAAATTAGTATGACAATATTTACACTACTACCAATACTTTGTTGACTAATTTACCAAGCAATGCTTAATTTTGTTCAGTCTGTGGTGTAAAAAGGTTGCATTAGCAATTAAAGCAAAACAAGGTCAAGTCAAATAAAAAATTTTTGTCAAAATTTTATGGGTATTCTTCACTGTATGAAGAATTTTGGGGTATATTATGTCACAGTTTACTTTATTTTGCTATCCTTAATTACATAAATAAACTACAGTGTCCTGCACCCACTAGTAAAAAATATAAAAAATTATTATCTTGTATCTGAATAATTTTTGGTTTGATTGGACAGTATATAGGCCTATTTCACTTGTACATTCACTGTAATATTAACCACACTTGGTCTGTGAGTTTCTATCAAAAATAGAGTCCCTTATAAATGGTTTGACTTTCAGAAAACTGGTCAAGATTCTTACATTAAAATTTAATTTGTGAGAGATGTATAACCCATAAACTGCAGGATCAAACCATTGACTTGGCAAACTGGAGAAAAGCAGGTTCATAATAACAATAGAGTGCTGCAGGAATGAATCCTAAAACCAGAAAACAACTTAGCATTTCCACTTCCAGTCAATAGTTTATTTACATTGGTTTTAGTATGCCTTAAGTAAGTTCTATGATAAAACAACCTTTTTTCAAGTCATTCTTGCGTCAGTGGAAAAGAAATTAAGGTTTTTGAGGAAAACGTTACAGGATTTTTCTCCATATAGTCAGTCCCTCCAGAAAAACGCGGCGTTTTTTTGTGATTGTTGCGGGCAAAAATCCTTGATTATGCGGCACGTTTTCTTAAAAAATGCGATTGAATATGCGGGATATTTATGCAATTTTATGCGATGAAATTGCGGGAACTTGCAAAAACTGCGGGAACTTGCAAAAACTGCGGGAACTTGCAAAAACTGCGGTTTGGTGAAAAAGAGAGAAAAAAGTGATTCCCCCAACACACTTATTGCCAGATGTAGCACCGTAAGGGGTGAATTTCGTTATTCTGGACTCAATTATAATTATAACATCGACTACTCCACCCTGGGAATCTCTCCCAGGGAAATAATGGTCAAAGACTCCCAGGTCTGTTCCCACAAGAATAGAGCAGAGACGTGAATATAGAAAAAAAGATACAATATTTTATTATTACTGGGATAAAAGCTAAACACAGAGACACAATTTAGGACACAAGGGGTTAATATGGCCTCCAAATCAAAACAAAAAAATAAACAAATTAGACAAATCAAAAGTAACACATCAGATGGCAAGGAGAAAAAACCAACCTACCCCAATTCCACTTCACTACGCACTTCAAACGTACACTAATGTACTCATTTCACCACAAACACACGTGTATTCAGATGACACGTGTAAAAATCAGAAGAACAAAATCACTCAGTGAACAAGGGTACCCATTAACCTGGACCTAGAGTGGTCAGCACTCCTTAGCCCGTCCAACAAAATTAACAAAATCAACATCAAATTGACACAAATCAATAAACACACACACACACACACACACACACACACACACACACACAAAAGAATACAATCAAATAGTCATAAGTCAAAATCATCTAAACACGAAAAAAAAAAAAAAAAAAAATCAAATGACCATAAATCAAATCAAATCAATTAAAAAATAAAAATAAAAAAATTGATCAACAAAAATAGAAAAGCAACAAAATAACAGATGCAATCACATTACACCTGGGGTCCGTTCTTCGTACCTCGCTTACTACATCCAAGATCAAATGACACATCCAAGATCAAATCATCGCGCTAACTATGAGCTCGCTATTCCGGTTCTCCGAACGCACCTGTTGTTGATGATTAGTATAGCTGGATGAAGTTATTTGAGATCACTGGGTGGCTTAAAAGGGGCTACGTATCGATAGTAGAAAAATTGATCGGCAACGCTTTGATTGGTCGGCGAACATGACGAAGGAGCGCGCTCAGTATTTTTCTGCAGCAGAGCAAGAACTCTTGATTGAGGGATTTCAGGAGTTTCAGAGTTTAATTAAAACGCAAGGGAATACTGCAAAGGCTGGAAAAGCAAGGAGAGAGGGCTGGCAAAAGTAGTGAACAAATTAAACGCGTTAATGCTGCCCATGTTACATGTTTTTTCCTTGATATGTTATTTTATTTATATTTTTATTTTTTTATACACTACCGTTCAAAAGTTTGGGGTCAGTAAGACTTGTAATAGTCTTTAAAGAAGTCTCTTATGCTCATCAAGACTGCATTTATTTGATTAAAAATACAGAAAAAACAGTAATATTGCAAATTGTTTTTACAAAATAAAATAATGTTTTTGTTTTTTTATATATTTTATATATCATACTTTGAAATTTATATAGAATTTATTCCTGTGATGAAAAGCTGAATTTTTATCAGCTGTTACTCCAGTCTTAAGTGTCACACGATCCTTCAGGAATCATTCTAATATGCTGATTTATTATTAGAATGATCAATGTTGGATAATATCAACAGTTGTGCTGCCAAATATTTTTTGGAACCTGTCATATATATACACTTTCTTGCAAGATACTTTTCTTTTCCCACGTGAGTCAGTCCGTGTCAGTCTTGCTCTTTAACCAATCAGATGTGACCTCGCCATTTCAACCAATCATAACCCGCCAGGAGCGCAGCCTAAATCCTGTTTACATGAAATAAACCTGCTCCAGAGCAGGTTTAAGCTTGCAGAGCTGTTGCTATGACAGCAAGTCCAGGATGAGCTTCGAAGAACCAAACAATCCAAGATCATGCCAAATCGTCAACAATCAAATCCAGCTAATTTAGTTAGCGAGGTACGAAGAACGGACCCCAGGTCCATCAACAATATACACACAACAAAATTTACTCCATAAGATCACGCAAACTCACAACCCTTAGTACCGATTTCTCACGCTCACACACTCGTACATATACACACTCGCACACGCTTCCAACAATAAACAAACAGACCACACTCAAACCACTCACATCAACTTATAATTTCATCCACACAACAATCTAATGGTACCATACGAACCCCACAAACACAGTCCTCCAGTTGAAACAGTGCGGGGGTGGCCAAACGGCCACACGGATTAATATTCGGGTCTCACAATCTCTCGATGTCCAATACACTAGATGTGGACTGGTCAGGCTCGCGAAAATGAAGTGAGGCAAGACAGAACGTCGCGGCAACGCGCGACCACAATAGTATACTCGAAAGAACGAAGACAAAGACCCAAACGGAAATGGGATTATGAAATCATGCAAGCCCGCATATTTTGCGCGCGGAAATCTGCAATTTATGCGGCGAAAGTGCGGCGTATTTGAAAAAATGCGTCCCCCGCATAAATATGCGGACTTTGGCTGATTATGCATGGAATCATGCGATCGCATAATCGCGTTTTTCTGGAGGGACTGTATAGTGGACTTCAATGGAATGAATGTCCAAATTGCAGTTTCAAAGAACTCTACATGATCCCAACCGAGGAATAAGGGTATTATCTAGGAAAACGATCAGTCATTTTCTAAAAGAAAATACAATTTATATACTTTATAACCACAAATGCTCATCTTGCAGGCCATCTGCAGGCCTCTCTTGCCCCAGTTAAGGTCAGTGTTCATGACTCCACCATAAGAAAGAGACTGTGCAAAAATGGCCTGCATGGCAGAGTTCCAAGACGAAAACCGCTGCTGAGCAAAAAGAACATAAAGGCTCGTATTAGTTTTGCAAGAATGCATCTTGATGATCCCCAAGACTTTTGGGTAAATACTCTGTGGACTGACGAGACAAAAGTTGAACTTTTTGGAAGGTGTGTGTCCCATTACATCTGGCGTAAAAGTAACACAGCATTTCAGAAAAAGAACATCATACCAACAGTAAAATATGGTGGTGATAGCTGTGATAACTGGAACCATGAATTCTGCTGTCTACCAAAAAATCCTGAAGGGCAATGTCCAGCCATCTGTTCGTGGCCTTAAGATGAAGCGAACTTGGGTTCTGCAGCAGGACAATGATCCAAAACACACCAGCAAATCCACCTCTGAATGACTGAAGAAAAACAAAATGAAGACTTTGGAGTGGCCTAGTCAAAGTCCTGACCTGAATCCTATTGAGATGCTGTGGCATGACCTTAAAAAGGCGGTTTATGCTCGAAAACCCTCCAATGTGGTTAAATTACAACAATTCTGGCAAGATGAGTGGGCCAAAATTCCTGCACAGCGCTGTAACAGACTCATTGCAAGTTATCGCAAACGCTTGATTGCAGTTGTTGCTGCTAAGGGTGGCCCAACCAGTTATTAAGTTTAGGGGGCAAACACTTTTTCACACAGGGCCATGTAGGTTCGGATTTTGTTTTCCCTTCATAATAAAAAAACTTAATTCAAAAACTGCATGTTTTGTTTACTTGTGTTATCTTTGATTAATATTTAAATTTGTTTGATGATTGAAAACTGAAACATTAAAGTGTGCCAAACATGCAAAAAAGGGGGCCAACACTTTTTCACACCCTGTATGTGCATCGCAGAGCTAGCTCAAGACAAGCATTTAAAAAAGTACATTCAATTTTATTTTATTTTTTTAAAGAAAAAGACAGATCGTTTTTCGTTTTTAAACCCGACAGATCGGTTTTGGCTTTGTACTCCTATTGACATGCTCTTTACAGTCCTGATACATTATATGTAATGTATTAGTCAATAACATACAATGCCTGCACAACAAGAGCATGTCAATAGGTAAAGAAAGCCAAAACCCTGACATTTTAGGTAATTTAGAAATCCCAGCCAGGACATGTCCAGGAAAAAGAGGACGTATGGTCACCCTACATTGGAAAAAGGTGCAGATAATGTCGTTACGGCATTTTCCAACACAAACAAACATGACCTTTTTGTTATGACATACCACAACCGTGACCCAGGGTCAACAACACCAAGGCGCTACATTAATAAACAGTCTGGGTGAACAGAGGGAGCTTTGCGTTGTAAACGTTAGCCTGTGTCCATATAATATTACTGCACTCTTTTGTTTCAGAATAGCGAAATAATCTAGTTGTTCACTATATGATCCCATTAAATCACATATTGAATAGTAATAGTGTTGGTGTAAATGTGTGCTGAAGGCTGATAACAGATGAAGGTGTTAGCGGCGGGAGCTAATGTGACTGCTCTCAGTGTCACCGCATTGCTGCATGACTCATAAAAAGCAGGCGGGGTGAAAGGTGTGTGTTCACAGAGGGCTCTGGGACACCAGCCAAAGTTGTCTGGAGTGTGTGGCAGAAAGTGACACAATGAAAAAGAGAGAGGCTTATCATACTGCTGTGTAAAAAAGAACCTCAAATCAGATTAAAACATCAGCATGGACACATAACCACATACGCAAACCACAACATCCAGGGTTTACCGCAGCAGAAACGGAGAGAAAAATGGGATCTGGAAAGAGTAAGAACTGAAGAGCCACAACAGAGAGAGGGAATGAATGTGTGTATGTTTGTGTATGTCACAGATGGCATCCAGTTTCTGCTAAAATAAGATGAGGTTTGGACTGGTCTTGTGTATTTCTCTCCCACACTCTTTCCTCCTTCTTGCTTTCATCCATTTACCCGTCTCTTTTTCTGCAAGAGGATCATTTAGGCTTTTATTTCACTCAGGGGTGATTCTAGGATTGTAGCCATATGGGGCTGAGCCTAAAGAAATCGAAATCACTTGACATGCAGTGTTGTACTATAGCAATGCAAACAGCAAATGCACCATAGTAAATGTGCATCATCTTCTCGCATTTTAATCTGTATTTCACTATTTATTTGTGTGTCACACAGCATCCCATGATCCCTTGGAGAACAGTGGCATTCAAGTCTAATTTTTATATTTCATGGTCCTGTATCGGCGTGAAGGGATTTATTTTGTGATAATGGTTTTGTGATTATTTCATTACAGTAGATACCACAGAAAACAGAACACAAGCACGGCTATGTAGGTTTATACAGTGTTGCTATGGGCATATTTAGAAATATTTGACAGCTGAATGATGCAACTGACCAATCAGAATCAAGAATTACGAGCCAGGATGTTTTATATAATTCATTTGAAGTCATTTAACCCCATCCTTCTCTTCCATTTTACTATTGAAAAAAAACGAATCCACTGCGTCCTCAGTGGCTCTGATGTTGGAAGAAAATGAAGACTCTTATGTTCTATTACATCCAACTACAAAACACCAGCATTGCTTACAAAACTTTGTCGCTACAGCTGTTTAAGGGCAGAGAAAATAGCGTACAACTGGCTGAGGGCGGAAATATGCTAATACGGGACATTATGTCAGCTGTCGTGGGCAGGACTTAAGCAATATTATGTCATATTTCTCAAAAAAATCTAAATGGCTTGATTATTGAGACTGTTTAGGTTTTCTGGGTGTTAAAAAAAGAAGCGAATGGGTTTTTATCATTGTAGGACGGCTGTGTCCACACACTGCCAAGAAACATTATTATGCAAACCATGTAAAAGTGAATTTTGCATCCGATGTTCCCTTTAAATTAGGGAAAATTGCGAAAGACAAACTTAATATATACATATATATATAGAGAGAGTAAAAATTACAGTTTAGGTCAAACATTTACAACTTGCAGAATCTGTAAAAAGGGATCATACAAAATGCATGTTATTATTTATTTAGTACTGACCTGAATAAGATATTTTACATAAAAGACGTTTACATATAATCCATAAGAGAAAATAATAGTTAAATTTATTTAAAAAAAAACAATATTCAAAAGTTTACATACACTTGATTCTTAATACTGTGTTGTTACCTGAATGATCCACAGCTGTGGGTTTTTTGTTTGTTTGTTTGTTAAACTGCCCGCTGTTCTTCAGAAAAGTCCTTCAGGTCCCACAAATTCTTTGGTTTTTCAGCATTTTTGTGTATTTGAACCCTTTCCAACAATGACCGTATGATTTTGAAATCCATCTTTTCAGACTAAGTACAACTGAGGAACTTATATGCAATTATTCCAAAAGGTTCAAACACTTACATATTCTCCAGAAGGAAACATGATGCAATAAGAGCCAGGGGTGAAAACTTTTGAACAGAATGAAGATGTGTACATTTTTCTTATTTTGCCTAAATATCATGTTCTTTTCATTTAGTACTGCCCATCAGAAGCTACAGAAGATACTTACATGTTTCCCAGAAGACAAAATAAGTTAAATTCATCCAGATTGTCAAACTCAAAAAGTTTTCACCCCCCAGCTCTTAATGCATCGTGTTTCCTTCTGGAGTTTCATCACTGAGTGTTTAAACCTTCTGTAATAGTTGTATGTGAGTCCCTCAGTTGTCCTCAGTGTGAAAAGATGGATCTCTAAACCATACAGTCATTGTTGGAAAGGGTTAAAAATACATAAAAATACTGAAAAACCAAAGAATTTGTGGAACCTGATGAACAGTGGGCAGTTTAACTGTTCAGAACAAACTAGGGACTCATAAACAACTATCACTAAATAAAAACAAAAACACAGCTGTGGATCATTCAGGTAACGACACAGTAAGAATCAAGTGTATGTAAATATTTTAACAGGGTCATACTTATAAATTGTGGACTATATGTAAACATCTTTTATGTGAAATATCTTATCTCAGGTCAGTACTAAATAAAAAATAATTTTTGCTAAAATAATTAACATTTTGCAGATTCTGCAAGGTGTATGTAAACTTTTAACCTTAACTGTATATAACAAATGTATAAAAACAAGCAATAGCAATAAAGTTTGGTGAGAGAAAGAGACAGAAGGCAGATCACTCGCAGTCCCTTCATACTATGGCAATCACTGTCGCTAACTCTTTCTCTCAGCTGACGTAAAATGAGTAACATTTGGCTCACAATGGTTCACAATACATTAAGAGCTGATAATAACAGATTGTCTGGCTCCAAGGCTGGAAATAGCCTTTGGAGGCACACCCTTGTTGCCTATACATTTCTGTTGTGGGTATGTGACGTTATTTCGGTCTGCCGTGTAATCACGCTTTAGCCTAGAGTCGTATAACTCAAAGCCTGAAAAGAATATCACAGCGAAATAGTCTGCGGTTTAATTTTACTGATCGTAATTTCATGTTACGTGATGAGAAAATAACAGCTCTTGTCGGGAATAATAGCTTGTTGATATTTAAATGTCCTACATGTGTTCTTGGACCTGTAGTAGATTAGTGTAAATTTGAATGGAGATCTAAAATGTCCCTCAACCGTCTCTTTCTCTCTCTCTCTCTCTGTCCAACAGAATATTTTAATTGAATGGTTTTGCCCTGAGCTGCATTGTATGCCGATACATACGCATGGCCAGTACAAACCAGATTAAATATCTAATCCTGCAGCCAGCAAGAGAAGGACAGAGGGTTTGTGTGTGTGTGTGAGAGAGAGAGACAGAGAGGAGATAGAGGAAGTGAGAGAGTGATTTACACATGACCTTTGTCCCTCTGCAACGGATGAGAGATGAAGATCAGCAGTCCACTGGTGGCTGTCTGTCAAAGACGACAGGACACACCCCATCTGTGCGTGTGCGTGTGTGTGTGTGTGTGTGTGTGTGCGTGTGCGTGTGCGTGTGTGTGTGTGTGTGTGTGTTAGACAGCTTCAATCTGTCTAGTCTCTGCATCAGTGCTTTATAAGCTTCAATAACTGCAGCACAGAAACAGAGCCTGAGGCAAGGTGTATGAGTCCGTCCTTTACATTAACTGGTTTTGCTTCAGGACCCATATTTTATATTGGACATCAAGTGGTGACCCAATACAGTACCTAACTGCCATCTTTTATGTAGTCAGGGTCATATCTTCTTTTACCTTGCAAAATGCAATTGCTTTTTGAGAATAAGAGATATCTTACACAACCTGTCTATGTTACCGCCTGCCTGATTTGACGCGCTTTTGACAGATGCATTTGCTGTGAAAGACTTAGATATCAAGATATGGGAAGCTTTTTCTTCTGCCTTTTATAATTTTCCCCTTTGAGACGTTATCAGAACAGACTGTTTGTGCTTCTTTATGCTCAAACTACATGTGTATATATAGTTATGTTATATATAATATTAACATTTAATAAATACATTTTTGGGGGTTCAAAAATACAGTAAAAAGTATGATAGTGTTTTAGTGACAATAAAAAAATAGAAGATTATTTATTCTCATAATTTTGACTTAATTCTTAAAATATTTTGACTTTATTCACAAAATATTTTGACTTTATTCTCGTGTTGCTATGACTTTATCTCATAATTTTGACTTTATTCTCATAATTTTGATTTATTTAGAATATTTAGCATATTTAGAATTTATTCTTGTCATTTTGACTTTATTCTCAAAATATTTTAACTTTATTCTCATATTGCTACGACTTTATTCTCATAATTTTGACTTTATTATCAAAATATTTAGACTTTATTCTCATAATTTTGACTTTATTCTCATAATTTTGACTTTATTCTCAAAATATTTAGAATTTATTCTTGTCATTTTGACTTTATTCTCAAAATATTTAAACTTTATTCTCGTATTGCTACGACTTTATTCTCATAATTTTGACTATATTTTCAAAATATTTCGACTTTATTCTTGTTTTACTTTGACTTTATTCTTGTAATTTTGACTTTATTCTCAAAATATTTAGACTTTATTCTGGTAATTTAGATTTTTCTTAAAATAATTTGATAGATTTTTCAGAAAATTATTTGACTTTATTCTTGTATTGCTACGACTTTATTCTCAAAATATTTTGACTTTATTCTCGTATTGCTATGACTTTATTCTCATAATTTTGATTTATTTAGAATATTTAGCATATTTAGAATTTATTCTTGTCATTTTGACTTTATTCTCAAAATATTTTAATTTTATTCTCATATTGCTACGAC
Source organism: Garra rufa (assembly GCF_049309525.1). NCBI lineage: Eukaryota > Metazoa > Chordata > Actinopteri > Cypriniformes > Cyprinidae > Garra > Garra rufa. The sequence goes on from NC_133377.1 coordinate 27,810,791, forward strand.
TTTATTCTCATAATTTTGCCTTTATTATCAAAATATTTAGACTTTATTCTCATAATTTTTACTTTATTCTCAAAATATTTAGAATTTATTCTTGTCATTTTGACTTTATTCTCAAAATATTTTAACTTTATTCTCGTATTGCTACGACTTTATTCTCATAATTTTGACTATATTTTCAAAATATTTCGACTTTATTCTTGTTTTACTCTGACTTTATTCTTGTAATTTTGACTTTATTCTCAAAATATTTAGACTTTATTCTGGTAATTTAGATTTTTCTTAAAATAATTTGATAGATTTTTCAGAAAATTATTTGACTTTATTCTCAAAATATTTTGACTTTATTCTCGTATTGCTATGACTTTATTATTGTATTGCTATGACTTTATTCTCATATTACGACTTTAATCTTTTAATCTCAGATTTTTTTTTAATGTGCCACTAAAACGCCATTGTAAAAAACTGTATAATTTTGAAATATTACAATATTTTAAAAAATTATACTTTATATTTTTAAATGTAATGTATTTACTTAATTAATTTACTTTATGGTCAAAAAGCATTTATTACTATCATTGAATAAAATACTAAATGCTACTTTATATTTTTATGGATATTGTATTACATTGTTTTCAGGACTCTGATTAACATTAAGCTCAAAAGAAGAGTTATGTGAAATTTTTATATTTTCTAACATTATAAATTACTTTACCATCACTTTTGATCAATTTAATGCATCCTTGCTAAATAAATGTATTATTTCTCAACAAATGACTTATAGTTGCCTCTTCATATTGCACTAAAAGTTTTATTTTAATTGAGAAATTGCACACATCAAATTTAACCATCTCATAAACTTTGCCAGTCCTAATGAATACTGCACATGCTTTATGGGTATACAGTGCATAGATGCAAGTTCAAATCATCAGCATTCAGCAGTATGAATACTATCTTTCACACTCACCACTTTCAGCACAAACAGCCTCTCTTTCACCCACACTCATTCACACACTGGTTCTTACACACACACACACACACACATATAGAGGCCTCCGGTCCACAGCCGTTGATGACAGCTGAGCAGCCGGGGAATGTTTAGCGGCTCTGATACACAGACAGCACAACAGCTGCCCCTTCAGTGCTCCTCTCAATAACAGAAAGAGAGAGAAAGAGAGACCAGCTACTGGCACTAGCTAACCTGACAGGAAGTAGCAACCTGAAACGGGAAATAAGTAAAGAGTGAAATAGAGGTGTGATGCCAAAGGAGAAGGAGAGAGAGAGGGATTTCCTCCATATTCCATCTTAAATATTTCACACACTTTTCCCCCTGGAGAAGGTAGATAGCAGAAGCATGTCTGCAAGAGCTTTCTTGGGCATATGCCTGTGCATGCACACACATATGCAGTGTCTGCCATATATGAACAGAGATAACAGCAGACACACACCTGCAGCTATCTATTCTTAACTGAGTGTGGCATGACCCTGAGTTTACTTAGCAGGGTAACCCAAACACACACTGCAGAATCAGACACCCTGCTAGATACGTCTTTGTTTTTGTGTTGTTTTTAAACTGTTGCGCCAGTAGGTGGCCGTCTTTATGAGTAAGCCATTTAAATTGTTCAGTGAACAGATTGAAACAAAAATGCTGATTCATTGAGGAACAAAACAGTTGACTATTCTTAATAGTGAGTCACTGAATTATTCACTTAGTCGATTTGTACAAAAACACAGACTTATTGACGAACAAAACAAGTGACCATTTTTATAGCTGCGTCACACACTTTTATAACCAGTAAAAGAGTATGTTCCATATTGCATAAATGTGTGTATGTCGACTGTTTTATGAAAACTATAATTTAAATACTTTTTTACATCCTGTGTTTTGCCTGCTATATAGGGGCCTATGCATATTTGAATGCATGTTATGAGTGAGGCAATGAATCATTCACTCAACTGATTTGTTCAAAAACACTGATTTCTTTAGGAATGAAACAAGTGACTGTTTATGAGTGAAATATTTGTAATTTTTCCTATTTTTGTTCATATAAGTATGAAAGTCTGTTATACAAACTCACAATTCCAACCACTTTTCTCAGAATTGTGAGATATAAACTCGCAATTGTGAGTTACAAAAAAAAAAAATTTTAAGAAAAAAATATACACTCACAAATCAGATTTTTTTTCTCAAACTTGCCAATTTATATCTCACAATTCTAACTTTAAAATACGCAATTGTGAGTTATTAAGACAGAATTGTAAAATATAAACTTATATCAGTCTTATTATTCCCCCTCAGAATTGGACATTATAACTCACAACTGCAAGTGTATATCTAATAATTCTCAAAAAAAAAATCTGACTTTCTCACAATTATGAGTTTATATCCTCCAATTCTGGCTTTTTAAACTCACAACTACGAATTTGTATCTCACAATTCTGAGAAAAATTGTAAGATATAAACTCGCAATTGCAAGAAAAAAACTTGTGGAAAAAATTGCATTGCTAGTTTATATCTTGCAAATCTGACTTATAACTCACAACTGTGAATTATTCAGTCAGAATGGTGAGAATTCTAAGAAAATAACAGTCTATTTTATCCTCAGATTTGGACATTATAAATCACAATTGCGAGTTTATATCTCACAATTATGTGGAAAAAGTCCAAATTGTGAGTTTATATTCTGCAATTCTGACTTTGTAAATTAATAAGTCAGAATTGTGAGATACAAACTATTTTCCCCTCAGAATTGGACATTATAAATCACAATTGCGAGTTTATATCTCACAATTCTGTGGAAAAAGTCCAAATTGTGAGTTTATATTCTGCAATTCTGACTTTGTAAATTAATAAGGAAGAATTGTGAGATATAAAATCACAATTGCAGAAAATATCAGTCTTTTTCCCCCTAAGAATCGGACATTATAAATCGCAATTGCGAGTTATATCTCACAATTGTGAGAAAAAGGTCAGAAGTGCACTTTGGTAACAAGCAATTCGGAGAAAAAAAGTTAGAATTGTGGGTTTATATTTCAAAATTCTGAGAAAAAAAGTCAGATTTGTGAGATCTAAACTCGCAATTATAAGAAAAAAATATATTTTTCGCAATTACCTTTTTTATTCTTTATTCAGTGGTGAAAATGGCCTTCCATGTATAAGTTTTAATAGATCATTTACTTAAATTTGACCTAATACTTCATTTTTCTTTTTGATCATGTACTCACCTTCATAACGTTCTAAACCCGACTTTTTGCTTTCATGTCCTGGCTCCTCTTTTCCATATAATGAATAGGGACAGTAGCTTTGAGCTCTAAAAAGAACCAAAATATGTGTTAAAAGTAGTCTGTGTGACTCATGTACTATATTCAAGGCTTCTAAAATCACAGGACAGCTTTATGTGAGGAGCAGACAGAAATTTAGTCTACGACTATGACTAGACGATGCATTAAAACCCTGTGCATACACAGACATTCCCACATGATGACAATACATAATTAAGATACATCTGATGTCATTTTGTCGTCTCATGACCACTTTAGTAAGACACATACACACACAGATATCCCAGCAGAACTGGCCGCGTTCCACGCATGTGGCGGTAAATGTGCGAGAATGCCGTTTATTAGCTCTTGGAGACAAAACACTGTTAAATGATTTATTTGTTCCACTATTTGCGAGTAAATGGCTTCATTAAAATACACTAGAGCAGACAGAAGAGGAACACACACAGTGGGGGACGGCAGCGGGCCAAAGCTACCACACACAACCACACGCGTCATTATAAAACACGCTGTGCATATAAACCAGCCCTGCCTCGTTTTTTCTTCATCACAGACACTCAGAGAAGACTGATCTATTAGCTAATAAACAGCGGTTCTCTTAACAGGTAGTAAACAGAAGAGCAGATTACAGCGTCTCCTAACAATCCAGCCTCTTACAGCGACCGAGTGCGTAAAGAGCTCTGATGATTGCAGGGTAAACAACCAGCCATTACACTCCCTGTATCAGAACACTCTCTGCTGAAAAGATCTGCTTGCATTAGTGCACATTTTCTGGCAAGTTTTTGCTGGTTAGTGCTCAATTCAGATTGATCTATAATGTAACCATAAAATAACAATTTTATATATATACGTATAGAGTGTTTTCACGCATTTCATTAATCAGCCATATTGGCAGCATTGAAAGTAAACAATGCCACTGAACTGAACGAAACTCATATTTTGCTGATTATTGCGGCTAAAAATGTTCAATTATTGACATGTTTTAAACTGTACTAATTGGTGAGACCGGGAAAAACATTTGGAGTACTACAGACTGCCAAAAGTTATAACAAATCAAGGAGGAGTACAAAAAAAACTTTTTTTTCTCAGAATTGCATGACATAAACTCACATTTGGCAGAAATAAAGTCGCAATCGTGAGTTATAAAGTCAGAATTGCGTGATATGAACTCCCAATTCTGACTTTTTTCTCAGAATTGTGTAACAAACTCACATTTGCTAGAAATAGTCAGAATTACGAGATAAAAACTCCCAATTCTGACTTTTAAGAATTGATTTTTTTTTCTTTTTTTTTAATTGAGAGTAATAAAGTCAGAATTGCGTGATATAAACTTGTAATTACAAGCTATAGTCAGAAATGCAAGGTAAAAACGTGCAATTCTGACTTCTTCTCAGAATTATGTGACAAACTCATATTTGCTAGAAATAAAGTTGCAATCACAAGTTATAAAGTCAGAATTGTGTGATATAAACTCCCAATTCTGACTTTTTTCTCAGAATTGTGTGACAAACTCACATTTGCTAGAAATAGTCAGAATTACGAGATAAAAGCTCCCAATTCTGACTTTTAAGAATTGATTTTTTTTTCTTTTTTTTTAATTGAGAGTAATACAGTCAGAATTGCGTGATATAAACTTGTAATTACAAGCTATAGTCAGAATTGTGAGATATAAACTCAATTCTGACTTTTTTTCTTAGAATTGCATCACAAACTCACATTTTCTAGAAATAAAGTCATTAAAGTTTTTTCTCACAACTGCAAGTTTATATCTCACAATTCTGACTTTTTCCCCGTAATTCTGACTTTTCTCAGAATTGTAAGATATAATTTCACAATTGCGAGTTAAAAAAGTCACAACTGCAAGATATAAACTTGCAATTTTGAGAAAAAAAACTGAGTTTCTATATCGCAATTCTGACTTTATAACTCGCAATTGTGAGTTTATATCACACAATTCTGACTTCCATTTCTCAAAATTGCGAGTTTATATCTCACAGTTCTGACTTTTTCCCCGCAATTCTGACTTTATTTCTCAGAATTGTAAGATATAATTTCACAATTGCGATTTATAAAGTCCAATTTTATTGGGGTAAAAACTGATATATTCTCAAAATTGTGATTTTATATCTCACAATTCTGACTTAACTCAAAATTGCGTTTTAAAAAGTCACAATTGCAAGATATAAACCCGCAAAAAAAATCTGAGTTTATATATCGCAATTCTGACTTTATAACTCGCAATTGTGAGTTTATATCACACAATTCTGGCTTCCATTTCTCAAAATTGTGAGTTTATATCTCACAATTCTGACTTTTTTTCTCAGAATTGCATGACGAACTCATATTTACTACAAATAAAGTAAGAATTACAAGATGAAAACTCGCAATTCTGACTTCTTTTCAAAACTTTTCAAGTCAACAACTGGCACACTTAGATAAAACCACGTTGTTACATCAAAACAAAATGGCATGAAAACATGATCCATGGGAGTTTATAGTGAGTAATCAGCTTAGTGAAATTTAAATCTGTGTCTGTGACCAATATTTACCATGCTTTGATGAATGATGATGAAAAATTCAAGTTCAATATGAACTGTCTAATTCACTCTTGCCATGCAGATGTTTCATGTCTCTCATATCACTCTGTGCTCTTTTTCTTCATACATAATAACATCATTTAGACTCGCATTAATATTTAATGTCCATTTATGTATTTTTTGCAGCAGTGCATTAAGCGGGATGTACGATCAGTCAGTCAATATCACAAAAGTCAGAAAGAACTTGCAGAAAAAAAAAAGTCCAGCTGTATTTTAAAGGTTTCTGTGCGGGAATTTATTACAGGCGCTCTGTCATTTTTTTTTATTTGTGAAAAATGCACTCTGTTTGGGTGCTCAAAGATGATGCATTTTGAAAAAGGCAGGTCAAAGAGAGATGACAGATTGGCTCTTAATTCCCAGAGTGCTTTGAGAGGGGTGCCAAGACAGAAAGATGTATGGTAGCAGTGTTTACTCCACTAGCTCTCCGGTAAATAAACACACCTCCTGCTAAATGGAGATAGAGACGCTTTCATACAAGTGTTTACACACCCGTTGGAGGTTTCGATGGCATGGACTTGTTCTGCTGGGACGATGGGGAACATTGGGTTCTTTCAGCTTTGTAACGGTTCTACCCGCACATGAATGACCTGGAGCCAAGCAAAATAAGGGGTCTTACAGTAAAATTGAGGATCAAATGGTATCCATTAAGAAGCATACAAAAACATTTTTATGTGTCAATGAGAAGTTCAAAGCTTATATAAAATGTACCCTTATGACTGGTTTTGTGGTCCAAGGTCACATATTTTATCTCAAGTTTCATTACAATTCCCAAAAACATTTTTAGTCGTTTTAGATTTAGTTGTATCTAACAATAACAACACTGACAATGATGTCTAAAGTCACTTTGCAAGGCCCTTGAGGAATAGTTTACATTATTCATTTTTTACATTCCCTGTGACTTTCAGCACACAATTAATATTGAATATGTCAGGCTACATCAATGAGATGTTTTTCTGTTCGGGGCAGATGGCAGCTCTGCACTTGCTGTGCTGACAGAACATCTATCCGGGATCAGATCTGTTGTACAATACCCAATTTCCATACTCATTAACACATTCTGGGTCAACCGCAGTTTTTTTTTTCCACCTTCACCCTCACTTATCATCCAGCGGTGGCAATCACACAAAGCTTCTGGATTCAGCGTATTCTTAGAAACCATAAATGGTTGCCAGGGACAACAGCTCGAGGGAGAGACGATGGCTTGCTTGGATCAAAACACCCTTCTAGCATGGCTGCATTTTGAGTGGTGCCAGTGTGGCTCTCAAAGAGCCTCTCTTTAAACAGCCTTTGAACAGTTGTTCTTTGCACTGGGTAATGGGTTTCCTTAATGTTGCCGTTTTTTCATTTTACTTTTGGCTTCTTTGACACTTTATTGATAGCACAGAGAGAAAAGAAACAGGAAATAATAGAGGAACTATAAGAAAAAAAAGTCAGGTTTAAACTTGTATCACTTATATGACTACCACACATCAACATGAGCATGTTCACTAACTGCATTAATATATTATATTATATTATTATTGGAACGTAACAATATTATCAAGACAGTATATGTGACCCTGGACCACAAAACCAGTCATAAGTGTAAATTTGTCGAAATTGAGATTCTTACGTCATCTGAAAGCTGAGTAAATAAGCTTTCCATTGATATATTGTTTGTTAAAATAGGACAATGTTTGTCTGAGATACATTTGAAAACCTGGAATCTGAGGGTGCAAAAAAATCTAAATGTTGAGAAAATCGCCTTAAAAGTTGTCCAAATGAAGTTCTTAGCAATGCATATTACTAATCAAAAATCAAGTTTTTATATATATTTATGGTAGAAAATTTACAAAATATCTTCATCGAACATGATCTTTACTTAATATGCTAATGATTTCTGGCATAAAAGAAAAATCTATAATTTTGACCAATACAATGTATTTTTGGCTATTGCTACAAATATACCCCTGCTACTTACGACTGGTTTTGTGGTCCAGGGTCACATATTACAACTAAAAAGAGGGTTGAGTCCCCTTTAAAGTTCAGGTACAAGTCAGTTCAGTTCAGTTTTCTGAAGTTTTCTTAATTAAGAACATGGGTTGGAACTCTCAAAGTGCATTAGATAGAATAATTTCACTTTAAAATTGACAAAATTGTCATTTTTTTTCTTCATTTCTTTATTTTAATTATCACAGTAAATACTGTATCGACTTCATCGCGATCGTGAGATTTTGATATCATTGCATCCCTATTATATTATAATAATCACAAAGTTAAAGGTCTATAATGTTTTGTTTTGTTGTTTTTTTATTGTTAATCATCAAGGATGCGTTAAACTGATCAGAAAGTGACAGTAAAGACTAAAATACTTCTCCTTCAAATAAATGCTGTTCTTTTGAATTTATATTCATCAAAGAATAAAAAATGTGTTATGGTTTACACAAAAATAAGCAGCATGACTGTTTTTAACTATGATAATAATAAAAAATGTTTCTTCAGCACAAAATACATTACAGAAGAATACAGTTTTTTTTTTTATTTAAGTAATATTTCAGTATTTCATTACTGTTTTTACTGTGTTTTTAATTAAATCAATGCAGCCTCGGTGAGCATAAAATATTTTTTTCTAAAACATTTAAAAAAAAACTCACTAACCCCAAACTTCGAATGGTAGTGGGTGAGCAATATGACCAAAATTAAATATCACAACAGTACATTTTTTTCACGGTAACAAAATATATATATATATATATATATATATATATATATATATATATATATATATATATATATATAGTTATTTTTGCTTTAAATAAGATCTTTATGATCATTCTTCATAATTCTTGTCACCAGTGTCAATATCATGAAAAAGTAATACCAGGCTAAATAAAAAAAAATCTATCTCACTGAAGACAAGTAAACAGTGAACGATTAAACAAAAAAGAATAAAAAAAACTACAGTAGAACAAATGAATAAGAAATGCTAAATACACTGTATAAAATCATCAAATGTATAAAAACACAATATTCTTCACTGTGTAAATTAAATATATATTTCTTCTTTTTAAAGTTACAAAAGTGATTTAGTCTCTCAGACAGTGCGTACATAGAGCGAAATGAGTTCTCTTTCATTGCTGATTGCATTTCATTGGCTTAAAATCACTTGTTTCAAACTGCAATGCTTAAAAACTTGTTTTAATGACCACATGACACAGCAACGTCCTTGAAATGTGTAACCACGATAGTCCAAAATCTCAACCGGTTAATTGTGTCTACTGGTATATTGGTACATTTTCATGTAAAATCTAGATTGTGTAGCAAATCCTAAGCACTAGGCCTTAAATGTGTGTTTGCCTTGTTTTAACCTAATTTCATTTGTTTCTATTTTCCCTCTTAGATTTGACTATCAAGAGCTGCTCCACAACTCCACCTTCTGTCTTGTTCCCCGCGGTCGGCGCTTGGGGTCGTTCCGTTTCCTGGAGTCCTTGCAGGTAAAACATTTTTCAATGGACCTGAAAACTGAATACAGCCAAGTATGCCTCAACAAGCCTTTTAGAGACGCAAGAAAGGTTTGGTAGATTATGAAAACAGTCAGGTCTCGGAGTCTCCCAGATAAACAGCACATTAGCCGCCGAGTGGAAAGACTTCCCAGGCGCATATATTCTTGGCGTCCTGGTGGTGTGTGTGAAAGGGCCGGAAGCTCACGGAGGGTGCCCTCGCCTCGACTCTGCCGAGCCGTGCTGAATGGATAAATCCACAGAACGGTGGGTTTGGCAGCTCGCTCGGCCCTCACACTGATTCCTCGGCACTCCCTCGCTCTACTCCTCTGTCTTTTTCTCCCTCTGTGCTTTTCCATATAAGCCCCTGTCTGAGTTCCATAGATCTCTTTTCTTTGGAGGCGGCCAAAGCCACAGAAAGAACTGGCAATTACTAGCCCTGCTGAAAGTTCTAGAACAGAGCTTCTCAAACATTTTAGGCCAAGCAGCACCTAGTTGGGGGTAAATTTGGGATTTAAAGGTGGCCGACACTAAATATTTTCAGATCAAAGGTGGGATATTGTTACGGCTCTGTTACACTCGTGCATCTAGTCAGAATGTTCTTTTCATTTTTTTTAGCAGTGGGTACATTGACATCTCTGGGTACAAGCCTATGTGTGAGTGACATAATGTCATCTTTTGATTAATATCCACATTCCTGCAATTAATATAAGTCATGCTGCTGTCTCATCAATCTGTTGACCAGCCTTTTCGCAGATTTGTGTACCGATGATACTAAAACAGCTTCTAAAAAATGCATTTAGAAAGGTTTTCAGTGCAAAAATCACATGTTGGTATGCAAACTGTGCAGTCCAATTCAAACCATTAAAACTATGTCTCGGAATTCGGTCTAGTCTGTTTAAAAGTGCTCGGAAGAGACATTATCGATACTGGAATTAAAATTGAGGATAAGATAAGATAAGATTTAATAATTACTTATTTTTTATGCATAAATAAACACATATTTATGGTTATTTATGGTTTAAGCAATGTGGCAACTAAATACAATTATACTAGACTTTCAATTGAGAAAAATAAAATAAAATAAAATGTGTGTTAATAAATGAGTTCATTTTTATGCATAGTTATCAAAATAAACACAAATTAATATAGTCCATTATCCTAATTGTAAGCTATTTATTGGTTTTTAAGCAATGTGGCAACTAAAATACAATTATACCAGATCTAAAATTGTCGATAAAATAAAGAAATAAAATAAAATACAATAAAATAAACTGTACGTTTTATTTAATGAGTTAATTTTTTTATGCATAGTTATCAAAATAAACACACATAATATAGTCCATTTTCCTAAATGTAGGCTATTTATGTTTTTTTAACAATGTGTTAAAAACTAATAACCGGATTATAGATTAAGGAAAATTAAATTAAATTAAATTAAATTAAATTAAATTAAATTAAATTAAATTAAATTAAATTAAATTAAATTAAATTAAATTAAATTAAATTAAAAAATGTGTGTTTAATAATGAGATAATTTTTATGCATAGTTATCAAAATAAACACAAATTAATATAGTCCATTATCCTAACTGTAGGCTATTTATGGTTTTAGCAATGTGGAAACAAAAATACAATTAAACTATCAAATTAAATTAAACCTGTTTAATATGAGATCTTTTTTTGTATAATTATCAAAATAAACACAAATTAATATATTGCATTATCCTTACTCTAGGCTATTTATGGTTTCTAAGCAATGTGGAAACTAAAGAATAATTATAGACTTAAAATTGAGGATAAAAGAATAAAATAAAAATGTGTGTTTAATAATGAGGTATTTTAAGCATAGTTATCAAAGTAAACAAATGAATATAGTTTAGTATCCTAATTGTAGGCTATTTATGGTTTAACCAATGTGGCAACTAAAATACAATTAAACTTAATTGTAATAAAATAAAATGTGTGTTTAACAATGAGTTAATTTTTATGCACAGTTATCAAAATAAACACAAATTAATATAGTCCATTATAATAACTGTAGGCTATAGTTTCTAAGCAATGTGCAACTAAAATATTTTAATATTTTATTTAAATAGACATAAAATTGAGGATAAATAAAATAAATGCTATTTATGGTTTAAAATAAAATAAAATAATACAAATGTGTGTTTAATAATGAGTTATCCAAATTGTAAGCTATTTATGGTTTCTAAGCAATGTGGCAACTAAAATACAATTATACTACACTTTCAATTGAGGATAAATAAAATAAAAAAAAATAAAAAATAATTAAATGTGTGTTTAATAATATTGAGGATAAAATAATAAAATAAAATGTGTTTAAAAATTAGTTAATTTTTAAGCATAGTTATCAAAATAAACAAATTAATATAGTCTATTATCTTAATTGTAGGCTATTTATAGTTTAAGTAATGTGGCAATTAAAATACAATTAAACTATCAAACAAAATTTAAATTAAATCTGTTTAATATGAGATATTTGTTATGTATAATTATCAAAATAAACAAATGAATATAGTACATTATCCTTACTGTAGCTATTTATGGTTTGAAATTAATATGGCAACTAAATAACACTAGGCTTGAAATTGAGGAAATAATAAAATAAAATGTGCGTTTAATAATAAGGTAATTTTTTATGCATAGTTATCGAAATAAACAAATTAATATAGTCTTTTATCCTAATTGTAGGCTATTTATGGTTTAACCCTTTAACTGTCTCTCCATATTTTGAACATAGACATGAAAATGCAAAAGTTACATTTTTATTATTCACAAATAACACATAAATGTGTTAAATAATGAGTAAATTTTATATGCAGTTATCAAAATAAACAAATTAATAGTCAACTAAAATGCAATTTATATACGCCAATTAAAATACAATTAAAATATCAAAAAATTTAATAAAATCTGTTTAATATGAGATTTTTTTTATGCATAGTTATGAAAATTAACACAAATTAATATAGTCCATTATCATAACTGTAGGCTATTTATGGTTTCTAAGCAATGTGGCAACTAAAATACTAGACTTTAAATTGAGGATAAATAAAATAAAATAAAAAATAATTAAATGTGTGTTTAATAATGAGTTCATTTTTATGCATAGTTATCAAAATAAACAAATTAATATAGTCCATTATCCTTACTGTAGGCCATTTATGGTTTCTAAGCAATGTGGAATCTAAAGTACGATTATACTAGACTTAATATTGAGGATAAAATAATAAAATAAAATGTGTTTAAAAATGAGTTAATTTTTAAGCATAGTTATCAAAATAAACAAATTAATATAGTCTATTATCTTAATTGTAGGCTATTTATAGTTTAAGTAATGTGGCAATTAAAATACAATTAAACTATCAAACAAAATTTAAATTAAATCTGTTTAATATGAGATATTTGTTATGTATAATTATCAAAATAAACAAATTAATATAGTACATTATCCTTACTGTAGGCTATTTATGGTTTCTTTAGCAATGTGGCAACTAAAGTACAATTATACTAGACTTAAAATTGAGGATAAAATAATAAAATAAAATAACGTGTGTTTAATAATGAGGTAATGTTTTAAGTATAGTTATCAAAATAAACAAATTAATATAGTCTATTATCCTAATTGTAGGGTATTTATGGTTTAAGCGATGTGGCAACTAAAATACAATAAAACTATCAAAAAAATAAAATAAAATCTGTTTAATATGAGATCATTTTTATGTATATTTATCAAAAAACACAAATTAATATAATCCATTATCTTAACTCTAGGCTATTTATGTTTTTTTAGCAATGTGGCAACTAAAATACAGTTATACTGGACTTAAAATTAAAGCATAAAATAAAATAATCAATTAAAATATGTGTTTAATAATTAGTTAATTTTTATGAGTTATTAAAATTAACACACATTAATATTAGTCTATTATCATAACTATAGGCTATTTATGTAATGTGGCAACTAAAATACAATTATACTAGACTTAAAATTGAGGAAAATAAAATAAAATAAAATAAAATAAATGTGTTATTTTAATTAAGTTAATTTTTATATGCATAATTATTAAAATAAATACAAATTAATATAGTCCATTATCCTAATTGTAGGCTATTTATGGTTTAAGCAATGTGCTATTAAAAAATATATAAATAAATAAAATAATAAAATAACATAAAATCTGTTTAATATGAGATTTTGTAATGGATAATTATTAAAATAAACAGAAAAATAATATAGTCTATTATCCTAACTGTAGGTTATTTATGGTTTCTAAGCAATGTGGCAACTAAAATACAATTATACTAGACTTAAAACTAAGGAAAATAAAATATTATTAGTTATTATTAGTAAAAATTATTATTTGTATTATTAACACCAATTAATATAGTTTATCATCCCAACTATAAGCAGTTTATGGTTTCTACAATAAAAATGACAATAAAATATAAATAAATAAAATAAAGGTCACAGGTGTGCTTTGTGTGGCTCATCTAATCAAAGTCAGAACAATCTGTTTTGTAAATGTATATGGATCACAAACACATTAATTTAAATAAAAAATCTTAGTACTGTAAATTAGTACTGCAAAAATCCACAGAATGAGAACCGCTGTTCTAGAACATCCTCCCACCCCTATCATCCAGATCCTGCTCTTTTTTTCTCTCTAATCTCGCATCCTCTCTCTGGTGCTGATTCCTCGACACACTCCTTGCAGAAAAATGGCTGTGCAAGCAACCACGGAATGGATCGGTGCCAAGAGGGATCCGTGCTAGTCGACCGGCCTTAGAGCTATCATCCCAGAGCACGAAACAAAGGCCAGCTCCTGGATCTCTGTGGGCTTAGTAGGCCAAGGCAGCAGTCAGTCACCTGAAGCAATTTATTGCCGTCCGCCCCTGTGTCCTCTAACGTTGTTTAGGATGAAAGCACGGCTGCACACAGCTAGAGGGGGTGTGTTTGATCTTGGCCCGTTCCTAGGATTGCACTCTCTTGTGATTTAATTAAAAAGCTCAATGTAGACCAGAATTCGAGCTGAATGACGAAAAGAAGAAGAAAAAAGGCAAACAAGGAATCTGGGAGGAAAAGTAGAGCAACATCAAGATGGAATAGTAAACAAGAGGGGAGGCGAGCAACTCCACTTCAATAAATCATGGACCCCTGTTCCTCTCCTACCTCACCCTCTTATTCGGGGCGAGGGAGATGGGGTAATTAACACATCTGTCTGCCCATGTGTCTGATAAAAATGCTGGATGGGAGCAGTGAGTCATGCATAGGCCCCTCTGAGATTTCTTAAACATCCAAACAGCCTTTTCATCACACGCTATATATCTCATAACCTTGCCTGAAGGGAAAAAACTCAGATGCACTATGTCTGTTATTTAGTGCATTTGGGGTGAACTTGGTCTGTTTTCTTATGTGTTTTTGTTTTTCATTAGATGAATTGATTGTGCTGATGCTTATTATGGTCTAAGCCACTTGCTGTCTCCTGTGGTTGTATCCCTCACAGGCCGCTTGTATCCCGGTGTTACTCAGTAATGGCTGGGAGTTACCTTTCTCTGATGTCATACAGTGGAACCAGGCAGTCATCGAGGGCGATGAGAGACTGTTGCTACAGGTAACAGACCTTCCTGCGAAGTACTCGAATGTCATCTTTCTGAGAAGGGAACATGAGGATGGAAGAAGCCGCTAATTAAAACAATGGAATTACAACATATGCACAAACACTTTTTTATCATATAGATTTCTTATGAATGTATAAGGGAGAGTTTTTTTTGTTTTGTTTTTTTACTTTTTAAGAGTCTTTTAGTTTACCTAGTTCTGCTGCTGTATGCCATGAATGTTTGATTGAACTTTTCATTAAGGTTTAATTTGTTAATGTTAGGTGCCATAAATTAAAAACAAACCTTTTAGAGCATTTGCTAATCTAATGTTTATATATGTTGTTTCTTTGAACATCAAAGAATTCTTAAAAAAAAAAAAAATCATGAAAATATGAAGCAGCATAACATGCTTCCATGTATAATTGATCATAATAAGAAATTAAGCAAATCAGCATATTAGAATAATTTTTGAAAGATCATGTGACACTGAAGACTGGCTACTGATAATTTATTTTTACATTTAAAGGAATAAATCACACTTTTAAGTTATTTTAATTTTTTAGATTTTTTTAATGACGTCTCTTCTGCTCACCAAGCCTGCATTTATTTGATCGAAAGTACAGTAAAAACAGAAAAATGTTTAATATTTTTACTCTTTAAATTGACTGCTTTCTGTTTGAGTATATTTTAAAATGTAATTTATTCCTGTGATTTCAAAGCTAAATTTTCAGCATTACTCCAGTCTTCAGTGTCACATGATCCTTCATCATTCTAATATGATGATTGCTGTTAATATTTATCAATATTTAAAACAGTCGAGTACATTTTTTTTTTTTCAGGATTCTTTGATAAATAGAAAGATTCAAAGATTGGCATTTATCTGAAATAAAAAAAAAAAAAAAGCTTTTGTAACATACACTATACCATAAATGCTGTTCTTATGAACTTTCCATTCATCAAAGAACCCGGAAACAATTCTACTTATGAGAATATTAGAATGATTTCTAAAAAGATTGTGTGACTGGAGTAACAATGCTAAATATTCAACTTTGAAATCACAGGAATAAATTACATTTTGAAATATATTCAAATAGAAAGCAGTTATTTTAAATAGTAAAAATATTTCAAAGTTTTACTGTTTTTTCTGTACTTTGGATCAAATAAATTCAGGCTTGGTGAGAAGAGACTTCTTTAAAAACATTAAAAATCTAACTTCAAAAACTCTTGACTGGTAGCCTGGCAAGCCAGACCCACATAAATGTAGGGTCTGGGCACTCTCCATAGACAGGGCTCAACCGGAGGGGTGGGATAAACGGTTGTCTTTCAAACTCCTCTCCACGCAATAGGATAGCGCTACAACCAATCAGAGAAGTCTGTCAGGTGACGTAGTCAGAGCGACGGAGATTTTTAACGAAAATCAGTGCACTGTGCAGTCTGTCAGCCAAATAATAGACATAGATGGGCACTAAACCTTTAAAAGTAAACAAAAACATGCACAGACAAATCCAAATTACACCCTGCTCTGATGTAGTATACGCAAACAACGGAAGGGGAAATCGGTGAAAAAGTCCAGGATGAGTTTGCGTAAGCAAACGTAATCTTTTAGCTTTAAATGGGTTTGAACAACCAGGATAAGCGCAAGTAATTACCATTTTGAATAGCCGCTATATCCACAATCTCTGTGCACTGTGTGAACAATGAGTGTCGTATACACGCCACAGATCGCTTCCGGTGTTTGCGTATTCTACACCACAGCGCGTTCACATGTAACGAGCTCCTGCTCAGGACAGATGGACGTGGCTGTGTATCCAAAGTAAAAAATTATATAAATACTGTTCAGTTTTCCACGCGTAATTCACAGAACCAGGAATTCATGTCTGACGGAACTTATGGTCGCAGGCAGTGTTGCCAGATTGGAAATGTCCAAGTATCGTACCAGAAGCTCAAAATTATCGTATATGGGAGAAAATTATCGTATTTGAGTCAAACGTTCAAAATAAAGATATTTATCTAGATGTTACAGCTATTTATCCTTTTCAGCACTCATGCTAAACTATCTTACCCGAGTCAAACGTTCAAAATACAGCTATTAATCTAGATGTTACAACTATTTATCCTTTTCAGCACTCATTTTCTATACTTTATTGTTAAACTAACAATCTCAGTTTTGAAAAAACTGACCTAAGTGCGACAGGAACGTTAACTTGTGCTCGTGAGAGAGAGCCATTCTCCACGATGATATTGGTTGAGAAGACGCAAGAACGGATGAAAGACATGCGTAACGCCACGTTCACGTCTCCTCACAATCATGCAGGTAGACGTAGGATCCACACAGCTAGATCTTTGAGAATAGAAGCTCTATAATTAAAACGACCATGGTGTCACAAAATTCTGAAATTATCGTACATTGTGGTATTATTGATCGTACATCGTACAGAGGTCAAAATTATGGTACAAATACGATAATTATCGTACGTCTGGCAACACTGGTCGCAGGTCAGGACTCATCATGTTAAGCCCGCCCACCGACTCGTGATTGGCCCGGTACATCTTGGATTTTTCGGAATTTTAAGTGAATTGAGAGTAACTAGACTGACCTTGGAAGCAAATGTAATTTGCTGCCGCTAGGGGCGCGTCTAGATTCTAGGCTACTTGACTGGTAGTGTATGCAGAAATTATCATTAACCAAGATTAATGAATGCTGTAAGATTACTGCTAATTGCTAAGCTATCTTATGTTAGCTATCAACAGTTTTGCTAATTCACTGGCACTTTGTTATATTTATAGTATTTACTATGTGAGGCGAAAGACACCGCAGAATGATATTAGAGCATACCATGAGGGTTTTTTTTCTCGATAATGACCAACTGACTGTAAATATGTTCACAAAAAGATTATTTGATATTGATCAGAGTTAAAGCTATTGTATTATATTAAGTTACTTCACCTTACCGCTTCCGCTAGGAACAAAACAGTCTAAAACAACGTGCAAATCACTTGGTGCTGCAAAGACGAACACAACAATATTACTGTGTGTTCCAAAAAATCAGTCTACTGTAATGTTCCTGTAATGTAAACCATCTGCTTTCAATAAAATCGACGAATGAGAGATGAAAAATGGGACCGACACGAGTATGAAACGACTCAGAATCCATCACAGATTATAATTAGCGTAGGTTTCAAAAATCAGTTGATTCGATATACAGCTTTGCCATGGAGGACAACGAATATTAGAAGAATTTAGATAAATGTCTTATTATGGCTCTGTGTATAAAATACAAAACAACTCGTTATGTTGCTTAATATTGTAAACTGGTATTTCTTTTATTATTTAATGCATTTTCGTAATTCTAAACACACTGGTTTGTAGCTCAAATAGTTTTTAACGTTTGTTTCATAGTTACCGTTGTTGTTCTAGTTATTTACATTTACAAATGAATTGAAGTCTCGCACATTCACAGTAAATAGCTTACTTCCGCGTTGAAAAATAAGCTACTGTAGCTTTTCACTGCAAAACACTTTTGTCAGTGCTGCACATTGTCTCTGGAAGAGTTTGTGGAGGTGGTCGACAGGTAGAAACTCGATACTACGGTTTTTATAGGAACACCAATTAGCCTCACCGCTGAGTTTTTTGTCACTTTGTTCCCTCAGGTCCCTTCTACGGTGCGGGCTGTGGGCATTGACAGGGTGCTGGCTCTCAGACAGCGTACACAGATGCTCTGGGAGGCGTACTTTTCCTCCGTGGATAAGATTGTACTCACCACACTGGAGGTGAGAGCTGGGTCAGCTTAGATGTGTATACAGCGGCTTGTCAGACAGAGAGAAAGGTCTGTCAGGGGAAATTAAACCAGTGCAGGATGCCATACATCATTAGCACATACTTAGTCCCCTGCCCTTAGGTTAATTGGCAAATGAAATGTCAATTTTGTACAAAAGCATGGCTTTGGTCTGCCCCCTGCTGGCCAGCAGGTGTAAATTATAATGATAGGGCGTAAATGTGCAGTTGTGATTTGATGTGATTGTTATATTTCATGCTGCCGTTTTGATGTCTATCAGATCATAAAGGACAGAGTGTACTCGCACATCTCCAGAAATAAATTCATGTGGAATGCCTTACCTGGAGGGCTGCTGGTTCTGCCCGAGTACTCGACGCACCTGGCACACTACCCATTCTATTACTTAAACCTTGGTAAGTCTGTGCTAAATCTTTATATATATTTAGTAAAATTCAGATTTATATGGAATGGAAAGTTCTTTATTGACATCTGGTTCTATAAAGAACTCAATGGAATTATTGCTTTGCACAAAACGTTCTTTGTAGTTTAAAAAAAGTTCTAAAAGTTCTTTAGATTATTAAAATGTTCTTTACGCTAAGAATAAAGTTTTTTTTTTTTTATGAACTTTGCGCTCAGAGGTTCTTGGGGAAACCCAAAATGGTGCTATGACATCGCTGCAAAGCCCCATTTTGTGTTTATTGCCAGAACACTAATTTGAACAGAATAACAAGAAAACAAATAATAAATAACAAAATGTACATGATGAACAAAAACAATAAATACTTTTAAACATTTGTATTCTACCTTGTCACGTGACCTCATTATTGTATGCTGCATGTTTCATTCAATGAACAGAATCCACTTATCTTAGCTATTTAGCATTTTCATCATATTTTGTGTATATATAATATTTTTTCATATATATATATATATATATATATATATATATATATATATATATATCAAATAATGAGTCAATCATTGCTAATATTCAATCATCATTTATTCATCAGTTAGTTTGTTACACTGTAAATAAAAAAATAGAAATGTTGCCTTTCCACTGAAATTATAAAAAAAAAAAAAAAAACTAAATCTGAAATAAAAAATAGGCTAATTAAAAATGTTTAAAAAAATAATAAAACTAATAAATTACTGAAATTACTAAAACTTAATCTGAAATTACAATTAAACTGAGGCGAATTAAAAATGTTTTAAAAAATAATAAAAATGAATACAAAGCATATAACAATATTATTAAAACATATATATACACACACACACACACACACACACACATTTCTGTTGTTATTTGTTAATAAAAATTAGCAAATAACAAAAAATAAAACAAGTAATAAAAATGAATAAAAAGCATATAACAAAATTACTAAAATTAGCAATGTTTGTTATTGTTAACTTTTTTTTAAAGATAACTAAAGATTAAATATAAATACCGGATCAAAAAAGTAAAAAGTTAATTTCAAAATTAAGTTTAAATACTTAAATGAAAATTGAAATAAAACTGAAATAAGTTTAAGCTGAGGTACTGAAATTATTCAAACTAAATCTGAAATTAAAAAAAAAAACAAAGCTAATTAAAAATGTTTTTAAAAATAAAAATTAATAAATGACTGAAATGACAAAAACTAAATCAGAAATAAAATAAATTAAGGCTAATAAAAATGTTTTTAAAAATAAAAACAAGGAAGAAGCATATAACAAAATTACTAAAACAAATTCAAATTGAAATTTTTCTACTGGAAGGCCATTCAAAATATTAATATTATAATAGTATATAAAGAAAACTATAAAATGTGCACTGTGTACGAAATGTGCTTTGTAAATAAATAAATAAATCACCTGCTTCTGGATAATAGCATAAACTATATTTGCATAACCTATTATTTTATTGTAATTTTTTGCTCTGATATTTGCTCATTTTTATTAACAAATAACAGAACAGAAATATATTTTTTGTTTTGCTCTGTTATTTGTTAATAAAAAAAGAGCGATTAACAGAGCAAAAATTTATGTAAAAAAAGCGTATAACAAAATTACTCAAACTTAAGTGAAAACTTTTAAAATAAAAGGGCATTCAAAATATTAATATAGATACTATAATAGTATACAAGCAATACTAAAATAACACACGGGTAGATTGCCATTTCAAACATTGTGCCACTGAGCACTATACAAAGTGTAATATCTACAAGTATATATATGCATAGTGTCTCAATGGCAAGGATGCTCACACTTTTTCCTCTGTAGGAATCAGCCCAGGTCCAGAGTTCACTGCTGTAATTCATGCCACCTCACCTCTGATCTCCCAGTCTCAGCCAATCATGAAGCTTCTTCAGGTCGTTTCCAAATCAAAATACTGCTCACAGGTACAGAACTGCACAGTCAGTGTCTATTAAAATATAGAGTAACACAGATCTTTACAAACTAAGAAATGGCCTTTTGTTCAGTGATATCAATGCAGAATCACATCAGCTAAGTGGTAATAAAGTTGGACACGGACAAAAGCAAACAAGAAGACACATCAACTAGTTTGGTGTGCATGCTGTGATAGTGTGTCTTGTTTGGGTTTCTTGTCAGATCATCATCCTGTGGAACAGTGAGAAGCCGCCCCCTCACCGGAGTAAATGGCCGCCAATGCCAGTGCCCCTTATCATCACAGATGGCAGAAGGAAAGTGAGTATTCGAGTGAGAGAACAGTCAAGTCATGTCTGTGAGCGGTGGCGAGATCTTGCGCTCTCTTTTTGCACCTCGTGCCTCACTCAGCTCTTTTCTCCGGCGCCTTCTGTGTTCGCAGACGAGCAGCCGTTTCCTGCCACATGCAGCTATTGAAACGGAGGCGGTTTTGAGCCTAGATGAAGACACAGTGCTGTTGACCAGCGAGGTAGAGGCTCTTCTTCATCCTACATGGTTTTATTTCTTCTATTCTTACTTCTATTCTTACTTCTAAATCATTAAAACAAAAAAGGTTTCAGTTTTGCAATGTTTCTTAATTAAAAGAAGCTACTTCTAACCACCGAGTTTTATGCTTGTCAACTTGATTGTGTACCTTGGATTTAAAGTGGCCTACTTGTTTAGTTATATGTTTGGATAAACTCAGAGGGCCAAACACTATCACTTCAGCCTTTGATTCATTTGATTGATTCAGCTGGAGAAAATTGGCTGCCATCCACTGCTTAATATCATTAAAACAATTAAAAAGGGAATGTAGAGCTAAACTATCCCCCATTTTAAAGTGAGGTGAGGTTGAGTGTCATCAGCATAGAGATGATAATATACATTATGTTTTTGACAAATATCAGCCAGGAGGAGCATACAGATGTTAAATAAGAGCCTTGCAGGACCCCACGTTTCATTATAGAAAAATATGATGAAAAATTGCCTAATTCTACCAAAAAGGTTTTCCTGGAAATATATATGAGGCAAACCAATTCAGAGCATAAGTCTTAAAACGCTCCAAAAGAATATTGTGTACTATAGTGTCAAATGCAGCTGTCAGATCAATTAAAACCAAAATTGCACAATTTTCTGAATCAATGGCAAGAAACAGATCGTTAGACATTTTGAGAATTATGTATTAACACTACCAGTCAAAAGTTTTTGAACAGTGAGATTTTTAATGTTTTTTAGAGAATTCTTTTCTGCTCACTAAGTGTGCGATTTTTTTCCCAAAGTAGAACAAAAACAGAAAAATCCGGAAATATTTTTACTATTTAAAATAACTGTCTTTTATTTGAATATATTTTAAAATGTAATTTTAAAATACATTTTCAGCATCATTACTCCAGTCTTCAGTGTTACATGATTCTTCAAAAATCATTCTAATATGTGACCCTGGACCACAAAAATATACATCATATGAAAGCTCAATAAATAAGCTTTATATTGATGTATGGTTTGTTAGGATAGGGCCATATTTGGCCGAGATACATCTATTTGAAAATCTGGAATCTGAGGGTGCAAAAAAATCAAAATGCTGAGAAAATCACCTTTAAATTTCTTCAAATTAAGTTCTTAACAATGCATATTACTAATCAAAAATTACATTTTGATATATTTATAGTAGGAATTTTACAAAAAATCTTCATGGAACATGATCTTTACTTAATTTCCTAATGATTTTTGGCATAAAAGAAAAATCAATAATTTTGACCCATACTATGTATTTTTGGCTATTGCTACAAACATACCCCAGCGACTTAAGACTGGTTTTGTGGTCCAGGGTCACATATGCTGATTTGCTATTCAAGAAATATTTGTATTATTATTAATATTTAAAACAGTTTTGTACTTTTTTCAGGATTCTTTGATGAATAGAAATATCCAAAGATTAGCATTTATCTGAAATAAAAAGCTTTATACACTATACCATTCAATAATTTGATAAGAAATTATATAAATTAATATATTTATTTAGCAAGGATGCTTTAAATTGATCAAAAGTGATGATAAAAAACATTTCTAATGTTACAAAAGATTTCTGTTTCAGATAAATGCTGTTCTTCTGAACTTTCTATGCATCAAAGAGACCTGAAAAAATTCTACTATTGTTTTCAACAATAATAATAATAAATGTTTTTTAGAGCAGCAAATGAGAATATTATAATGGTTTCTGAAAGATGATGTGATTGGATTAATGATGCTAAAAATTCAGATTTGGAAACAGGAATAAATTACATTTTAAAATGTACAGTTTTTGCTGTACTTTGGATCAAATAAATGCAGGCTTGGTGATAAGAAGAGACTTCTTAAAAAACATTTTAAAAATCTTACTGCTCTAAAACTTTTGACTGCTAGTGTACATATATAATTTTTGTTGTTATTTGTAAAAACAAACAAATCTAAACTGTAAAAACAGATGTTGTTGCAATGGTGCGGTGTTGTTGAGATGCTATTATAATTTTTATTCATATTTTGAATTGGTTTGATTTTTATATTTTCAATTTTAGTTTAAGTAATTGTGTTGTGTGTTTTTATAATTTATCACTTTTTGTTTTTTTTTAAATGTTTACATAGTCTCTATAAATTTGTTTTATTTATTTTAGTACATAAACTAAATGAAAATGAAAAATGTTTTTATGTAAGTTTTGAAGTTTGTTTTTACTTCAGCTTCATTTCAATCACTGAAATCTATTTTTATAGCTTTGCTTATGCTGATTCTACAATTTTTTCTATGTGGTCGATTGGGGGTTGCCATTGGTCATAAAACAAGTTTAAACCAAATGAAATAAACAAGATTACATTGTTTTGACATGTGGCAAAGCTAATTCATGCTTTTCCTCTGTAATCTGACACTTCCAGATCAATTTTGCTTTCCATGTGTGGCGGAGTTTCCCCGAGAGGATTGTTGGCTACCCTCCCAGAAGCCATTTCTGGGACCCTGTAAAAAAAGCCTGGGGCTACACCTCTAAATGGACCAACGAGTACTCTATCGTCCTCACCGGAGCGGCATTTTATCACAGGTAATTGGCTGCAGCTGACATATCCTGACAAGACAGTGTGTGTCGACGTCTATCACGCTTCATCAAGCTCTCTAACGTGATCAGCAAAGGCAGTGCTCTTGATTACATATTGATGTCTTTGCGTCTTACAGGTACTACCATCACCTGTTCTCTCACTACCTGCCCTCCTCTCTGCGTGCGCTGGTGGATCGCACCTCTAACTGTGAGGATATCCTGATGAATTTCCTGGTCTCCTCTGTGACACACCTGCCACCGATTAAAGTAGCGCAGAGGAAGCAGTACAAAGAGATGCCCACCCTACAGGTGAGGCCAGAGCCAAGATATTGTACTTGCAGTTTGGCTCATAAGTTTACACACCCCTTGCAGAACATGCAATATCTTAATTATTTGAATTATTTGATTTGAGACAATTGTTTTAGTTCATTTTGGAAGTTGGCAATGAAAACTGCGTGAAGTACTGAGTAGGGGTCTACCGATTATCGGTGCCGATATTAAGGATTTTTGTGGTTATCGGTCCCAGTCATTTTCAAAACTGATTTGCAGATAAAATAATTAAAAAGCGTTTTTGTCAGAGTCCTTGTTATTCTTGATTTTGACAGTAATTTTCATTTTTAAACCAGACATATATGGGCCAATCTGCAAAATGTAGTCTTTTTCCAAAAAAATGTGTATGTATGCAAATTGTATAATATCCAAGGTACACATTTCTAGTAATTGTGCAGTTAATTCTCATATTGCATTTTCAGAAAGTTTTGAAATATTTGTCCTCTCCCCAAATGTGCCACTACTGAAACACAGTAATAATAATTTAATTAGAAAGGTTATATTGACCTATTAAGATTTTGCTTACATCTGCATTGTAAATATATATATATATATATTATATTTTATTACAGTGTTTTCAGAGATAAATTAACAACAATTACATTTTAACAATATTTTAAGTGTAATTTATGAGGTTTGTTGTTGTTTTTTCAAGTTTTTCTTTGTAAAAGGCAAAAAGTTGATCATACTGATTTCAAAGTTCATTAGTTTGAATATATACTAAAACTATCATAACATCTTAGTTGATAATTCAGTTTATTTTTGACAAAAACATCCCAGGTTTCGGTAGTGACAGTAATGTAGAATTTTAACTTGCATACTAAAACACTAGGAAAAACATACTAAAATGCTAAATATTTGCATAACTGTACTGTAGAATTGTGTTCCCTTTGTCACTACCGAATGTTTCGGTCGTAACTGTTCTGGATGTTTCTGTAGTGCCAATTTTAGATACTTTTTAACCTAGCTCAAAGATGCTAATCAACACATGGTTACCTAGGATAGTTTTGAACACTTGTACACATTTAGAAATTTAATATTATGGAATAACTCACAAAAAAGTGTGCTTAATTGCAGAAAAAAGGTGTTTGTTACAGTTACACACAGACACATTTACCTCAAAACGATGGGGCCTATCTACTCGCACCTTGTAGCTATGAGAGAGAGGGACACAGGTATATTTTCTAAACCTAAATGTAGGGGTGTCGTTAAAATTAGTCTTAGCCATTGGACTAAAACATACACTGTATCGGTAGTGACATGAAAAATACAGGACACATTTTTTTTTACATGAAGTTTCATAATTTACAAAGAACGTTTTTAAATTTCACATTTTAAAAGAATCAAAAAGATATTTTTAAAAACAACAATGGAAAAAAAATATATTATTTCAATATCATTTTCATTAGGGGTTAGGGTTCGGAGCAGTCACCTCCCAATTTAAAGTACCTAATAAATGATGAGTTTATATATATATTAAGCTTACTGATATTTTAAATATTATTGTGAGTTTCAATAGATAGTAGAAGCATCTTAGTAAACAACTAAGATTTGAATACTTAAATGGTTTTTAAATGTGTTTTTTGGTTGTGGGACAGCAGTTCTGTAGAACGGCCCATATATCGGTTCAAATTATCGGTTATCAGTTTACTTGATCTGTAATAATCAGTATCGGCCCTGAAAAACATATCTGTCAACCCCTAATATTGAGATGTCCTAGCAATTGTAAAAACTGTAATGTGATGTATTTTTAACATCTTATTTCCTACTATGGATCAGAGTCCCGAAAGCATGAATAGTTTGTAAATCAACATCGGACTTATGCGTGCCTAATGTACGACTCTGATATACAAGAATTAATACATTAGGCACGCGCGAGTTCGTTACTATTACTCTGATCATCTTTGCCTTTACATTATCGGGAGGGTTTGCTTCATGCAGCCAAGAGATGATAGCTGTCTTCCCGCGGGGGTATAAGTTACTTTTATGTGGGCTTTTGCGGGACGAAATAACATATATTCCTTCTGGAGCGGGCGGGCGCAGGACTAAAATCCGTCCCTTGAAGATCTCTAAGATGAAGTTTGCGTGCAGCGGTACACTTGTCTTCGGTTTTTACAAAGCGTAGACACTTTTAAACGCTTACCGCGATCCATCTTATCGACTGATGTTTACATTACCGCGTAAGGTCCTGGCAGATTACTAAATGAAAAAATGCACCCAGGAATCGAAATGAGGAATCAGTCTGCTTGATCTGTAATAATCAGTATTGGCCCTGAAAAACATGTCTGTCAACCCCTAATATTGAGATGTCCTAGCAATTGTAAAAACTGTAATGTGATGTATTTTTAACATCTTATTTCCTCTCCCCTCTAAAGGGCACTAAGATGGCCCCATGGGCGAACCCTGAGCACTTTACCCAGAGGCAGGAGTGTGTCAACACCTTTGCAAGCTGGTTTGGTTACATGCCTCTAGTGCACTCTCAGTTTCGCCTGGACCCCGTACTCTTCAAGGACCACGTGTCCGTCCTGCGCAAGAGGTACAAAGACCTGGAGCGTGTCTGAGCCAAGCTGAACAGGTCACGAACTGATACTGATGCTGATAGAAAGACTTATTTCTGTCCCTCCACTACTGGCTAGCTTGTGGTGGCCAGTCGGTGGACAAGAGACGGGTTTTTGCCTCTTATGACCAGTTCTCAATATATGACTGACAGCTTCATGGATGAGAGAACATCACAGATCTGTCAATCATTCCAGCTGCTGTTTGACTGGAAGAGCTTGTAGCGTTAAGGAGCCTAACGGTGCTGTGGACTAACACTCACCAGTGACTGATTACATGAAGTGGTAATTACATGACCAATAAAATAATTCCGAAATGCAAACTGTGTGGGGCTGTATTTGTCAAATTATGCTTTAATTTTGCTGTTTTCAGCAACTGTGCCTAAAACTATGTTCATGTCTTTCCTTCTTCAGCCAAAAAGAAATTAAGGTTTTAGAGAAAAACATTCCAGGATTTTTCTCCATATAGTGGACTTCAATGGGGATCAACAGGTTGAAGGTCCAAACTGCAGTTTCAATGCAGCTTCAAAAAGCTCTACACAATCCCTGCCAAGAAATAATAATATCTAGCAAAATTATTGGTCGTTTTCTTTAAAAAAAAAAAAACTTTATACAATTTTTAACCAGGAAATGTCAATTGCTGTTGTGAATTCTGTTTTGTATTTTCTAAAAGAAATGGCAAATGAAGTGAAAAGAGTGTTCCTTTTTTATTTTGTATAAAAATCTTTAGTTTACAAAAAAAAAACTCATCCTTTCCCTTTCCCCAAAAGGCAGATATCAGGAGTGTAATGCAGAGCTCAGGGAAACACACAGTCTACCTGAGTACATATTTGCTGAGGAGCAAAACTGTGAAACACATCACACGGTTCAGTGCGCAAAAGACCATAGTGTAAGCACTGTTATTTACAAAGCTCAGTCCACAGTGCTTATTTATCATGCCAATAAGATGGCTAGTTTACATTATCAGCATGGCTTTCACATTACTTCCTGCTTCTGATCCTAATTCAGTGCTTTCGATGAAACGGTTATTAATCAGAGCATTGGGATTTAACACCGTAAATGAGGCAGGACCACAAAGAGCTGCCGAGCCTGATCTCATTTGTCAAGATGAAATATTATGTGGCATTTGCACAAGCAGTGAATGAATCTGTGTGAAAGCACCGTGAGAAAACTGTAGATGAGGGCTGACGGAAGATGTTCAGATGTTTACTAGGAAGTACCGCTGTCATTTTCGCATGGTGAGCATGGCATTGACGTCCCAGAGGAGGTTCCTCATCTGGTCCATTAGCACCTTCATCTCTTGGTTCTTCTGCCTCACTTTCTATTAAAAAAAAAAAATGATAGGAGAAACTCAGTGCACTGTTATTACATGCATCATACACTACTTCTTAGGAAATTAATACTTTTGTTCAGCTAGGATGTATAAAACTGATCAAAAGTAACAGTAATGAAATTAATAATGTTACAAGACACTATTTCTATAACTGTTTTCAACATTAATAAGAAATGATTCTTGAGAAGTAAACTAGCATTTTAGAATGATTTCTGAAGGACCATGTGACACTGAAGACTGGAGTAATGATGCTGAAAATGTAGCTTTGTCATCACAGGAATAAATAGGGTTGGGTATCGTTAGAATTTTATCGATTTCGATTCTTTTCGATTCCCAGTTTTGATTCCAATTTAGTAAAAAAACAACAAACACAAAAGTCAAACATTAATATATCAAAAACGTTTATTT
>NC_133377.1:27840142-28129803 GCF_049309525.1 Garra rufa
CTTTTAGCATAGCTTAGCATAGATCATTGAATCCTATTAGACCAATAGCATCGCGTTCAAACATGTCCAACGAGTTTCCATATTTGTTGTATTTAAAACTTGACTCTTCTGTAGTACTAAGACCGGTGGAAATGCAAAGCTGCGAGTTTCTAGGCTGGTAAGATTAGGAACTACACTTCCATTCCGGCGTAATAGTCAAGGAAGTTTGCTGCCGTAATATGGCCGAAGCAGGCGGAGTATTATCAGAAATGAGTTCCCAGCTAGTTTAGCATTTGCACATGTGCTGCGTGGTATTACTGCTCCTGCTTCGGCCATATTACG
This sequence comes from Garra rufa, assembly GCF_049309525.1. Lineage (NCBI taxonomy): Eukaryota > Metazoa > Chordata > Actinopteri > Cypriniformes > Cyprinidae > Garra > Garra rufa. Next base: position 27,840,464 of record NC_133377.1, read on the forward strand.
GCAGCAAACTTCCTTGACTATTACGCCGGAATGGGAGTGTAGTTCCTAATCTTATCAGCCTAGAAAACTGAAGCTTTGCATTTCCACCGGTCTTAGTACACGATACAACTACAGAAGAGTCAAGTTTTAAATAGGACACATATCGAAACTTGTTGGTCATTTTTGAATGCGATGCTATTGGTCTAATAGGATTCAATGATCTATGCTAAGCTATGCTAAAAGTGATATCGCCAGAACAGGAGAACAGCTGAATGGATTTCAAAACGGTAAAACTCAACTTATTAACTCGGGGGGAGTTGGAGAATGAGCCTATTTCCAAAAAAAGTGGAGTGTTCCTTTAAATTAAAGCTATAGTTTTGAATTTAAAAGAAAACCCTCTGCTCTAACTTTTTAACATGAATTCACATATACAGATTTAAAGCACTTAAATTATTTAATTCAGACATTCTTCACAACTTCAGAATACTCTTTCTTAAGTGACTGAATATCTATTGTTTGTATTTATTATAAAATAAACATGTAAATGAAAAATACAGTAAATACATTGTAAATCTGTTTCTGCTGGTGCTCACATGTGCATAAACACCACTGACCCGTGCAAGATCCACCTCTATGGGTAAGCATTCATTATAAAAAAAACTCACAGGACATTCATTTTGAAAACTATGCAAAATATTTTGAAATTTCACGCAAAAATACTATGGATCAGAGTCCCGAAAGCATGAATAGTTTCTGAATCAATCGCGGACGTATGCGCGCCTAATGTACGACTCTAATATACGACTCTAATATACAAGAATGAATACATTAGGCACGTGCGAGTTCGTTACTATTACTCTGATCATCTTTGCCTTTACATTACCGGGAGGGTTTGTTTCATGCAGCCAAGAGATAATAGCTGTCTTCCCGCGGGGGTATAAGTTACTTTTATGTGGGCTTTTACGGGACGAAATAACATATATTCCTTCTGGAGCGGGCAGGCGTGGGACTAAAATCCGTCCCTTGAAGATCTCTAAGATGAAGTTTGCGTACAGCGGTAGATTTGTCTTCGGTTTTTACAAAGTGTAGACACACTTTTAAATGCTTAACGCGATCCATCTTATCGACTGATGTTTACATTACCACGTAAGGTCCTGGCAGATCACTAAATGAAAAAATGCACCCAGGAAAAATTTTATAACAAGTATCCGATTCCAGAATCGGAATCGATATTCGATTCCCAACCCTAGGAATAAATTACATTTTAAACAACAATAATATTTTACAATATAATTTTACAATTCCTTATTTATACATTATGTATATTTGCAGATGAGAATAAAAATTATGATGGCATTAAAAGGACCTTTTAAATTGCATAAATCCACATTTGAATATCATATAAAGTCTATTTAAGGTACAGAGGGTGATACATCTCCACTTCATCATCCATGGTTGATTCACCCTCAGCCCATATGTTATTTATTTTTTCATCCAAATGAATAAGCATAATATCTAACTATGTTTAGAGACTGATGATAGTGAATGAAACAAACCTCTAGAACCTCCTGTCTCTCCTGAATAACCGCTGGGCTGCACGGCTCCACTCTCAGAGATGTTGTCTCTTCCCCCACATAAGGAACCAGCTGGAAGGATGGAAGTAAAACGATTATTGAAATGATATCTGTATTGTAATAACCGTCTTCCAAAATTGGATCTGATTTGAAAAATGTAAATAAATTAAAAAGCTTCCATTTGACATTTTTGTGTCATTTCATGCCAAATTGCCAATTTGAACAACAAATCTTACAAAAATATGCCTTTCCTCTCACTAAAAATGTTTCAAACTCAAACTATATTTTCAGGATTATATTACGTTTTAAATCCTATATTTTCAATGTAGTGTCAGACTTTTGGACCCTACTCTAGTATATCTGAAAAAAATCCCACAACAAGGAAAACAACAAAACATATTTTAGGCTTGGTTTCTACATCAAAAGTAATAACTGCACCATGTTATTATATTTATTCAGCAAAGATATGACTTGACTCACAGATCTTATACCCCACAAAGGATTTTAAAGCATTTGTGGACTATTCATGCTGTTCATCATGAAAACAAGATTCTTGAAAAAGGTAGCGTCTTTTTTTGTGTGTGTGTGTTTCTTCTTAATAATACACAACATTCCAGCTACCTCTAATAGCAAGAAATTAAATTTGTTTCTTTATCACTGCTGGTGGTTGCTGGTAAGTTAAATGTTGCTGCAATCTCTATACAAGCTTTTAATACATCCACATAAATTCTGTAATCAGGTTGTCTATTCAACTAATACACGCCTAAGACATGCAAGTAACTTCATATGTAAATCTATTTTAGTATTGCAGTCTGATTATATGACAAGATATGAAACCAAACAAGGTACTTGGTAAGCTGTTCATATTTCCTTTTGGCATTATGATCATTTCATGTTAATAACTAGTCAGTGATTTGCATTCCATGCTAACAGAATTTCATCTTACTTCTTAGACATATAAATACCAGCAACTGCACCAAATTGCACCATATTCTCATTATATCATATTGTATGAGCCATAAAAATCATGGTGTATCAAATATGATACCAAACATAAAATACATATAAAATTTGGTTTTCATTTTTTTAATATTTCATCTAAAGGTTCAAACTTTTGCATTTCAAAAGATTAGATTTTTTCTGATTTTTATTTCGTATACAGTTGAGGTCAAATATTTATATATACCTTGCTTGAATTTCTAAATATGACCCTGTTCAAAAGTTTCCATACGCTTGATTATTAATACTGAGTTGTTGCCTGAATGATCCACAGCTGTGTTTTAGTGATCGTTGTTCATGAGTCCCTTGTTTGTCCTGAACAGTTAAACTGCCTGCTGTCCTTCAGTAAACTCCTTCAGGTTCCACAATTCTTTGGTTTTCAGCATTTTTGTGTATCTGAACCCTTTCCAACAATGGCTGTATGATGTAGAGATCCTCATTTTTACACTGAGGTCAACTGAGGGACTCATATGCAATTATTACAGAAGGTTCAAACACTCACTTTTGAATTTGAAGATTAGGGTAAATTTTACTTATTTTGTCTTCTGGGAAACAAGTATCTTTTTGTAGCTTCTGATAAGTAGTACTAAATGAAGAAAAATATATATTTAGGCAAAATAGGAAAAATGTACAGATTTTCAATCGGTTCAAAAGTTTACACCCCAGGCTCTTGGTGCAAATCGTTTTTCCTTCTGGACTAGCATCAGTGAGCATTTAAACCTTCTAGAATAGTTATATATGAGTCCCTCAGTTGTTCTCAGTGTGAAAAGATGGATCTCAAAATCATACAGTCATTGTTGGAAAGAGTTCAAATATACAAAAAAAACACAAAGATTTTGTTGGACCTGAAGGCTTTTTCTGAAGAACAGAGGGCAGTTTAACTGTTCAGGACAAACAAGGGTCTCTTGAACAACTATCACTAAACAAACAAACAAAAAAACAGCTGTGGATCATTCAGGTGACAACACAATATTAAGAATCAAGTGTTTGTAAATTTTTGAACAGGGTCATTTTTTATCATTTTAACTATTATCATCTCTTGTGGACTTTATTTAAACATCTTTATTGTCAAATGTTTTATATAGGTCAGTGCTAAAACAAAAATAACATGCATTTTGTATGATCCCTCTTATTTTGGTAAAATAATTAACATTTTGCAGATTCTGTGAGGCATATGTAAACTTTTGACCTCAACTGTATCAGGTTTTACAGGGTTAAACTATAAATAAAACAGTGTATTTGCAAATACATTCCTTACTTTCTATCAAAAATCCTTACTTTCTATAAAAATATTTCTAAAGGCAAATCTAAAACATCTAAAAATGTTTAATAAATTAATTTCAAATGTGATCTAAGAGGCTAGCCAGAATAAGTGAAATACTAGCAAAAGGGCTGAGCTCATCAAAAGGCAAACAGAAGAGGCAATATCAGTAAACATAGATCAAACTCACCTCAGGTGGAGACTCCTGGAGGTCAGGTGTCATTTCTACACAGCGTTCATATAGCAGACGCAGCTTACGGAAGAGCAGTGTTAGCTGACGCAGATGCTCCTGCAGCTTCCCAAAGCGGTCCTGATACGCTGCCTGACTCTGGTTTACACCGTTAGGAAGCTAGAAGAAACACAACCCGATTTTTCTTTTAAAAAAGCAAAATGTATATCCGATTCCCAAATGCACTAGTCTTTTTGTCTTTGAACATTATCTGTTAAGCTACATTGAAATGTATTATGTACTGAAATATTTTATGCATGTCCAAATGAAACATACAAAAAAAAAATTTGGAATAAAATCTATATTTTTATTTTCAATTCTATTGTTTGGTTACAATTTATACAGCTTTATACATAGGAGTATAAAACTCTTCCACATTGTAACGGCCAAAGCTATGTTTTTGCATACATTACATTATATTGTGAGGTGCCCTTTAAGAGACTGATCACGTAACATATAACTCACGCTGTGTGGAGATGACGTAGAATGACTACGTGACTGTTTTAATGAGAACCATACAGATGATAAGTTCGCTCTGCCTTCTTGCTATTATTTTGCCTTCACTTTTATTTTGTAACGCCAAGAAAGAGTTGTCATGTACCAACCATTAAATGTGTGGATCACCTTGCCGTTTTCTATCTCTTTCATTTCATACTTTAATAGTTATCCGGGTTAGAGCGTTACAACATCCACTGTCCACATTTTAACATGAGAATAGGTTATGTTCTCTTCAAGTGCATGCAGCACAATTTTCCTTCTGGTGGAAAAAAACTAAGGTGAACAACAAACGAGAGATTTTATTCTGTGAGCTTGATTTCCTGAAGGCTTGCCTGTTTTTGATACAAATATATTAATGAAACCCTGGACACAGACTCACCTGAGTGGCTCGTGTGATCTGGAAGATCTCCATAGTGCGTGTGACGATGTCCTGGACAGTCTCCTGACCGATGCGGCACAGGTAAACGGGAGAGATTTCCCGCAGGGCACCTTGTGGAGGCATCCCGGGCTGCGCAAGGCCAGGAGGCATGTGTGTCTGCGGCTGCTGCTGTTGCTGAGGGGGCATGACAGGCATACCCGGACCAAGTCCCTTCTGAGGGAGTGAAGCAGACATCTAAAAACAGAGATCATTCATTAAGTGAATGGATGGAACATTGAATTCAGCGCTTCAAGTTCGGAGTACGGGCTTTGTGTAGAAACTTACTGCGCTAATTGGTGTTGCTCCTAGTCTGTGAGTAGTTTAACGTTAATTCTGCTGGATAACAGAAATATTGATAAATAAATGAGGGTCTTCTAAATTCGCTCACATTCAGTTTCAAACAGAGGAGCATTGGCCATTACTTCTTTCATCACTTCCTGTTTCCTGTGTTACATAGAGGTACCTGTAAATCCAGTCAGGAAAAGCAAAGCCTTCTTATTTATTAATGAATGAATTTGATTTGTGTTTTATTTTTTGGGCTTTATTCATATTTGTATTATAGTATAATATTAATATAATGTTGTAAAAAATAGAATAAATTATTAATAGTCTATTGTTATTCATATTATATTAATAAAATTATATTAATAAACGTATTCATGTACTATATTCAATCATTGTTATGTATCTTTTTAGTGTTATTTCATTTTCATTTTTATGAAATAATTTTCTGATTTTGGTATTATAAATGTTAATATTTGTATTATATTGTAACGTAATATTACTATTTACTGTACTGTTTACTACTTTGTATTTGAGTTTTCACTATACATGAACAGTACTAAACGTGCTCCATAAATAAATAAATAAATAAATGTAAACTTTTATTTTCCCAGTTTCCCAGTTATTTTCACACAGATATTGAGACTTATTTATTTCTAAAAAAAAAAAAGAGAAAGAAAGAAAAAAAAAAAAAAGATTTTAAAATGTTTTTAAATAACTATCTTCTGCTCACCAAGCCTGCGTTTATTTGATCCAAAGTACAGCAAAAACAGTAAAATTTTGAAATTATTTTTACTATTTTTACTATTTAAATATATTTTAAAATGTAATGTAATCCTGTGATTTCAAAGCTGATTTTTTGTATCAATACTCCAGTCACATGATCCTTCAGAAATCATTCTAATATTCTGATTTGCTGATCAAAACATTTATTATTATGTTGAAAACAGCTGAATTTTTTCAGGTTTCTTTGATGAATTGGAAGTTCAAAAGAACAGCATTTATCTGAAATAATTATTCTATAAATATGTTCTTTTAAAAAAAAATTAAAATCTTATTTTTCAAAAACATTTGACTGGTAGTGTACCTGATACTTGGTACAAAACATGACACGCAAAATCAGCCGCACACATCGCATTGCTGTAATTTTCTTTTTACTGAAGACTTTTATTTTGAAATCGAATTTTCTCGTTATGTCTCGCGAGTTTTCCGTCTCCACGACACGTAGCTTCAACGTGTGTGTACGATAATCCTGCCTGGTTTCAGGTTTGTTCACTACATATGGTGTATATTTATGGCTTCTTGATTGATTTTTACTAGACTACATTAATTAGGACATTTATATGTGTTGAATATGTTTTTTTTATTTTAAATATGTTTCGTTTTACGTTTGCTAGCTACTCAGGTCAACTCTTAACTTATTAGTTGTTCATAATACAATAGCAAAACATTACACAACAGTCATTTACAGTTCTGTGATGTAAACTCTTAAACCAGTTAATCTGCTGACCTGAATATGCCTTAGACATTTTTCCAGTCCTGAATCTGACATATTGAAGCACTATCTATCAGTATATTATAGTATATTATATTTTTATTTAGATAACAGCTGAATAAATAAGCTTACCATTGATATATGATGTATGGTTTGTTAGGATAGTAAAATATTTGGCCGAGATACAACTATTTAAAAATCTGGAATCTGAGGGTGCAAAAAAAAATCTAAATATTGAGAAAATCGTCTCAAGTTGTCCAAATGAAGTTCTTACCAATGCATATTACTAATCAAAAATTAAGTTTTGATATATTTACGGTAGGAAATTTACAAAATACCTTTATAAAACGTGATCTGTACTTAATATCCTATTGGCATAAAAGAAAAATAGATCATTTTGACCCATGTATTTTTGGCTACTGCCACAAATATACCTGTGCTACTGAAGACTGATTTTGTGATCCAGGGTCACATATGTATTCATTTGGACTCATATATGAAGCAGTTAATGTAACTTCTGATGTGTGATGGTGGTTTACAGGTTGGCCCAGAAGATGGCAGAGAATGGGTGTCATCTCAACCCAGAGGAAGTCTCTACCCCACAGCATCCACCCAGCACAGAGCCAAATGCTGAAGAAGGGTGCAGTTCAGACACCAGTGGTCTTTCTCCATCTCAGAGAGAGGTTCTGGAGCGCTGTCTACATGCTCTCACTCATGCCAAGAATGACAGCCACATTTTAGCAGCACTTCTACTGGTAAACAACAACTTATCCTCCTCATCTCCATTATACCGAAAAACATATATGTGCAATTTTTTGAAACTGAGATTTATACAACATCTGAAAGCTAAATACATAAGTTTTCCATTTGTATATGGTTTGTTAGGATAGGACAATATTTGGCTGAGAGACAACTATTTGAAAATCTGCAATCTGAAGGTGCAAATAGATATATATATTGAGAAAATCACCTTAAAAGTTGTCCAAATGAAGTTCTTATCAATGCGTATTACTCATCAAAAAGTACATTATGATATATTTATGGTAGGAACTTTATCAAATATTTTCATGGAACATTATCTTTACTTAATATCCTAATGATTTTTGGCATAAAAGAAAAATCAATAATTTTGACCCATACAATGGATTGTTGGCTATTGCTACAAATATACCCCAGCGACCTAAGACTGGTTTTGTGGTCCAGGGTCACATATTGTGTTGCTCATTGTTATCTCTTGCTTTTAGATCACAAGGTTGTGTCCAGCAGGACAACTGGATACAGGCACTCTACATCGGATTTTTGAAGCTGTAGGCTTGAATCTGCCCGCACGCCTTCTGGTTACAGCGTTTCGGGGTGACGACAGCTCCGGGTTGCCCCCAGAGGAGTTGATCTCTCTGGGCACTGCTCTGCTGGCTGCTCTCAGCACAGATGCAAGCATAGTTGCCCATCCACAACTTCTCAGCACAGTGCCTCTTATCCTGGGCATACTAGAAAACGGACCCACCTGGACAGATAAACAGACACAAACACTTGAGAATGAATCCCAGAGCAGCTCTGGATCTCAAACTGAAAGTGCTACAGATTCCCAGACCACTTCTAGTACGTCTTCCTTGGATGAGGCTTTGGCTTGTGACTGCTATCAGGTGTTAAATGCTGTATGTGCTTTACCACAAGGCCCTGAGCAGCTTCTCACTCGTGGTGCTGTTTTGGCTCTATGTAAAGCCGTACACAAAAAACAAACTCTCAGCCATGAAAAAGGCCTTCCGCTGTTGGGTCACCTGTTGTCATCTAGTGTAAGACCACGGGCTTGGGCTAAACACTCATCTGATCTTCTTTCGCTGTTGGGGACCGTTTCGCAAAACTTCTGCCGAGCTTCAGATCAGGACAGATTAGAGATGTGCTCTCAGATACCGCCGTTTCTTCCTCCACCCGGGGTCGAGTCAGAAAGCCAGGTGCTTAAGGAGATTGTGGGAAATCTATGGGCTTCGCTACGACCTTTGATTCAGGGCAAGCTCACTCAAGAGCATTTAGGCCTGGTTTTGGTAGTATCTGCTTGCCTTCTGGACCTGTATGGATGGGAGTCAACGGGACCTCCTAAATTCTGTTGCTTGCTGGTGAACCGGGCATGTGTGGAGGTGAGGATGGGTCTAGAAGAACCACCGGGAACAGAAATCTCCCCCAAGTTGCAGCACACGCTCACTGCCTGCTATCGCATCATGGAGGCGGCTATGGAACAAGCCTGCAGCCAGGGGGCAGTTTCAAACCCTGCCCAAATACAGACCACTATCACTGGCCTGAGTCTTCAGCAGAGCAGGCAGGTCCTAGGAGCTCTGGAGGAGGCCTTCTCAGCTGAAATGTACTATCTGAAACAGGTGAGAGTGTTTTAAAAGCAGGTGTTCACTTCTATAATGAAAGTGTTATCCAAGATGTTCATGTCTTTCTTTCTTCAGTCGAAAATAAATGAAGTGGTGGCCAACTGGTTAAAGGTCCAAATTGCAGTTTCAATGCTGCTTTAAAGGGCTCTAGAATAAGGGTCTTCTCTAGCAAAACAATGTCATTTTCAACAAAAAATACAAATTTATATAGTTTTTAACCACAAATGCTCGTCTTACACTCACTCAGCCTCACACATTTCATAATCACGCACGTGTAACGTAGGTGGATGTACTGACCCAGTGTTTACAAAGTGATCGTGCAAAGAAACGCCTTTACAAAAAAAGGTAAAACAGCGATACTGGGCGATTTTGAAGTTGGAGGAGAAAAAGATGGAGTTTTTCGCCCTACCCTACCTTCTTTAATGAAGTACACAGACAAGGAACTAATCACGCATGACTTTTCCAACATGATTACGTAATGCGTAAAGATGCTCATGCGCATTGCAGAACTAGTGCAAGATTAGCATTTGTGGTTGAAGTATATAGATTTAAATTTTTTTTTTTAAGAAAACTACTGATCGTTTTGCTAGATAAGACACTTATTCTTCGGCTGGGATTGTGTAGTAGAGCACATTGAAACTGCAGTTTGGACCTTCAACCTGTTGGCCACCATTGAAGTCCATTAAATGGAGAAAATTCCTGGAATGTTTTTCTCAAAAACCTTAATTTCTTTGTGAGTGAGGAAAGAAAGACGTGAACCTCTTTGACATACAGAGGTGGCAGTGAACTTCTCCTTTAGGAACTTTTTAAAAGAAGTTCTTTAATTGAATAGGAAAACACTTTATGTAAAAATAAATTATGTTTTCTTGTTATAGAATTATAAACAATTATTCTTTTTTTACCCTTTAGAAGGAACAGACGGATTATGATGACCCCTTTCTATTTGCCACTTTTCGCTCCCTCTGTGCTTGGCTTGCTGAAGAAACCTCATGTCTGAAGGAAGATGTCATTGAACTCCTGCCTTTTCTCATCGGCTATGCTAAAAGTCACTTCAAGGGAGGGGGAAAAGGCAAGGGACTTGCTGATTGGATGTCAAAGATGTCCATCAGCAACAGTTCACAAGACGGGACCTGGAACAGAGAAGCTGCTCTTAGGTAAGACATTACTGTGCCCTTTTGCTGTCTTTTTTTTAAAGCAGAAGTTCACTTCCAGAATAAAAAATTATGTGATAATTTACTCACCCCCATGTGATCCAAGATGTTCATGTCACCAAGAAATTAAGGTTTTAGAGAAAAACATTCCAGGATTTTTCTCCATACAGTGGACTGGTTAAATTATATACCTTTTTTTTTTAGAAAATGACGAATCGTGTAGAGCCCTGCATTGAAACTGCAATTTGGGCCTTCAACCCATTGACCACCATTGAAGTCCACTATATGGAGAAAAAAAAATTCTCAAAAAATTTAATTTCTTCACGGTTATGAAAAAATACATATCTTATGCTGTCTATTCAAGTGTGTATATGTTCCTGTTCTTTCTTAGATATCTTCTCCCAGCTCTGTGCCACCTCTCTGCTGAAGATGAGCCGAGGCGGGTTCTTCTCTCTCTGGATACTCCAGCCTTGCTTGTGGATTTTCTGAGTAAAGGTTGGGCATCTTTGAGAGGTCAGAGTGGGAAGACGGTGACTCGAGACCCCAGTTTGGAAACGGCGTGTTCTGCTTTACTAAACTTTGCCATCACCGAGCCAGAACGAGTCAGGTACACACAGATCTGAATTCACATACAAGAAAAGCTGTTACTTAACCATGACTTGATCCACTGCTCCATTGTGCTCTCTCAGGACTGATCCTTGTTTCGTTGCTCTGGAAAACATGCTGAGTGAATCACTGCCCATTCTTCTCCATAAGCCACGCCTCTTGGTCTTAGCAGCAAACTGTTGCACTTTGGGGCTCATGATTGGCAGACTGAAGTCAACTTCCAAAGGTAGTAGTGGCTTGAAATGATTCGAATTGGTTAGTATGATGTGTAAAGCAGAATGCTGGTGATGATAGCCATTCACTTTTATAGTATGGAGGAAAACTATGGAAGTCAGTGGCTATTAGCAAATGTACTGGTGATTGGTTGGACAGAATTTTCACGTTGCGGTGAACTATCCTTTTAAGTAAACATTAGATTTAAGGCAATCGATAGGTAAAAATACAGGATATGTTTATTGTTGCTGCCTAATAATGGGTGTCTTGAATTTTTCCAGACCCTGTAGAACCTGCCCATCGGCGTTTCCTCTCCTCAGTTCTGTCTTTTCTCTTGAGTGCTGTGCAGTCCAGCCAGGTTTCTAAACCGGAACGGATCAGCCCTCTCTGGGAGGAACACTGGGAGGAGGTTGGAGAGCTCTGGAGACTCAGTTTGCAGGCGTTGGGCGGCTGTGTTCGTGCTCAGCCCTGGATAACCACCCTCATCAGAGATGAAGGATGGCTGCAGAACATTTTTACTCTGCTGGGGTCCAGTGGACGCCTCCAAGACCAACCTTCACAGGATGCTCTAGAGGAAGTCCTGTGTGCCATTGCCAAGCAATGCCCAGTGTGTCGCAAGGACATTAGTGAGCTCGTCAAGAGTGCAAGCTGTGGATCTCTTAAGGGCCTGCCACAGCTTAGCAGAATACTGGTGGAGTAGATTTCGTAAAATGCATATATTTAATAACAGACAAACAGGTAAAGCACTTACCATATTTTCATGTTTGTCAGTTTGGCATATTTAAACTGCAGAAGGATGTGTAATAAATACACTCTGTATACATCAGAATTTTGAATAAAAATATTTCTGCTTTTGACGTGGTTTGAAGTGAAGTTATTTTCTGTTTTAAAAACGATAAAAACGAACCTGGAATTCACTTTGACATTCTTACATTTGCAAGGTGCATTTATGTAATGTGAAATGCATCTGTTGCACTGACCTGTCAGTGTTGTGTGTTAGTATGTCCAGTAGGTGGCATCCTTACAGCAATCTATATTAATTCAAAAACAGACAAGGAATGATTTGTGACTTTGGACTACGAAGTCTTAAGTAGCACTAAGTAGTAATATGCATTGCTACGAACGTAATTTGGACAACTTTAAAGGCGAGTTTTCTCAATATAATTTTTTTTTTTTTTTTTTTTTTCAAACCTTGAAAAGTCAATAACGCATAATAATAATCTGTCGTGCCCTTTTCTGCAGATGTATGGTCATTTGCTACTGTTTTGGCCTTTTATAATCAGTGTTGAGGGTAAACATTACAAGTACGCGAGTTACGTGATCAGATTACTTTTTTCAAGTTACTAGTAAAATAACGCATTACTTTTTAATTTACAAGAAAAATATCTGAGTTACTTTTTCAAATAAGTAACACAAGTCACTTTGTTTTCCCATTTATTGACTGGCATTCTGGCAAGTCTCCTGTCCCCATGTTGAGAGAAATCGGAAGTGCTGTGTAAACATGATTTAACTGTAGTTCTAGACTAAATGTGAACATGAATGAATTTATCTCACTCGGGGAAAAGGCTGATTCAGAATACATCAAAATGAATTTAAAAAGTAAAATGCGAACTCAGAATATAATGCAAACCTGGAATAATTAAATGTTAAATATCCAAACATCATTTATGTATTTAATCCCATTTTCAAGTCTTTGCTGCTGATTTTCATGATCCAGTTCAACCGTACTAATAAGCAATAATTACTTAAGATAAACTAACATTTGTACTTCATTGTTTTTTTGCTGAAAATTGTTGAACCGTCTTCTCCTACATTCTACTATACAGACGTAAAATATCGTTTCGTATTCATTTCACTTTTTGGCTTTTACATTAGCTAAAAATAAAACTTTTTATATTAAAAACAAACAAGCAAGCCCTGCCCAGATTTTAAAAGTAATGTCAAAGTAACTCAAATGAGATGTAAAGCATTACTTTGCATTATAAGTAATGTAGTTACTTTCTACAGAGTAATGCAATATTGTAATGCATTATTTTTAAAAGTAACTTTCCCCAACATTACTACGTAATGAAACTAAAAGTAATAAAAAATGTGTCTGCAAACATAGTGAGCTGCTTACCTAGACAGCATTTTCGAGCAAAACCAATCAACTTATTTGATTAAACATTTTGTCCAGGTTTTAGGGTAAAATTACCAAAAACATTCTGTATAGCCTAGCCAAAGCATTTGGGCATCGTAAAAAAAATGTGTTTAGTTGCCAGTTGCTACTGCTTTGGCCCTCATAAGTGTTGAGGAAAACGCGTTACAAGTAACGGGAGTTGCGTAAACAGATTACTTTTTTAACTAACTAAAGTAAGGCATTACTTTTTCATTTACAAGGACAAAAGTAAACGCAAAAGTAACAATACTTTCCATACAAAGTAACGAAGTAACGTGATTAGTTGCTTTTGTAGGGAGTAAGGCAATATTCTAATGCATTATTTTTAAAAATATCTTTTCCCAACACTGTTAATAACTAAATCTTAAGAAATTGAAAGTAGCCTAATAACATTTTTTAAGTTAGTAGGCTACTGCCTACTTGTGCTGCCTACATAGCATTTTTGGGGCAAAATTATTACATTTATTTGATTAAACATCAAATATGTCCAAAATATGACGAAGAATGTGAAACAAAACAATGAAATAGCAAAAACGCAGCCTAACATATAGAAATACTGTTAAATAATTCTATAAAACAGGTGGCAACACGTCTCGACCCGACATGACCAGAAAACACAGCATTTCAGTTAAAATCCCTTATTATAAGATGACTTTTGTCTGACTGAGGTTTTATTTGACACTTGTTTATTCGACAACTACAGCCTTTGGCACAAATGTGACGATGTTAGAACATTTCCTTGAGGATAAAATGACCAAAAACATTCTGTATAGCCTAGGTAAAGCATTTCAATAATGCTGAAATAAAAGCAAAGTAATTTTCTCCGCTTAAACTTTCCTCAGTCCGCCTTGCCATCCAAAATCAGCATCCCATTTGCCCCCACTTTTGTCTCACAGAAGTTTATCCTCCGCCCATCAGCATATCATCATACGTCTCTCTCTCTCTCTCTCTCTCTCTCTCTCTCTCTCTCTCTCTCTCTCTCTCTCTCTCCCGCTCTCAACTCTTGTCTCTTTTTGTCAATAAAACTCCCGTGTCTCTCCGGTACCTCTCTGTCACTGTTCATCTCACAGGGCACGTAGTCTGTTCTCTCCCGTCTTGAATTCAACAAAAGACGACAACTTCATCCAGAAACATGTTGTGGAAGTCACGGACCAAGACAGAACCCTACTGCTTACAGGTATGCTTCACTTCAATATTAGCCTGTTAGTGTTTCAGCTAAAATATTTTGTTGTATATTTAGGAGTACTAGAATTAGATTACTTATTTAAAAAAACAGACAATATTTAATTTATTTCTCAAAATTTAGTACAGCTGCTTGTAGGACTGGAAGAAAAATAAATAAAACTAAAAAAAAATGGGCTAAACACAAACTTATAATTGTTTTCTATCTATGTGATTTTATAAAAATCACAATTCACTATTAATAAACTGTTGAAGTTTGGTGAACCATTAGCCTGCAGAAAAGCAGTAAAAACGGTGAAGGATTTTTGAAATGAATGAAGAGAGTGAATTAATTTAGAAGAATTAATTAATGTCCCTTTAAGGTGGTCTACCCAACCCCTCCCCCCATAGTGTAGCGCTATAAGAGCGCTCGGGTGTGATTAACAGGGCCAGTCTGATATAGAGCATCATCCAGAGAGGAGAGCATCACTGGGACTGTCTAGTTAATGGATCGAGATCCCGGCGTTTTATTGACTGCTAGGTTTTAAGGAGGCTGTAAAAGTCAACGCGTAAAAGGCGTATTGGAGCTCTTGTGTCCAGATGTTAGTCCACACCTACTCGACCATGGTGAGTTGAACTGATGCAAAGTCCTTTTGATCTGTTGGACTCTTCATCGAGATGATTGTCATGTGATATCAGCTGCGATGAGCGTATCGAGGAAAGCGCAGACGACCGAGCGTAATCGGGGTCAATGGTATTAAGTGTGTGTTTAATATGGAAGCGTAAAAGTGTGCTGGAGTGTTTCTTTGGAAATGTCACATGCTGCCATTGGTCTAAACGAAGATAACAGACTTGTCTTTGTCTTACAGTGACTTGGAAGTCATATCTTGCGTTTTAACAAGGAGAATCATTAAACTCGGTGGCTGAAAAAAAAGCAAGACAAACTTCGGTTTGATTTGTTCTTATCACATGTGATGGAGTTTCACACAAAACTGCCACATTATATTTTTTCGCCCTAGATGAAGAAAAATATTAAATAGAAATAACAAAGGTAAAAATAATAAAACAAATCAATGTCAAGAAATAAAATGTTAAATTGATAAGGTGAGAATGAGAAGTAGGCTATAAAATGAAAAATGCTGTCGCATTTGTTAGTGTTTCAGTCGTTTAAATAATGTTGCTAAAAATATCCGAGAAACTGGAAAATGGCAAGGAAAATTATAGAAGCTAAATTATTAGGCCTACGTGTTTTTCTCTGCATGTAATCCTGTAAAGCAGCATTAATTGTATCTATTGTCTGTCTATCAATCCTAATTGTTTGAAACAGTGGGTATCATTAAAACACCTGGCACAGAAAAACCTCTTATTTCTGGAGCATTTGTTAAGCTTTTAGAATTTTTTATTAGTATGGTTATAATTAATATAGGCTAGTACGATTAACGACCATTAATTGAATACCTTGAAATCCAGAACATAAAAAGTAAACAAATTAATTTAATGTACAATCTGCAGTTATCTTCACTTCACAGTTGACATAACAGTCACACACATTATAAGTAAATTTAATACATTATTCTAATAACAGTAACTATTTACGCACATCTCATAATTAACAAAGAGACCCAATCCACTATCCTATTTTCAAAACTTAATATTAATTGATATCTTAAATATCCAAGATTGCACTTTGATTTTAATTACTGATGAAGAAAATCGAGACTTTTGAAACGTTATTGTTAGAAATTAATGGGTGGATACAGGGGAGCAGCATCAGTTATGACATGAAGTAACACTTTATACGTTTATTTTCAGTCACTTTTATGAGCTATATGGCGGACCCTAATAATTGTCAACCTTACGATTTTCACTGAAACTGAAATGTCTTCTTTTTACCCACAGGACCGTGCGGACGGACTGTCCAGCTCATCTCCGAGCGGGCGACTCTCTCAGCTCTCTTCGCTGAACCAGGCGGCGTATTCCTCGGCTCCCCCTCTATGCCACACTCCGGCGTCTGACTTCCAGCCGCCCTACTTTCCACCTCCATACCCCCAGTCCTCGCTGTCTTATTCCCAGAGTCAAGACACCGGATACCCGCATTTACCGGACCCCTACCCGTCCATCAACTCCCTCCATCAGCACCAGCAGGCAGCGTGGCACTCTCAGCGATCGCGCTCAGAGGACGCGGGGCTTCTGTCTCAGTCACACCGCGCTCTGAGTTTAGATCCTCGGCGGGAGTATCCGGGCGTTCCGCGGCTGCTCCATCATGGACTGGGTGAAGGAGCAGCGGCGCTCGGTGAAGGTCCTCTGGGAATGCACGCAGTGGGTCATCATGGTCTGGATGACATTCAGGTGAGTTTAATTACTTTTTATCTTATTTCTTTTTAGAAATTGTGAGAAAGAACCATGCTCAATCAAATCATTAGTATTGTTGTTACTAAAATAGCAACGAATGTTTTAATAAATAGTATTTATTTGACATATTTTTACAACTGTTTTGTAACTCTCTCTTCATAACATAATTTATCTGTTTATTGGTTATGTATTTAAATGAGAGACTATTTGGCGTGCTTTTATTAATGATACATTTTTTATATAAAATAAAATATAGCTTACATTACATGAAATTTAAATATAAATATTTTCCAAAACAACGATTACCTTTATAATCATATTTTATTGATGAGTGCTTTAAAGTAGGCCTTTTTTTCTGCCGTGATAACCCTTCGTTTGTGTAAAAATGCATTTTAAACTTTAACATTTTTAACAAAAAACATTATTTTTCCGTGCTATGAAGGATTTAAAAATCTATATATTTATTAGTGTATCCCGCTGTCTAAAACAAATGTTTATACATATATATATATAATTTTAAAACGCTATTTAAAAAATTACAAGACGACAAAAAAACACCTGAAATAAAGGGAAAAAAAACGTATATGACTGATCTTCAATTAGAAACACCGCTGACTATTTAATATCTTAAAAATAAAACTTTAAAATGTTAATATGTGCTGCAAAAGTGAATTAATGTTTCATGGTTTAGATTTTAGATCCATGTGTAATGGAAATTATGTGAGATGGTGACATAGAGAAAAGCTGGATAAGCTTTGGACTTAACAGTCAATTAATTTTAAAAAATATAAAAAAGTAAAAAAAAATGTGTTTCTTCTTAATTAAAAGTCTCTAGTACTAAACGGTTTAATAATTACACACAATCAGTGGCGGTTCTAGACAAATTTGACTAGGGGGGCCAAGGAGGGGCCAGTGTTTATCCAGAGGGGCACATTAAAAAATGACAACAAGTGATATTTAAAGATTATAAACTTTATTTTACTTTAAAATCATACAAACATTTTAGGGATGCTCATATTGACCGTTCACTGTTAATCGACAGTAAGAAGTACTATAAGTTAAACGGTTTAATTATTTTTTACGTTTGCTGCATGGTGAAAGAAAAAAATAATGTTTACTCACGGGCGCGTGTCGACACGTGCAGTGCGGCTGTTTAGACATATTTTGATGAGTAAGCACCTGCTTTACCTTCTCTTAGTTTGTGTAACTCATGTAGTAGCCTATGTGCTGCACGATAGCAATGGCGATGTTGCGTTATCAGAGAGTGAATCCATGAATAAATGAATTCAAATTCTGAATTAATTATAGTCTTAAAAGTGCGCACTCCCCTTACAATCACTGGAAAGCTGTCACTCATACATTACTGTAGTTCATCGCAATCTCTCAAAGTTAATAAAAGGTAATGAAATCACATTTACACAGTACAATTAATCTCTTATTTACATCATGTCTACACTTTCTTTGTTTTAATGAGAGAGTTCTCAGAGGTGTAGAGTTTCAGCAGAACTAAACCGGCACTTGATCATGAACTAACATGAACAGCTGTATATTTTTATTAACTAACGTTAACAAAGATTTTACAAAGCCATTTACAAACTTGATTTAATTATCAGTGTGAAAAACAAAAGTAACACGGTTATGTGCAAGAACAACAAGTCACTCACGAAATGAAATTGTTTTGCTTACTTTCGACTCTTGCAACAGGAGAAATAAATCGTAGCTCCTCTATCCAAGAGTAGTTCTAATTGTTGCTGCAGTGTTTGTGTGCGCCGCTCTAATTTACCCATTTAAGTAGAACGATGCGTCGCATTAGTTCCGCTTTTGGCGCTCGTGTGTAAAACCATAATTAATTTATTTTATTTTATTTGGTCAGTACGGGGGGGCCACAGGGGTGGCCAAGGACATGTCTACAGGGGCACGGGCCTCCCTTGGCCTCCGTGTAGAACCGCCACTGCACACAATTAAGCAAATCACGATGCAAGTCTTATTGTAGCCTATATGAATAAAATATCTTCCAAAGAAATTCAAAAAGCGAAATTCTTTCAAAAAAATTATATTAGTCATAAAAAGGTACAATATATAACGTTCAAAGCCACTATGATTTATTTTAAGTATTTTATGTATAGTAAGTTAATTGTATTAAATAAATAAATAAAGCCTCTTCAGAACAATCTTAGAGGAAAAGTCAGTGCCGCTAATAGAAAAATGATCCATTAAACTGACCATACCACAAAAGATTTGAAGAATCTGAGTTTAAATCGTTTGATTTTCGGCTCGAGCTACATGATGGCTTGTTCTTTCCCTCTTTCAGTGGAGAAAACAACAGTAGTGGGCAGGTGCAGAATGAGTTCGTGTCTCTGTCTGTCATTAAAAACTTACAGCGCGTCCAATCGGTTTCCTCGGCCAATTATTCAACAAACAACTGGACTCCCTTTGATGATATGAAGCGTTTCCGAGAACCGAGTTAGACGGGAACAAGCCTGATAGTTTAATTTACCATACATAAAGCTACAAATAAGCGTAAACACTATTTTTTTTAAATCGGTAATTCCTGCGACATTAAATGGACAAACATCTGATGTTAATTTTCAGAGTGGTCAGTATTGTTTTATTCATACATTGCTTTCATATTCAAATAAATAGCTAATGTGAGTTAGGGAAAAATCAATAACGGTCTAATTACGAACTTTTATCCTTTTTTACTTTGAGGAAAAGAAATGTTGTATCTGTCTGACATGCATGCTCTTTTCCACTTTACATATTTTTTCCTCAGATCTTCTACAAATATCTAGTTTAAATATAGAAACATATTGTAATGCCATTTATAAATTAGTGCTGGGCAATGATTAATCGCGATTAATCAATGCAAAATAAAAGTTTTTGTGTGGATAATATAGTCTATATTTGTTATGTAGCCTATATATAAAGACATACACATACAGTATATATTTTAAAAAATAATAATAATGTATTTACACGTCTAAACTACTTTGGATTCGATTAAAAGCGAATAATTTTAAATTTAAAAAAACGTTGTGAACAATAGTATTCAGTGTGATCTAATCCCCAGGTTTTGATTACAAATATGTTCATAGCCAATATTTTTATCATGTGTTATCATCATCCTAATAATTTAAATAATCAAAAAAAATCATTGCAAGTGTTTTTCAGCACACTATCAATAACTAGTCAACCATCAAGCAATTAAGTGAAGTAATATATGCTATTCTGTTTTAACAGGGTATGGAGGAGGCATCCGCTTTGGGAATCCTGGACCATTCTGTTATCAAGAAAGGTGAGAGTCTGTACCTCTATTACATATAAAGAAGAGGGGGTGACCTCTGTAGCTGGAAAAAAAGAAAGAGTTTATATGCTGCTCAGACACCATAAAGGATTCAGTCAAGCACACACACACACACACACACACACACACAAAATAATTCAGCTCTGCAATTTCATTTGAAGTCAAGAAATCCTGTAGCACTCTGCCTCTGCCTTCACCCTTAAGGCAGTTGCTGTTAATGAACTGTTCATGGTCATATGAGAGAAAGAGGGGGATTAGAGAAAGGCGAAATGGAGGAAGAGAGCAGATAATAAAGTTATGAAGAATTCAGAGCATCACTTTTCTTTCCACTTCCCAGTCAGAAGTGGATAGCTAATTAGGATAGCTTCTGAAATCACGTTCTGCAATGCAGCACAGCATATTTTCATCAATTACCTATGCGTTTATTTTAGATTTATTGCATATATTTAGTGCTCGCCTATTTACCGAGCAACAGAATGGATCAATTATGTACTCATGGGTGTAGGGAGATTTCTGTGTCGAGAGGAAACTAAAGCCTACATGAATAAACGGATCTGCTCTCACAGCTTATGTGACTGAGATGCTTCCAGCACCTCGGCCGCGAGTTCAGAGCTCGTTTGTGACCGCAAATCAGTGCACCACAGCAGGGCGTAGCGAAGACGCGCACACCGCCCACGAAGAGGAGAAAGCCAATACTACAGAGCATTTTACCTCTACAATAAGGGATATAGATAATATAAACAGTAACGCAGTGTGTTATGTGCCAATCCTTGGAAAGGGGGAGGAGAGGAGCGCTGCTTCAGCTCCACAGCGCGCGTAAACACACACGGGAGCGCGGTGATGGCTGATCTGTGGTGTAGCAACTATTACTCCACGACTTCACTTGAATCATGTGAATTAGCCGATTTTTTTAAAATAATCTCTGTCAGTAATTCTCTTTTAACAACATTAACTTTAAAATATATATGCCTCAATTGTTGTACTTAGAATTGTGATATCTATCCACTTTTTTCTTCAAGGAGGAGGTGAGACTTCTGGTTTATTATCCGCTATAGGAAAATAACGAGAAGAATAACAACATGTAGTAAACAGTAAAACTGTTTGCACTACAAACCAGTGTGTTCATAGTTAAGATAATACATTAAAATAATATGGTAAGACATTCACCAATTTGCAATATCAAGCTGCAAAACCAGATGTTTTGTACAGCTAAAAATAGCTGGACGCCATTAGACCTAAAGCCAGACCCATAAAATTTACAAATGGCCGCTGACGCTCTTATGGGAAGATAAACTGGATATGGAAATAAGAAGAAGAACAATGTGCAGTAAAAGGTAAATTTGTTTGCACTACAAACCAGTGTGTTCATAATTAAGATAATATGTTAAAATAACGTGGCGAGACACACCAATTTGCAATATCAAACCGCAAAAGGAGCTGTTTTGTACATTTAAAAATAGCTGGATGAGGCCGGAAACCTGACTCATACACTTTACAAATGGCTGACGTTCTTACATGAAAAAAGGTGGATAACAAATGACTGACGCCTGATACCGGCGTAAATGTAAAATATGGTTACCTCCTCAGGCAAATGCAAGTGTAAGCATTATTAGCAGGAACAAATGTTTTCATTTTGTTACTGAAGTGTTTGCAAATACTGTTGAAACATATGTAACCCTGGACCACAAAAACAGCAATAAGGGTACTTTTTTAAAAAAAATTGAGATTTATACATCATCTGAAAGCTAAAATATTTGACCGAGATACAGCTAGCCTATGTAAAAATCTGCTAAAGTGTTGAGAAAAATCGCCTTTAAAGTTGTCCAAACAAAGTTCTTAGCAATGCATATTACTAATCAAAAATTAAGTACTGATATATTTATGGCAGGAAATTTACAAACTATCTTCATGGAACATGATCTTTACTTAATATCCTAATGATTTTTAGCATAAAAGAAAAACCTACAATTTTAACCCATTCAATGTACTTTTTGGCTATTGCTATAAATATGTCCATGCTACTTAAGACTGGTTTTGTGGTCCAGGGTCACATTTTAGGTTTTAATATATCCCCCCTACATTTGTTGAGTTATTATGAGTGAATTTGGGGGGTTATACCTAAACTTAAGCTTAATATAGTTGGTTTAAGATGGTCTCCTAGCTTGCCAAAGCTGTTGCTTACCTCATTTAAACAAGAGGCCTACTGGTCTCCAAACCTGACCAGCTGAAGGTGCCTGAAACCTTTCTAAAACCAGCCAACAGCCCAGCCTAAGCCAGGTTAACCACCTTGGGCTGTTTTTTCTCAGCCAGAATGTTCCCCCAACCCTCCAACCTTCCAGGTTTTGAATCATTCATACACCCATGTAGCGATTTAACTAATACATGCATACTCTGCATTTTCTAGTCCTATTGAAAACCGCTTGAAATCCAGCCCACACAGATGTGGCATAAGCAAATGCACGAATTAAGCGTCTGCATACAGGCTAATCTTATGAAAACAAATGAAGGTTTTTAGGAATGATGTAACAAAAATACTTGAGCTCAAATTAAAAGCCAATGGTAGTCTGTTCTTCCTAGAACACTAATCATTATTAGAGTTTGAATGGAGGCTTACGTCTCATTTTCATTTTTTCCCTCATCCCTCTTTATTAGAAACCTTATACAATGTCTGCTTTAAAATAGGTGACTACATAACAGCCTAATTTTCTGTTTTATGTTTGCTGTGTGTTATTTTCGACACCATAATCAATGGGTTCATTTGAAAGTTAGATTTTAAAAAGGAGCCAGGAAAGTTTAATTACAAGCACAACAAGTGAAAACGACTGTGTGCACAACAGATGGAATAAAGCTTTCCCCCAATGGAGATGCAACACCCATTTGAAAATAAGAGCGAGAAACAGAAATTAAACACAGTGTCACTGAGACAACAGATGTCAACCTGTGGGAGAGCATCTTAAAAAGGTTTTATAACAGAAGGGCTAATCCAAAAGAACAAATTATCACATTTTTATAAGTCTGATCTCACTTTCTTTAAAATAAGATTCCACTCTCCTGTGGTTTGAAGTAATTTTATCACACATACCCTAAACCGCATTCTCTTTCTGCCTACAGTTCCGATCCCATCAAAGTTAAACGGCTCAACGATGTCTGCCTTGTCCCTCACTAAAGAAGGCCTGGGTCTAGGTGGTGTGTCCAACCCCGCAGAGGTTTTCTGCTCTGTCCCGGGACGCTTGTCGCTCCTCAGTTCCACCTCAAAGTATAAGGTCACAGTCGGAGAGGTGCAAAGACGCCTGGCCCCACCTGAGTGCCTTAACGCCTCGCTGCTCGGAGGAGTCCTGCGCAGGTAAATGGACGGGACAGAAGAACATAAGATGTTTAAGATGAATCTCTAAGGTGTTAATCAACTCTTCCTGTTCTTCCCTCAGAGCCAAGTCAAAAAACGGAGGCCGCTGTTTAAGAGAACGCCTTGAGAAGATCGGCCTCAACCTTCCTGCCGGTCGGCGAAAGGCAGCCAATGTTACACTCCTTACAGCGCTGGTGGAAGGTACTGAAACATTTAATCAAAACCAGACACACGCACATTATCAGATTTTCATCTGCTGCTGAGACGCTGCCTCGTACTTGCTGCAGTAATTGTCCCAAACACAGCACACGCACTACATTATCAGTCACTTATGAGAACGTAGATGTTAATCTCAATGTGAAGCAATAACCTTCCTGGGAGTGTTAACTTAAAATTATAAGTGCCTAAGAAGGCATTTTTAAACATTCGGGAGCCTATTATCACCTCAAGCTTTCAGTCAGCACGTTCAAGTTCCACTTTTCAATCTTCACGCTCTCTTCTCAGGTGAGGCGGTTCATCTCGCACGGGACTTTGGGTATGTGTGCGAGACCGAGTTCCCCTCCCGGGCCACTGCAGAGTATCTGTGCAGACAAACGGACCCAGATCAGCTACCCACGCGACGTAGTATGCTGCTGGCCACCAAGTGAGTATTAGATCTGCTGAGATCTTCGAGAGGTTCAATCACTAGTTTTACTTACTCAAAAGGAATAAGTCTATTCAGTTCTAATAAAAACGTTTGAATGGTGTCGAACTTAAATGCATAGTTTCTTTGAATGGTGAAATAAACCTGAAGCACTCAGGTATAGTTCATATATAAACCAAGGGTTGTTCATCAATGCAACTAAAAGTTATTTTATAAGGGGTTTTCAAACTCGGGTCCAGTGGGTCCCACAAGGGTGATACATTTACCAAATTTTTGTTCATATACTGGTCAATCACAATTATTTTATTCTATCAACCACTCTAGTTGTATGCAAATTTTTGTTTACCTAATAAAAATAATTTAAGTAGTAAATAGTTTTCAGATTGTACATATTTTATAAATATATGCATACATACACAAAACATTTTTTCACTGAATGTATATATTTGGCTGTATTTAATTTATACATTAAACGTATATTTACACATTAAAAATGTACATATATATGTGTAAAATTTTAAGGAAATAAAATGTGTGTGTAAATGTATATGTATATGTATATATGTAAATATTCTCCACATTTTATTAATAAAATAATAATGTATTAATATTACACACAAATGCACAAACATAAAAAATGTGTTTATTTTTATTTAGGACTTATATGTAAATATATGTATATATGTAAATATTTTCCATAATTTAAGAAAATAATAATAATATACTAATATTGCACATACACAAAAAGATAAAAAAAGTTTGTTTTATTTGTATGTAAATATTTATATTTATATATTTATATTTATATTAATATATGCATATATGTAAATATTTGTAAATAAATTAAACATGTAATAATAATAATATTACACACATAATATATATATATATATATATATATATATTTATAATTATTTTTATTTTTTTTGACATAATATGGCTGCCTTTAGATTATAAGAAGAGGTTCTATGGCCAAAAAAAATAATATATATATATATATATATATGTGTGTGTGTGTGTGTGTGTGTGTGTTAAATCCGAGAATATTTACTAAATATCTAAATTCTTTTTTTAAGTAAGCCTGAAGAAAAACATAAAGCTAGGGTAGTCAATAGATTAAAAATAATTGTGATTGATCTTATGATTTTTGAACATTTTTGAAATAACAAGGTAATAATTTAACACCCCGGCATTCTCTGGGGTCGCCAGTTTTAAAACAAACTTTAATAAAACAACTTATTTCCAAACACATTTTCCCTAAATTTATCACTTTGTTCTTCCAAACCAATAACAACTGTTTATTTACATGTTTTGCATGGCTTACTGACGCTCACCTCTTGTTCTGTGTCTCCAGGGAGATTTGCAAGGAGTTTGTGGACCTGATGTCTCAGGACAGGTCGCCGTTGGGTGCCAGCCGCCCCACCCCCTGCCTAGAGCCCGGGGTGCAAAGCAGCCTGACCCACTTCAGCCTCCTCACCCACGGTTTCGGCACACCCGCCATCTGCGCCGCCCTCTCGGCCTTCCAGAGTTACTTGCTAGAGGCCCTAAAACTGCTGGATAAAGGAGAGGGAGGAGGAAAAAGCCACCACGACAAGGAACTCAAACACCGCAAATGAACAATCCAGAGAGAGACACTACCTCCCTCACTTTTAGGAGCGTATGAGTGTATTTATGTGTACGAATGTGTGCGTTCACCCCAGCGTTTCGCGTACTGCACTGACTACATTCGCCTCTGATGAAATCCAAGATCGAAAGTGGAAATGCGGACCTCAAGCTTCCTCTGACGGGGCCCTACACGGTGTTCTCTGAAAATCGGAGATCCTAAACCAATCGAATGACATGGACAATTAAAGGAGAAGTTCACTTCCAGAACAAAAATTTACAGATAATTTACTCATCCCCTTGTCATCCAAGATGTTCATGTCTTTCTTTCTTCAGTCGTAAAGAAATTATGTCTTTTGAGGAAAATCATTTCAGGATTTCTCTCCATATAGTGGACTTCTATGGTGCCTCCTAGTTTGAATTTCCAAAATGCAGTTTAAATGCAGCTTCAAATAGCTCTAAATGATCCCAGCCGAGGAAGAAGGGTCTTATCTAGTGGTTGCTCAGTTATTTTCTAAAAAAAAATTACAATTTATACACTTTTTAACCTCAAATGCTCGTCTTGTCTAGCTCTGCGGGTACTGTGTATTCCAGTTCGACACAGTTAGGTTATGTCAAAACACTCAAATCTCATTTTCTCCTCCAACTTCAAAATCATCCTACATCGCTGTTTTACCTTTTTTTTGGTAAAGGGCGTTTGATCTTGCATGTTCACTTTGTAAACACTGGGTCGGTACTTCTGCAGCGATGTAGGATGAATTTGAACCTGGAGGGAAAAAAAGATGGAAGTTTTTTGACATACCCTAACTGTCTTGAACTGGAATACACAGAGTTCATGCAGAGCTAGACAAGACAAGCATTTGAGGTTAAAAAGTATATAAATTGTCGATTTTTTAGAAAATAACCTATCATTTCCCTAGATAAGTCCCTTCTTCCGTGGCCGGGATCATTTAGAGCACTTTGAAGCTGCATCTAAACTGCATTTTGGAAGTTCAAACTCAGGGGCACCATAGAAGTCCACTATATGGTAGGGCTGCACGATTAATCGCACGATGTTGTGAGGCGCATTTAGTCAATGAAACCGGTACTTTGATTAGTAGTAAATCTCCATCAGGTGCGTTCAGCGTTCGGCAATTAATACACAGAGGCGTAAATCACTGACAAGCTACGCCAAATCGCGCTCAAAATCGAATGCGATTTTGAGCGCGATTTGGCGTAGCTTGTCAGTGATTTACGTCTCTGTGTATTAATTGCCGCTCCAGCTGAACGCACCTGATGGAGATTTACTACTAATTAAAGTACCGGCTTCATTGACTAAACGCGCCTCACAACATTGTGCGATTAATCGTGCAGCCCTACTATATGGAGATGCTTTCCCTCAGACAGCATAATTCCTTTACGACTGAAGAAAGAAAGACATGAACATCCTGGATGTCAAAGGGATGAGTACATTATCTGTACATTTTTGTTCTGAAAGTGAACTTCTTTGAGGATGAGGGTGCACAAGTAATTAGGTATTGACAAACAGATTTGAAAATGTCCTTTTGTACTTCATGTTGTATGTTTATTATCAATGTTCCTGTTATTCTTATTGCCGTATTGCAATGTAAATGTAATATATTATTAAACCACTGACTGAATTCAAACGCTTGATGCTGACTTCCTGATGAAAACAACTTTTTCTACATAACAAGCAGGTTTTTGCTTTGCATAAACGGACTTGTTGGCATGGTACAAATCTGGCGTGATTACAAAATTAGCGTGATACAAATTGAGCACCCAGGGGGATGTTTGAAATTTCTAGCCCCATTTGCTAAAGGCAGGGTGACATTAACCCAAACCGAAACCTCAATGTGACACAGTGGCAAATCGGGCAGAATTACCTCTGAGATAAAACAGTCCTGACCACTAACCCCCGGGGGCTCGGCAATCACTGGAGTCGGCGAACGCGGCTAAACAGTTGCTAGGCTCTTCTCTTCCAGCGCTTCTGTCTCCTCTCACCCCATCTGTCACTCTACCTTTCTTCGTCTGCTCAGGGGCCTCCATCTCCATACCTGCCCCCCTGCCGGCTCTCACTCACACGAGCGCACACACGTACCCATCCTGAGTGTCAATTCCCCGCTTCCCCCTCGCCGTGACCCCCTCCCTCCCTTCATCTCTCTTGTCTCTCTGACACTCAGCAGGGCTGCTCTGCATTTCTCTCTGCCTGCAGGCGAACATATGCTGCTCGTCCCTTTAGATTCCGGTGTTTTCAGGAGAGAGGGATTGTTTAATGTTTATTAATCACCTGTCTGCGGAGGAGAGAGAGAGAGAGAGAGGGGAAGGAGACGCGCTCGTGCGAGTGCAAAAACACTTGTGTACAAAGCACTGAGGAAACAAGTACACATCCAAAGATAGCATAAGTGCACGCCGATCCTGTTTCTTCCCTCTCTGCCAACTTCCATGTGACGCAAACAGATCCAACAAACTTTTGGTGTGGAAACCGGCAAAAATCTACAAAATGAAGAACGGAGTATAATTTACAGGGGATCAATGTTTTTATTAGAGTGCAGAGGGTTACATTTGCAGTACAAAAGAGTGTGACTAGAGGGGAATAGCAGTAGTTGCTCATTTAGGGCCCACGGGAAGCTTCTCCATGTCGTGGATGCCGTCTTTGTCGATCAAACGGACAGTGAAGGAAGGCAGGTTCAGGATGAAACGTTTGTTGAGCTGTTGGCGAACAAGGAAATATACAAAAATGGTTATGAAAGCTCGCAAGCATGGCAAAACCCATGATCGAAATAACTCAGAGGTGGTTTGTATAACCCACTGAACCAAAACAGAAGGATTTATACACTTTCTGAACAACATGTGAGAACATGTGGTTCTTGTCGACACAAAAAGGCACAACCACAGTGCTACCACAGTGGTTGCCACCACTTTTTTATTTTTTTCGAAAGTAATACTTTTATTCAGTACAGATGCAACAAATTGGTCAGGAGTGGCGGTAAAAGCATTTACAATGTTACGAAACATCTCTATTACAAATAAATGCTATATCCATCAAACTGTTTTGTTTCCACAAAAATGCGTTGATAATTACAAAATGTTCTTGAGCAGCAAATCAGCATATAAGAATGATTTCTGAAGAAAAATGTGATACTGAAGACTAGAGTAGTGGCTGCTGAAAATTCTGCTTTTCCATCACGCATACAAAAATACATAAATAAATAATTACATTTTATATATATGTATACTACCAAACTACAAAAGTTTTAAACAATAAGACTTTTAATGTTTTTAAAGAAGTCTCTTTTGCGCACCAAGCCTGCATTTATTTGAGTCAAAGTACAGCAAAAACAGTAAAAGTTTGAAATATTTTCACTATTTAAAATAACTGCTTTCTATTTGAATACATTTTAAAATGTAATTTATTCCTGTGATTTCAAAGCTGAATTTTTAGCATCATTACTCCAGTCACATGATCCTTCAGAAATCATTGTAATATTCAGATTTGCTGCTCAAAAACATTTATTATCATTATGTAGAAAACAGCCAAGTAGAATTTTTTCAGACTACTTTGATGAATAGAAAGTTCAGAAGAACAGCATTTATCTGAAACAGAAAACTTTTGGTTATCATCACTTTTGAAAAATTTGAAGCATCCTTGCTAAAGAAAAGTATTAATTTCTCTATATATATTTTTTTTAAATGTGTACTGACTCCAAGCTTTTGAATAGCACAAAAGCTTTTTGGATCTTTGGATTCATCAAAAAATCCTGGAAAATTTAGTTGTAATGATTCACATAGAAAACGGTTATTTTAAATAGCACAAATATATTTAAAATTGTTACTGTTTTTGCTGTACTTTGAATCAAATAAATGCAGACTTGGTGAGCAAAAGAGACATCTTTAAAAATGTTAACTTTTGACTGTTAGTGTATATACACACTTTCAAATAGAAAACAACATTTTTAATTTTGAAGTATGTGGGATTTGTTTGAATCTAACTCCAAGTATGAACAATAGTAATAGTGATGCTTCCCACAGCAGCAACCGATAATTATGAAAGTACAATAAAGAACAGATTAGCATAAGAAGAGCAACTTACCTCCGCTAAACACTTCTTGAGAAGATCCACAGCCTCCTCACGAGTCAGATCTGGAGCGAGAGGAAGAGAAAAACAGGTTTAGAACTCAAAAAATTATAATAATTATGCCCTCATAAAAATGAAAGTGCAGAATCACCTGGTTTGTAATATCTGTCCAGGATGGAGAGGGTGAGGAAGGCCCCATATCCGTGTGCAGCAAAGGGGGCTTTGGCAAGTGCTGACATGTAGTCCATGTAGTACAGTCCTGGACCATCAGCCTCATCATATCCTGCCAACAGCAGGTTCACGTGGTAAGGAGTCTAACAGAGAGAGGGGAAAAAAGTTATTTTAATGACTAAATCCAAAAATGAAGACACAGAAGTACAGCCGGATATATGTGTCAGTCAAAAAGTGGAGGTTATTTGGTGATACCATTATTCAGCTCATCACATGGCTACTAAAAAATGTAATAAATAGACATTTAATTTAATTAATAATACTTAAATTTTTTTAATTCTTATTAAAAAATGTGGAACCCAGTTTCTGCCACAGAATAAAAAAAAATAAAGATAATTTTTTCCTCATAATTGAGATTAAGACTTTTTTCTTAACGTCAGTCAGAATTTTGATAGACATTTTTATTCATTTATTTATTTAATTTATTCCATGGTGGGAACTGGAAAAAACAGATGGAAGACATGAAATTAGCACAGTTACACCACCACTCAGAAGTTTTTGAACAGTAAGATTTTGTGTTTTTTTAAAGTCTCCTCTGCTAACCAAGCCTGCATTTATTTGATCCAAAGCTCAGTTTTAAAATCTTAGCATCATTTTTACAGTCACATGATCCTTCAGAAAACATTCTAATATTTGATTTGCATGTATTATTATTATGTTGAAAACAGCTGAGTAGAATTTGTTCAGGTTTCTTTGATGAATAAAAAGTTCAGAAGAACAGCATTTATCTGAAAAAGAATCATTTTGTAATATTTGTAATGTAAAATTTTACTGTTTTTACTGAACTTTGGATCAAATAACTGCAGGCTTGGTGAGCAGAATAGACCCCCAGAATCAACTGCCTGGGGGAAAATACTTGAGAGGAATTAACCAATCAGAATCAAGTATTTCAGAGAGTCATACAATAAAAATAAAAAAAGTGTATAATAATAACAGCTTGAAAATAAAGCAAAAAAGAAATGTTGCAAAATTCAAACACAGAATCTAAGAATCTTATCAAAAACACCAACAACCACCAAACTTTACCATCAGCAAGAGTAGACGGTTAGATGGAGAGAGAAGAGCAAAGGGAGGGGTGTGAAACAGCCGAGAAAGGGGAGAGAAGGGGAGGGAGTGGAGTGTGGAGCGGTCTGGGGGGGGTCGCTGGTGTCACCAGCAGTGTGACATCTGCAGGAAGACGGCACCCCTGCTGCCGCGAGCACCTACCCACCTCCTCTCTCCTCCCCTCCGTCTCCCGCCCTCACCCCTATGCCCTGGAGCAGTGCCAGCTCTCATTAAAACTTCTTTTAGTCCTCTTCCTCCGTCTATCTCGCTTGCGCTCGCTCTATCTCAAAACTCTGTGCGGCTGAAACTACATTTGCTTTCCCCCACGTTTCCGTCTGTACGGCTCTCAGATAGTGAGATTTCAATCCACATTCTGCCTCCACTGCAATCGGCCAAATTCGGTGCCATCGGGTGGATTTAAAGGTGAAGCGTGTCATTTTTCACAATGTTAAAATTCACAATTTAATGTGCAAGTCTAAGACTTACACAAAGTGTTTGAGAGACCCGACATGACAACTCCAGCCTCAACGAATGATTTAAAGCAACTGTATGCAAGTTTTTGCATATATGAATGGCCTTTTTCATTTCAGAAACAATCTCCGTCATTACACAACCAAAAAAAAAAAAAAAACATTTTGGTCTGTTTACACTGAATTGCAACCACAGAGTTTTCAAACTAAAATGGGGTCTGCAGCATTTTCAAAAGTCTCAGTTTTCGAGGGTCAAAAACTCTGGAGTAGTGTAAACGACAGGCGTAACCGTAGCAAAGGTTATGCGGTTTATAACGAAAACGCACTAGTGTAAACGTATACTTAATTTAGTGAGCGCCTACCAAATCCCGCTAAAAAGGGTGGATTGCCTTACACCAACATCAAATGCACATATACAGTTATCCACAGAAATTATAGTGATATTTATAATAAATTTCATTCACTTAACTGCAGAGGGCTTCGAAGTTGTAAAAAATACAAAAAAACTACATGCACTACAGACCAAAGAAAGACCAAATCTAACGTACACACAGTCAAGTGCAAAGTCTTTCAGAGTAGACTCTATTCGATAGAGTTTTTCTCTTCAGAAGTTATGACCAATAAAAATGTCTTTTTTCATTGTTTAGAAACCATATTACGGTATATTTTGGGCTTAAATAGTCAGGTTAGACTTACTTGTCCAAATAATTAAACACTCAAGGGGCTTGGAAAGAGATCTGCTATTTTTTTTCTAAGTGAAAAAAATGAACCTGAGCTTAGGATCTGAATAATTTACATACTTGTGGGCTCTTTTGGCTTGACATGCTAAAAAAAAACTAAAAAAAAAAAAAACTAAAACAACTCCACATAGCAACAGCATAAATAAACAAAAAGTGCAATTGGGAGTGCAATTTTATCTCATACCTTCAAAAAATTACAGTTCTATGGACTATTTTAACAATATCCTTACTACCCTACCTTTCCAGGATTTCAATGTGTCAGTTGCGTTGCGGTCTATGAGAGTCAGAAAGCTCTCAGATCAATCCAAAATATATTTATTTGTGTTCCAAAGAATATCAAAGGTTCTATGGGTTTGGAACGACATGAGGGTGAGTGATTAATAACATAATTTTTCGGTTGAACTATCCCTTTAACATCTATAGAGCTTTTAAATTCCTAAAAAAAGGTTCTATTTAGTAGTAGAAAAGTGTTATTCACACACAAACAAAAAAGGTTCTTTTAAAGGTCCACTTAAGAAACACAGCATTATTCTATGTGTTGAAGTAATTTCAACTGAAACAGGAAGACAGGGCGGGACATATTAAACAGTCCCGCCCCTTTTTTAAATATCCAATAGCGTTTCGTTTATATCACAGCTTAGGCCAGAGCCGTTAAACTCAGTAAAGCTGAATTTGACAGTATATGACAGCCAGAATCATATCCATATCGCTATAAAATATAAATTCTGTGAAGAATTCAAATAGGTTCGATACGTTTTATGGTGTGCGCCGACTCACGCATATGATTTGCTCCATGCTATCTTGTTTCTGGACAAGAGCAGACTGTGCATGCTGCGCCGGGCACAAAACCAGGCTTTTTTCACCCCAATGGAAAGCAAACTTACATGCATATTTATCTGAATCGGTCTCTATCCCCTATATAGTGCACTACGTGTCATTCACCATACAGAAAATATTAATTCTGTGAACAAGTGACCAATTTCAGCCGCAGCTTCAACGTCTATTTATAGTATAGGGGGTGGGGAGCGTCGGATTCTATATTACTACTAAACTGTGAAAAAACTTTCATTTTGATTGTATGGGGACTTCAAGGACTGTTTACTGAAAGGTTCTTTTGGAAATCCAAAATGGTTCTTCTGTGGAATCACTATTTGAAAGCTTTAAGAGTGTCAAAGTTAATATATAGTATCACTTATAGTTCCTTTCAGCATGGATGAGACTACAGCAGCTCCACCTCAACTCACCTGAGAGGCTTTAATCTGATCTGGGCCATTCCCTGCTCTCGGCAGGTCTCTGGGGCACGTTTGGGTAAGTAAACACCCCCTAGAGAAGCTCACCTATGCAATATGCTTCACTCCCAGCAGGGAGGGTTTAGAGGAACAGAGGCTTGTTGAAAGACAAGGTTTGAGTTTGTATGAAATTCCCCCGAGTGCCATCTACCCCTTCGTATAAACCCAACACCTGTCTCCAACATTCTCCACCAACCTCATGAGCTACGGTTCAAACATTACACCCTTTCCTCTCACCTAAGTCTCTGTTACAAAAATCTGAGGGACACTAAACAAAAGCTCAGTATTGAGGCCAATAATTGTACCATATCATTCATTCATCCTGCCTTCCGCTTTCATGTTCTGTTCCTGCGCTCCCCATCCCTTTGCCCGCCGCCCCAGGACATGTTCTCCTCTTTGGCATCTCTGCCCAATCTGCCGTATTAATTGTTCATCTGTAGCGGAACAGGGGAATGCCTCGCAATATGGCACCAGTAATTATTTGTGCCAGTGTGCCGGGAGAGAATAAGCGGCCAATAATGTTTCATGTGTGCCAATGATGGCAAACTGTTGCTGGACTGTTCTGTGGAGAGCTTAAGGGGATGTTGGAAGCAGCACATGGTTAAAATAAAAAGCACAGCACATAAAACAACCACAGAAAAATGTGTGTTTGGCTGCAAAGAGCCTGTTCAGAATAGTACGTTGGACTATATCTGAGCATCTGTCGCCTCTTTCTTTCTACGTAAAGATCTGTCTGAGAAGCCACTCCAGGGGAGCCCCAAAGGCCCAGTTGTTTTTTTAGAAACCTGGTCCTTTAAGCGTGCATGACATCTCTCTCATTTAAACATCCCGAAGGGTTTAAGCACAAATGAAATGGGTTAAATAATACGCAAGGTTCCTTATTTTAAAGACAAATCTGAGAGTATTGTTACACATCGTGGATTACGGCAGTTTTCAAGTATCAATATGTGAACAAAACAATCTATTAGTCAAACATGCCTCGCTCTGAGGCACATTTGAGGAAAAATATTGAAACTGACTCATTTATTCTCATTTTGTGGGCAAGTAGCATTTAGGTTAAGACAAGCTAAAAGCTTGCGAATTTATGAACTTGTAGCACTTTCTCAGCCCCCCAGAGACCAGCCCTCCCACCCTCTCCCCCCTTTTGGCTTGCTCTAATTGTTTTTTGTAATCATTTTCTCCACTCTGCTATTGTGACAGGAGGCAGTTACACTCGTCCTAACAAATTAACACACACACTACCAGACAAAAGAGCCAGGATGGCGACAAGCCCATTTTTACACAGATGGGTGCACTCTATGTTGCCCTGAGTTTAACACACACACACACACACACACACACACACACACACATTTGGAGAATGTATCATATAAGCAGGATCACATTACATAGGAGGCGCAGGTGTCAACGACCTCTGAGACCTTGATATCACCTCCACACGTTCAAAACATACTGGCATCTGTTTTTACGCACATTTTAAAACCGGCTGCATTCAGATGTACTCTGTGGCACACCGCGCTTTGTTGTCGATAAAAGGGACTGAAGAGAGAAAGCAAAGTGCAAGAAAAAGTGATCGAAAATGTGTTTTTAACTGATATACAGTCAAACCAAACATTATTCAGACACCAGATATAATTTTACTAGTGGGTGAAAATTTGATTCGACAGTTTGACCAGACCATGTTTTGTTACATACCTTTTATCAAAGTTATCTGACATTATCAAGACACATTTGTTTAACTATTGATTTCTTGTCATATTTTATTAACATTTTCTAAACTATAGTGAATAAACTGTAATAATGCAAAAAAAAAACTGAAGGTATCTGAATACATTTTGATTGACTGTATATTAATTTGTGATTATCAAGATGAGTTTGTTCTGACACAGTCTGAGTTCTTGTCATACTTTATTACCATTTTCTAAACTATAGTGAATAAACTGTGATATTTTGAGAAATGTTGAAGGTTTCTGAATACATTTTGGTTTGACTGTATACACCATCAAAAATTTGGGCTTAGGAAGATTTTCTTTTAAAGAAAAACAGTAAGGCTGCATTAAACTGAATAAAAATGACAGTAAAAGCCTTGTTGTTAAAGATGTGAATTTAAAATGAATGCTAATACTTCTAAAAACTTTCTATTCATCAAAGAGTTGTGGAAAAAATATACCAGGTTTCCACAAAAATATTAAAAAGCACATTTCTAACATATCATGTGACACTGACGAATGAAGTATAGGCTACTGAAAGAACTTGAAATAGTAAAATTACATTTTAAAATATATTACAACAGTTATTTTAACTTGTAATGATATTTTACGTCATTACCAACCCCAAACTTTTGAACGGTAGTGTATATAGTCACTATAATACACTACCTATTGCGTATAATAAAGTGTTTTGTTTTTGTGCCATTTTTATTGTTTTCAAACAGGTTTCCTGTATCCACCTTTTTCTTTAAAGTAGAAGTAAGCCTATGGGTGAGACTTCTGGTTTATTAGCCACTACAGTAAACGGTAAAACTGTTAGCACTACAAATCAGTGTATTCATAATGAGGATAATACATTAAAATAGCATGGTAAGACACATCAACGTGCAATATAAAGCAGCAAAACAAACTGTTTTGTACTGCTAAAAATAGCTGGACGCCAATGAGACCGGAAGCCTAACCCATAAAATCTACAAATGGCCACAGCCGTTCTTATGGGGGAAAAAAAGGTGGATACCCTTTTGAATTACGTAAATCTACTTTTTTCATATGTATGTTAGAGTAGAAAGAGGAAAATTATTTATGTTAATTATGTTTAATCATTTTACAAGTAACCCTAGGTTTGATCCATTTTAGATGTATCCCAGGTTGGGAATCACTGATCTACAGTAGGTGTAATTAATCTATTGAGAAATGAAGGTTTGTAACCAAACTATTCAATATTTACAGATATAAGGGTGCATTCACAGATCATTCATAGAGCTTCTATACCAACCCGACTCCGCAGATAGTCTGCTAGGTTTTTCCTTGTGAAGTTTGCAGCGGCTGCTGGGCTGAGCTCATATCCTGCAAAAACAGAAAGATATATTAAAATCACTTCATAAAACAGCAGAAACAGTAGCCACGCACAGCACATATCTATAGTATGACAGATTTTAAATTCAAAATCTAATGATAATTTCTTGACATAAAATTAATTTTCAAAAGACTGAAAGCAACTCATGTAAATGATATTTAGAATTAAAAACAACAAAACAAAGACACAGTGTAATAGCTTGACACTCTATACAGGGGTGTGACTTCAGGCAAAAATGGAAAACTAATGCTTACCATTTCTCATTTTGTAAAGCTGGACATTTTTCTGAATGTATTCTGCAAACTGTACTGTGTCACCGGCTTCACCCACACACAGGAGCAGGATCTTTTCACTGAGCTTGAACATCTTGTCATAATCTGGTAAACATACATAACAGATCATCTTAACATTAGGTCCAACACAACCCTATCACATTTTACTAGAGCTCAGGTTTCTGTAATCATTCCGCATGATCTGTTTTAAGTATTAGTGGTCATAGAAACCCACTGGACACCTACAGTTTGCTATATTGACATTTTTGTGGAAATAAGAAAGTGAGGCTGCTTGTTACTATAGATATAGGTATATAGCTAGACGCCCTTTAGTTTACAATACATCATTACTTTCTAAAGCTTATCAGACTAAGGTGTTTTACAGGCAGAGACACTGCTCTTTTTGAGAGCATTTTATTGGATAAAGTTTTGTATACAGGTTTTATCAACATTTTTCTCAAAAAGAATAAGTACATTTTCACTGCATGCATCTGTTAAAAATAATATGACGGGGTCTTGGGTGTATGATGTTAGGTTAAGTTTTAACATACAACATAATATAGCATAAACAACACTAATTCTACTTTATGGTGTTTCCTTTGCGGTGAATAACTTGCGTTTTAATATTCCTCGTTCGTAACTACGTAGATTTAGAGACGCTCTTACTTTCACTTTCACCAATAAATCGCAAACTCATCCAAGGATACTCAACTGACACTCGAGGATAATCACACTCCAACAACTAACATGCTGCTCCCATTAAAAGTTAAAAGTGTATCCTAACTGAAGTTTAATATGTTGATTTAAATATCTATTAATGTGTAAATCAGTTCAGCGCACAAACTGTGTTAGCACGGGGTAAGTTAGCTAACGTAACGTTACCTCGGCTAAAAAATCTTAGCAATTGCTATATATTCTGAAGTGGAGATTTCATTTAAATGCAGTTGAGACAAAAGTGTATGAACATTGATATGTGGCTAATTATAGTAGTCTGCAACATTTTTATTCATAATTATGAGCTGTCATATTGCTGGCTGGCCGCTTAGCATGCTGCTAACATGCTACCACACATCAAACTCACCGTGTTTCATCTGGATTATGCTGCTGGCTGCTACATTATCTGCCGCAACCAGCACAAAGTCTGTCCCCTGAATCCCGATTAAGTATTCCATATTGCAGACCGAGATTAAAGGCAATTAAACACACTCTGGTCAGTAAGTACACTAGCAATGCAGCTCTATCAGATATTACACAGCAAAAGCTGAATGGAGTTCAACGGCGGCGCACTGTTCAGACGTCATCAGAGAGTGCGTGTTCGGCGGTCACGTGACGGTCTGTTATGGACCTTGCAAACTGGTGTAAGCAGTAAAAAAGTGACAGTTTACTGTCTGCTGGAAAGACATGGAAAATGTTAGACAATATTACAGTCATTAAAATATAAGAAAAAAAGACGTTTTTACTATTTTCAAACCTGGAAAAGTCGAGGCAATTAATAAAATCTCTCCGTAATATGACATCTGATTTGCAATCTCTAATTATATTACATCTCTAAAAGTATGTATGCCGCCTCTCTCTCACACACACATACACACTCTTGTCTAGATAGATAGATCGATTTTTTTGGCACTTTGTTAGAAGCATAGCATCAATCGGCCATATTGGCGGAACTGAACGTAAACATTGCCACTGAACCGAACGAAACTCGCACATTTTGCCGATTATTGCTGCTGAAAATGGTCAATTATTGTCATGTTTTGGTCTGTACTAATTGTCGGACCGGGAAAAACATTTGGAGTATAGACTGACAAAAATTATAACAAATTAAGGAGAAGAGTGCAAAAAACTGTCTGAGAAACAAAAGGTGTTTGTGGTTGGCCAAACTGAACCAGGATTTCCAGGGCAAGAATCTTAAATCTTCAAACATTGATGTTTGTTGTTGTCATTTCCAGTCAGGTAGGTGAAATATTAGGCTAATATCTTAATTAATACTGCTCGCGCATATCTTTACCACCTGTTAACTTTAGTTTGTCAAAATAATGCGAACTTTCATGCTTACCAAGTCATTTTCTATATGCTTTAGCAGCTTCCACACGTTTTTCCATGGTTTACACTGCATACATTAGCAGAACAACGTATTCAGTAGTGAATTAACTGTACAATCCATGCGTTAGTTTACATCCAAGTATCACCATTATGGCCGTGCATCCATGTAACTGACCAAATCGTGACATAAGTGCAAACTCTCTATACATGTAGATGGTTTTAAAACCTTTCCAAAACCCTAAGACTTGTGATTTTATTATGTTTTGCAGTGCATTTGTAAAAAATGTATAGTGTTATGCCTATTCCATTCCCACAAAATAGCTTCAGTGAGTATGAATGATTGATCATGTTGTCTAGACAGAAGGGGTTTCAGATCCTGTATACCCTCAGCTGCAGTAGGAACTTCTATAGCCCCCAACCACTACAAAGACTCCCATTCACGTTCATTAGTTTTGCCTCTTTGTGTCCCTTTCCTAAACCATGGTGCAGCTTCATAGTATTTAGATGTATAGTGAGAAAAATAATAGGCCTATCTTCTTTTGACTAATCTTTACTAGTTTGGTTTATATATTGTGCAGATAGTTTTACTGTAGAAATTTTTAAGACTGAACATTGTGTATCCATGTGATGAAAGTATTTCTCTCTCCCCATCTCTCTCTTTCAGTTGTTGTCACTGGTTCAGCCTGACTGCTTCGTTAGGACTCATCATTTGCATTCAGATTAATTATCTAATTACCGACAAATGTCCGGCGGCCACCCCGCACTCCGGCTCGTCAGCTCTGTGCCTGTAATTATTTTAATCATTTACTTTCATCTGGAGTGTTCCTGCCATACTTCTGTGTTTAGAGGCCATTCTTAATTACCCTGCCAAGACACTCTTCCCCTCTTTTCATGTGAGGAAAAGGGGCAGAGAGAGAGAGAGAGCCCAATGGGGACAAAATCCAGGAATCTTGACAGCATCATAAAAGCTCGGAGCTCTGCTGGTTGTTCACTCTGTTTTCCCCCCTTCAACTTCTCTCTCTCCATTTCTCTGTCTCTGACTCCCCCACCCCTCCGCCAACCCATATCCTTCTCCAATTCGAACTATTCCTCCCTCTCTCTCTCTTTCTCTCTCTTGCTCCCCCACCCTCCCTCACTTCCTCCAGTTCCCCCTTTATCGCAAGCACACACAGGAATCGCCTCCGGGGCCCAGTGCTCTGACTACTAATACACTCACACACACAGTGACATACATCATGCGCCACGTTCCCCGCATATTATCTGTTCGGTAAATCTATACACCTCTTTCTCCGCAGCTTCTCTTTATTTAGGCACCACCAGTCTGGTTCTTGGCTGCATCTGGTTTGTGTCTGGTAGTTGTTGGCTCAATTCCTGCCATCGCTGCTCTCGCTGTTGTGCCCTCTCAGCAATTGTGAGACACGCGCTGCGCACTGGTGCAAATATATAAGCTATAATTGGGGCCCCTGGCTGTTTAAGGATTATTCCAACTTTGGAATATCTAAAGTCGGGATGGTGGCGTTTCATTTTCATTCAGTTGGAACTCATTAACTGAAAATTGTTGTTTCCTGTCATCTGAACGTAAAATACTGCTTGAGAACTGTAATATAGTTCAGATGGGCATTTGGCAGAAAAAAAGCACTGTTTCTGCTCCGTCCAGATAAAATGATGGGTTTACTCGTGGTATTGTCCTATTTTGAGATCAACTCTTCAGCCAGAGACTCTGCAGAGAAAGAACAGCGCTGAGCATTAAGAGACACGCTGGCTCCAGAGGGACTCGCTCGTCTGAGTTTGGGGATTATGGACTCATAGCCCAAGGGTAGTTTGTTAAGAGTAGGGTATGTTTTGAACTCCGATTAAGAATATAGGTGGTGCATGAAGGGGGCAGAGCAAATTAATAGTATTCATGGTTTTTGTGTGGGCCCCACTTCAATCAGTGGATGAGAAATATGGAGGTTGCAGTCTTCGGTGTGATAAATAGTTCAAAATGCTGAGTGTTTGTGGGGAGGGTGATCACACAATGGATTGCAAGATGAGAAGAGTTTTTAAGAATTCTCTTCTGCTTACCAAGCCTGCATTTATTTGATTCAAAATATAGTAAAGGCAGTAATATTGTGAACTGTTTTTACTATTTAAAGTAACTGTTTTCTATTTGAATATTTCTTAAAATGCAATTTATTCCTGTGATCAAAGCTGAATTTTCAACATCATTACTCCGGTCTTGATCCTTCAGAAATCATTCTAATATGCTAATTTTCTGTTCAAGAAACATTTTGTATTATTATTTCATTTTTATCAATATTTAAAACAGTTGACTCATTTTATTCAGGATTCTTTGAAGAATAGAAAGATCCAAAGATCAGCGTTTATGTGATTACTGGGGAGAAATTATAGAAAATGATACTTTTATTTAGCAAGGATGCTTTAAATTGATCAAAAGTAATAAAGACATTTATAATGTTACAAAATATTTCTATTTCAGATAAATGCTGTTCTTCTGAACTTTCTATTCATCAAAGAAACCTGACAAAATTCTACTCTGCTTTCAACATAATAATACGTGTTTTTTGAACAGAAAATCAGAAAATTAGAATTATTTCTGAAGGATCATTTGACACTGAAGACTGGAGTAATAATGCTAAAAATTCAGCTTTGAAATCAGAGAAATAAATTACATTTTAAAATATATTCAAATCAAATATTTTTACTGTTTTTGCTGTACTTCAGAACAAATAAATGCAGGCTTTGTGAGCAGAAGAGACTAGTTAAAAAAAACCCATTAAAATCTTACTGTTCTGACTGTATCTATTTTTATTTACTTGAACTTGTATTTAATTACTGTAAAGTAAGCTAACCAATTACCAATTACTAGTCACTAGTACTTATATTTTTCCTTTGCTAGAACTTATATTTAATTATTGTAAAGTAAGCTAACCAATTACCATTTAGTACTTATACTTTTTTTTTTTGCTACTCCTTAAACCAAACGTCACAAGAAGCAAATTGCAATTTTAATATAATTTTGATATTCATTATTCACCTTTTGACTTGAATTCTTTATAATTTTGGTTACTAAATAAATACTATGATCTAGTCCAGACAATAGCACCTATTTATTAGAAACTAGTGTTTATTTAATTGTTACTAGTAACAATCTTACTGTAAGATTTTTTTATTAGAACTATAAAGTAGCCATTCTGATTAAACAAGTAAAAAAAACTGTAATAGAACTTAACTGAAAAAATACTAGTAGGCCTACCTTTGGAATAGTTAAAAGTAACTGGGTACAAATAGTATAATAAATGGAATAGGCACCAGTAAGTAGTTGAAAGTGAACAGTAGATTGTCCATGAAATTCAAAGGTCAGTATTGAGCATTACTGAGCATATTATCAATTCAACTGCACTGATACTATCAAATGAATACAACATTGTAACTAAGCTGGAGCTGTACAGCTGAAATTTAATTTGTTTAATTCTTATTGAATTCTGTAGCATTTACACGTATTTTCCTGTTTTTGTAAAGCTGCTTTGTATAATTCCAAATCGCTACTTATCAATACTGGGATAGTGACCGCAAAGGAAGAAGTACTAGCATCTAATGAAGTTAAAGTGCAACCGATAACACTTTGAGGGAAACATGTTTAAACGACTTGCCACACGCAATGCGTTGCTGTAATATATTCATGTCTTTTCACTTTATCTAGTCCAAACTTTGACTGTGAACAAAGGTTGCATCAGGGGAATATGGTCAGTCGTGATGGGAGCGTGTTCAACATTGCAATTTCCACATTTGCATTCTTGAAGAAACGCAACGCCGGTGTCACCGGCACCGCTTTTTCGGTTTAATCTGCAATTTCACGCTGCTGAGAGCGGGCCGGGTTGAATTCATTGTTCCGGCCTGTCGTCGTTTAGCGGCGCTTTGCTTTTGTTAAGTGGCAGAGGGCGTCCACAGGACCTGGGCACGAGAGGGACCACTTCATCTGAAGGGGTGAAAAAGAGCAAGCTAAATGGAAGTGACAGCCTCTGAAAAAATTCCTACCGGCAGCTGGGAGGATTTGACATGGCGAGCTCCCCCACCACTGTCGGCCCTGTGACCCCCGTGCCTGGCACACGCACCTGCCGCTCTGAGGCGCGCTTTCACCGGCGGAGAGATTA
This sequence comes from Garra rufa, assembly GCF_049309525.1. NCBI lineage: Eukaryota > Metazoa > Chordata > Actinopteri > Cypriniformes > Cyprinidae > Garra > Garra rufa. Next base: position 27,883,491 of record NC_133377.1, read on the forward strand.
TCGCGGGGCGTGGTGTGGTCGACCCGTCGTCAATGAAGTCCTGTGAAAACCCCCTTATGCGTGAAAGAGCCTCTATTCAAACGCCTTTGTTCAACACATTTTTATGGGACAACATTGGGCATTATGAGGTTTCGAGATTTACATGGGACTCCATAGAGGGGTATAATCCTTTCAAGCAGCAAACGAATAAAAGTTTAAACCCGCTGTTTTCATATTTATTAGCTGGTTAAAGCAGACGAGGCAGCTGATCCCACTTAAACCAACAGGCTTCAATATGTCTCTAGAAGATTATTAAACGCAACCAATACTGAATAAAGACAAGTTGTGTTCAGTTGTATAGATCTATCTATCTATCTATCTATCTATCTATCTATCTATCTATCTATCTATCTATCTATCTATCTATCTATCTATCTATCTTTTTATCATGTATGGACCCCAAGGCTGTCCACATCCCCCTGACTCTGCCACCCATTCTCTGTCCAAGCTGATTGTTTCCACACCAGTGGAGCGCTAGGGGCTACTTCACTGTCACACTGCATCATGAAGAGGGAAAGATGAGGGGAGAGGTAAGAAAGACAGAGAAAGAGAGTTGAAAATCGTTGAGGGCACACATGAGAAGGGACATGGTTACCAACAGCGATGCCTATTCACTTGAATGTGCCTGATATTGCCCCCTCGTGTTGAGGAATGTTTAATGCAACCACTTCCTTTCGCTTTACCCATGCATTTTAATCACTAACACCTTGAGTAGTTGCGAATTGCATGTTGGAAATAATTTTATTCAGGAATTGTGCCACATACACATATGCAAAAATGCAGTGCTGGATTAAAAAAGCCCTTTCCGAAAGAAAGTTCACGTTTCGACAAAACGGGCTATTATAAAAGTCCAGTTATTTTCTCAGACACATATGAAATACGTAATAATCACAAAAAATGCATACTATTGTTATAAAGCCCAGTAGTCAGAATAGAAACTGTGCCAGTAAGAGGATAATATCTACTTGGTTGATAGATAGTTCACGATAGAACTTGAGAGATCCGGTGAAGCATATTTAGATACAGTTTTGTGTTTGCTGTCGTAGCGGTGATACTTTCTATAACTAAGTTAAACGTATATAGCTCATCTCTCTTTATTTTGGGCGCAAAATCATCAGCTCCGCACCGTGAGAAACTCGGCGTTTTATCCTGCAGCACACCCGTATCTTACTTCATCTCCTCAGGTGGAGAAACGTTCTCACCGTTGCCGTTATTCGCGCCCAGCGGGGACCTTCTCACTCAGCAGTTTGTCCCACTGCCTACATTATACAGTGTGGCTTTTGACTTATTTTTATTTTTTTGAATGTTTTCTGGGCGAAAACACACCGAGTCACATCAAAAAACACTGCTGAACTATCAGGATCAACAACCCACCCCGCCATTCCTCCCGGAGTCATCCCAGGGGCCTTATAAGAGCAGGATAGCTACAGAAATAAAACTGAAGTACATTACATCATTACAAGGGGCAGTTTCTAATGTAGATGAGTTTAATGTTGTCCTGAAACTGGTAGTCTGTCCTCAATAAAGGGGAGTGTTCACCCAAAAATAAAAATAAACTCTTTCATGCTTTACTCACCCAAGCTGTTCCAAACATGTATGTTTTTTTCTTCTGCTGAAGATAGAATATATTGTGAAGAATGTGAGACTTCCATGGGGAAAATACTATCAAAGTCAATAGGGAGCATTAACTTTGGTTACCAATTCTTCAAAATATCTTCTTTTCTGTTCTGCAGAAGAATGCGAGAATGTTTAAAATATCTTCCATTCACCAAGCCTGCATTTATTTAGTCCGAACACAATCAAATTTCGAAATTTTATTTAAAATGACTGTTTTTATAATTGAATATATTTTAAAATGTAATTTATTCCTGTGATCATCAAGGCTAAAGTTTCAGCATCATTACTCCAGTCTTCAGTGTCACATGATTCTTCTAGAAATCATTCTAATATGCTGATTTCCTGTTCAAGAAACATGTTTTATTTTTGTTATTATTTAAAACAGTTGAGTAAATTTTTTCAGGATTCTATGATGAATAGAAAGATCCAAAAATCAGCATTCATCTGAAACAAAAAGCTTTTGTAACATTACAAACTACCGTTCAAAAGCTTTGCAAGGATGCGTTAAATTGATCAAAAGTGATGATAAAGACATTTGTAATGTTACAAAAGTCTTCTGTTTCAGATAAATGCTGTTCTTCTGAACTTTCCATTCGTCAAAGAAACCTGAAAAAATTATTTTTATATTATCTATAAAATATTATTTCAACATAATAATAAATGTTTTTGAGCAGCAAATCAGAATATGATCAGAATGATTTCTGAAGGATCATGGTAACGATGCTAAAATTTCAGCTTTGAAATCACAGGAATAAATTGCATTTTAAAATATATTAAAATAGAATTTTTTTTTTTTTTTTTTTTTTTCAAAAATTTAACTTTTTTTGCTCCACTCAAATAAATGCAGGCTTGGTGAGCTGAAGAGACTTCTTAAAAAAAACATTAAAAATCTTTCTGTTCAGAAACTTTTGACTGGTAGTTTACCGTTATACATAATATATAATATATTATATTTAGTTAGTAACCTATATAAACGTTTATTTATGTTCAAATATAGTTTTCAAGTAATCACTTAACTAAGTTTAGGCCAGTTAAGTTCTCAAACTCAACATATGAACTTTTAGGCCTACCTGAAGAAGCGGCTCAAGCAAGCACACTACATTAGTCTTCCTGACAGATAAAACGTAAGTACTGTCATTTATTCACTTTATTACAGATTATAGCACAAAAACTTTAAGTGTTGTGTTTAAAAAGTCATATATATGAGGTTATAGAAACGAATACCTTTATTTGATGAAGACATTTATAATGTTACTTCAAAAAACTTAACGGTTAGCAAACTAGGCGAGAGGCGCCAAAAATTGGATTACGTGTGAAAACCTCGACATATTTCGTCCAGAAAACACCACCATCCAAAACTGATATATTATTTTTTCCATTTCCTACAATGTGCTTCATATACATAAATGAGCAGTCGTTACCTGTTAAACGAGAAATGTTATCCCTTGTACAACACACACGTTTTCTTTAGCATGTTCTATCTGGTTAATTCTCTCAGAACACTTGCGCTCCGAGACAAAAACGCTTTCAAAGACGTGTAATTTTCTTAGCTCGCACTTTTGGTAGTGTGACATTGAGCCAAAGACGACAAACCAAATCATTAAACATGTTAATTCTTCAGTACATTCACAAAAGGGTGTGATAAGCGCACACGGTTAGTTAAAAACTCGCCGCATTGGGTGAGAAACCCTCGGATTATCCCTCATTTCGCCGCGGGCTTTTGGCTGCAGAGTGTAACCGGACCTGCAGGCTGCTCACCGGGCCGGATTGGGCCAGGTGCCCCGAGGCGCGCTCTGTCCAAATCCCTCAGGGACAAGGAACCAGTGCAACTCTTACCCTGCAGCTCTGCTTTGACTATGGATTATAGGGCAAACACTGGTATCTCCGTAAACACTCAGACACATGCATACACAGAGAAAGGCCAGACGCTCTCAGCCCGGGGCAACAAGATATAGAGCCCGTGCTATTTAGATTGATGCAGACCACTTTGATTTAAAACTCTCACCCAGCACTTTTTCTGTGTGATAAGGAGAAACAATTGAACACTGTGTGGTTCTTATAGAAAGCACTGTCATTTAAGGTCAAGAGAGGGTATTGAATATGTAATGTTGAAACAGTATCAAGCCTTAGAGCATGAGAATGGGCAAATATTATTATATAAGGTGTCAGTATTACATTTGTCTGAATTGTTTTTACACACTGGCTGGAAATGTGATCAGATAAACATGTGCTGTTTTTACCCTAAGGAACAATTTCGACCTCATCTGAGTCATGAAATTACAACTGATGTAACCTATTATATACACAACTAGTCAAAAGTTTTTAACAATAAGATTTTTAATGTTTTAAAAGAAGTCTCTTATGCTCACCAAGTCTGCATTTATTTATACAGTAAAACAGTACAATTTTGAAATATTTTTACTATTTAATATAACTGTCTTCTATTTCAATATATTTTAAAATGTTATTAATTCCTGTGATTTCAAAGCAGAATTTTTCATTACTTCAGTCACATGATCCTTCAGAAATCACTCACAGAAATCACTAATATCCTGATTTGCTGATCAAAAACATTTATTATTATGTTGAAAACAGCTGAGTAGATATTTTTAGGTTTCTTTGATGAATCATAAGTTCGGAAGAACAGCATTTATCTGGACTAGAAATCTTTTGCAACATTATAAATGTCTTTATCATCACTTTTGATCAATTTAAAGTATCTTTGCTAAATATAAGTACTAATTTCTATAATTTCTTGCCCATAAAAAACAATATATATATATATATATATATATATATATATATATATATATATAGCTTTTGAATAGTATATTAATATATAATATTACAAAAGCTTTTTATTTCAGATAAATTATGATCTCTGGATTTTTTTTCAAGATCAAGAATCCTGAAAAAAGTACTCAATTGTTTTAAATATTGATGATGATATGATAATAATAACAATTTCTAAAGGACCATGTGACACTGAAGACTGGAGTAATGATGCTGAAAATGTAGCTTTGATCACAAGAATAAATTACATTTTAAAATATATTTAAATAGAAAACGTATTTTATATTTTAAAAATATTTTGCAATACTGCTTTTGCTGTATTTTGGATCAATTAAATGCAGACTCGATGAGCAAGAGAATTCTTTAAAAACATTAAAAATCTTACTGTTCAAAAACTTTTGACTGGAAGTGTATAAATAAATAAATAAATATTTCTTACAATGTATTACTCCTCAAAACGGTGCATTTCATAAAAAGACACATTGTGCATTTATTGTTAAATATAATTTATTTTATACCACACATAAAACATTTATATGACATTTTTTAAAACATCAGATTGGAGGAGTTCGGAAACATCTGTAACCACACGGGCACAGTTCAAGGTGATGTATTGGAGGACATTCAACTACATTTATGATTAAAGTTTAGCATTATAAGGGTGAAATAGTTCAGAGACCCAGGAGGTAATTTGATTCAGAAGAATGAGATGCACAAAGATGCGAAGATCACAAGATAATAGTCATCAGCCAGTCTTATGACTTTTCTCAGATTGTCTTTATTATTGGGCAGCAGTGGCAGCGCCCATGCGCAGAAGCTCTTTCCTATGTGTAAGAATAATATCGAAACTTGACTGGAGCCGGTTCTGCTGCTCCTGAACGCGATTTTGCAAGGTGCGAACCCATCGGATGAGAGCCAGGCGTCGATACATGGTCAGCTGGACTTGATGCTTCTCCATCTCCTGTGCCTTAAACCTCTCCCGGTCCTGTAGAGTCCAGACAGCCTCCATAAGGTCTGGAAGCTCGGAACAGGGGTCGGTGTCTGAGTCCGACACGCCGTCTTCAACAGCATCAGTGCCCTCCAAACTCTCCCTACGCCGCTCTGTTTTCTTATCCACACGGTTTTGGTTTTTCAGAGCGTCCACGGTCGCATTTCCACTGTCTGCTGTTGGACGTTCACTGCAGATTTGATCCCAGATTGAATTGTGGGCTCCAGCGCCCCCAATGTCACAGCTCTCTGTGCTGAGTGGGGAAGAGCTTTCAGACCTGTAGCTGAATTCAAAATCTTCATCACTGTCAGCCCATTCTATGCCTCCATCCTCTTCATCATCATCATCATCATCCAGTAGGTCTTCTATTTTCTCACTCTCTCCCAGTGCCTTCTCCTTTTCGTCATCCGTCACTCTTCTCATCTCTTCATCAACCTTGCCCTCTTCTGCGCCATCTGGAGGCACTCTGCCACCCATATCGTCTCCAGATTCAATCTCAGGAAGAGGTTCCAAAGGACTCCAGCATGGGAGACGAGACAAGGGGGAGAGGGGTCCAGTTCCATAGTGGTTGGAAGAAAGAGGCAGATCACGACCCAAAGCTCTCGGACGCACCTGGTTGCGATTTTCATCTCCTGTCATAGGGTCATCATCCTGCCCCAAAAAGTTAAAGTTTCCATCTTTGTCGCATCTCTTCTGACTGTTCGAATGGTTGCGCAGAGTTGATGGTGGTCCAACCAGAGGTTGACTTCCAAGAACAGGGTTCATGGCCCGATCTTGCTGAAGCATTTTCAGTTTTGTTTGCGATTCACTTGCTCTTTGGAAACAGGAGATAAAACAGAGTTAGTGGTTTGACAGAAGAGTCTTTAAAGGATGCAAAAGCAAAGTAATACATTATATTATCATATTTTGGCTGGGAATATAGTTTCAGATAAAACAGAAAAGTGCTGTAGAGACTGTAAATATTATCTGTGGCTACAATCCCTCGCTAATAATGGTTAAAATAATGCATGAAATATTTAGTGGTGCAATTCCACGGCATGTTCTCCATTTCGGTGACATGAAATATTCAGATGTCCTCTCACAGATATAGTCCACGTAATAACTTCAGGGGCCTGTCAATCACTCGGCGTGACAGGCGCTGCGCGGCCATGTGGTGCTGAAGAACAGCAACCAGCGATTCAGGGTTGCGCGCCTGAGGCGCAAATAATAAAATGATTGAGGACATAAAATCTGCAAGTAGTAAAATGCCGCCCCAAGAACAGGACCCAAAATTCGCGCTAACCTGAACGGCTCGGTGCATTTCGACATATTTAAAATTCCTGCCGTAATTTACTTGAGGACTAATGCAATTCGATTGGAATAGCTCGAAGCGCCGCGTTAAAATAAATATATACGATGCATGAAGGAAATCAATGACTATTACAGTAAGCCACCAATCAAACGCATTTGTTCGAGCTCGATGCTCGACTAGCTGCCTAACGAGCACGAGCGATATCAAAATAAGATTTAGATATTTAGCAAAAGCAAATCACTAACACTCAATCGCAAAAGCCAAGAATAAATAGCGATTAATAAAAAAAAAATCGACATAAACAGAGGTTGTATTACGTAAGAGCTGCGTTACACTAGTCTCACCCCATCTCTCGGCTCCGCTCGCTCGGCCGGGAACGCGGCGAAAAACAGCGCACATCACCGAGAGCCTTAACCTCGCTCCAATTTTATTTAGCCGTTACATAAACATCTGACTGACAATATCATTTGAGAATCAATAATTAGAGGGCATTGTCTTACGGTTTGTTGTCCGTTTTCGTCCGCGAATAAGATACAGTGTCCTCCCTGTTTTCCCCTCCTCCGACCGACCCTCTCTAGCGATGTTAATCTGATTCCTCCTCTCTCTCCCTCCCATCCGCTCTCTTTTCCCGTGTACTGCAACGGACCACTGCGCTATGACTCACTTCCTAAACTGGGAAGGGACCACAGAGGTGGAAACCGGTGGAATTAGTGGAAAATGGTGTGGGAAAACTAATTCAAGCAAAGCTTGACTCTAAAGGAGGGGAGGGGGCTCTAAATTAAGACTTGAACCCTCCAAAAAGAGGTCAAAACTAACAACAAAGGGTCTTAAAGTATACTTAATCAATAGTACAAAATGCATGTTATTATTTTTTATTTAGTACTGACCTTAATAATATATTTTATATAAAAGACGTTTACAGTCCACAAGATAAAATAATAGCTGAATTTATAAAAACAACCCTGTTCAAAAGTTTACACACACTTGATTCTTAACTGGTGTTACCTGAATGATCCACAGCTGTTTTTTTTAGTGATAGTTGTCCCTTGTTTGTCCTGAACAGTTGAACTGCCCACTGTTCTTCAGAAAAATTCTTTAGGTCCAACAAATTCTTTGGTTTTTCAGCATTGTTGTATATTTGAACCATTTCTAACAATGACTATGATTTTGCGATTCATCTTTTCACACTGACGACAACTGAGGGACTCATATGCAACTGTTACAGAAGGTTGAAATGTTCACTGATGCTTCAGAACGAAAAATGGTGCGTTAAGAGCTGGGGGTGAAAACATTTTGAATTCAATTTCAGGGTAAATTTAAATGATTTTGTCTTCTGGGGAACATGTAAGTATCTTCTGTAGCTTCTAAAGAGCAGTGCTAAATGAAAAAAAAATTGATATTTAGGCAAAATAAGAAAAATCCTCATTCAGTTCAAATGTTTTCACCCCCTGGCTTTTAATGCATTGATTTTCCTTCTGAAGTATCAGTGAGCGTTTAAACCTTCTGTAATAGTTGTATTTAGGTTCCTCAGTTGTCCTCAGTGTGAAAAACTGGATCTCAAAATCATACAGTCATTGCTGAAAATGGTTAAAAAACACAGAAATGCTAAAAAAAAAAAAAAAAAAAAAAAAAAAATCTGTAGAACCTGAAGGACTTTTATGAAGAACAGTGGGTAGTTTACCTGTTCAGGACAAACAAGGGACTTATGAAGGACTATCACTAAATAAAAACTGTGGATCATTCGGGTAACAACAGTATTAAGAATCAAGTGTATGTTGAAAAGGGTCATTTTGATTAATTCAGCTATTTTTTCCCCTTGTGGACGATATGTAAATTTCCTTTATGTGAAATATTATATTAAGGTCAGTACTAATAAAAAATAGCACACATTTTGAATGATCCATCTTATTGTGGTCAAATAATTAACATTAAGCAGATTCCGCAAGGTGTATGTAAACTTTTGACCTAAACTGTATTTTTTGAATACTGTATATAGGTAATGTCATTATTTATCACTTTATTATAGAATTAACAAAAATTACCAGAGAAACCTTTAGTTTTACTTGAAAAGACAGCTGATGCTGATTGTTAGTTAACTGCAAACCACAGGAAAATTACAAATAGAAAAAAAAAAACATCTAAAAAAAACCTCAACGTCATCAGACAAGTGTTAAGGCCGACCATTTTACAACCAGGTTTAAATCCCTTAATGGGCCTGCAGTTTTGTTGTTGCAAGTCTATGATGGCTTATCATGAGATACTGTGTGACTGTTTTGGTGCTTGCACATCAGACAGACTCAGTAAGTACATTCCCTCCCTATCCCATGACAAGCAATTGCTGGCGACAGAAAAGAACTCTTCTCTCCCCCCTCCTCGCTCTGTCCAACAACATCCCCATTCAAGTGTGGCACCTTCAGGCTGTCTCTAGTCTCTCCCCCCTTCCATCTCTCAATAATAGCCTTAACACATGAAAAATACATCAAATAAAAAGCTTGCCTGCGGCTTCGTCACATGGAAAATCATCTACATCAAGCAAACAATCCGGGGAAGGAACGGGAATGAAGATGAGAGCAAGAGACAAGAGATGCTTGAAGTTGCCTCGTAAAATGAGCTTTAACACTTGCTGTATCAGTTCAAAAACACATTACCTGTAAAACACAAGCAAGTTCATGCCGCCAAGTACAAAAAAGCTGGATTGTGTCCCACACGTACATGATAACTTGCAGTAAAAGCACTTGTTTGGATGCGAACACGCCAAGCAGCCTGCAGTTATGACCCATTTCCCTCAGTTCAGTTGCACGTCTCCCGTCCCAGCGGTTTGAGCAGTGACAGAGCCCAGAGGGACTCACCCCTGGCACTGCTGTCAAAAGCCACCACTCAGATCCAGTATGGCAGCTACTGCACATTCAACCAGTTGCCCAGAAGCTCTTCATATATATATATATATACACACACACACACACACACATACATAGACTACATGGCTTGGCAGGCAACACAGAATTAGTTTTCTAGTTTGACAAGGTCAATTATCTTCAAAAGAGCATTTCTTTTTGGGATCATTGGTTAAAATGAAATGTGTAATGTGTGCGGAAGCTCAACATGTTGCAAGAACCAAACTCTCTTAAAAATCGGATGTTACAAATGAACCCAGAATCATTCAGAGGCTTCTGAGAGCTGACCCTCAGCATTCTCTTGACAATATGTGACTCTGGACCACAAAACCAGTCATAAGGGTCAATGTTTTAAAATTGAGATGTATACTTCATCTGAAAGCTGAATAAATAAGCTTTCTGTTGTATGGTTTGTTAGGATAGGACAATATTTAGCTGAGATGCAACTATTAAAAAAAGGGGGGTCTGAGCGAGGAAATTTACAAAATATCTTCATGGAATATGATCTTAACTTAACTTCCTAATAATTTTTGGCATTAAATTGATAATTTTGACCCATACAATGTATTTTTGGCTATTGCTACAAATATACCCGTTACTTAGGACTGGTTTTGTGGTCCAGGGTCAGATATAGTCACAAATCAGTGGCTGTCCAGCCTGCAGCAAGGTTGATATATTTAAAAAAAAAAAAAATTGGAAATTCCTGCACCCAACCCAGAAGCTCAGAAAGAGCGCATTAGAAACCCTTACAAAATGAGTTAAAAATACAAAGCAGTTGCTCTACAGTCAAAACACTGAGTTAACTAAAGTTCAACCAGACAAATGTCTTGGTATCAGTTTGAGAAGGTGAAATAGGACAAATTCATAGCCTGAGGGAGCCTATGCTAAGAGCTTAAGGGTTATAAAAATGCAAATAGCAGTTATTTGTTTTAAAATACACTTTAATAGACAATTTTATAAAAACAAATAAAATTACATCACTTAAAAAGAAGAATCACAATATTTACATGATACAAATATTCTAAAACAAGCCAAACATTCAACATCATAGCATTTAGTATGGACAAGAGGACAAATATAATTATGTATTCATTGTTAGTAACACTGGGAAGTTCGTAAGCAGCTTCAGCTCTCCAGAAAACTGAAAATACTTCGTGGTGGTCCTGTGGGTTTGAGGGAGCTCCCGAGACATGGACGCTTGGCAGCAGGGCTAGAAGTGTCCATCTGTCCTCTTTTCTTAATCTGAAAAGTTAAATTACTCATATTTAAGAACAGATGTCATATTTAAAAAGCTCATAATACATCATATATACACAATAAAACATGTATCTTGTGAGTTAAATAAGACACATGGACTTGTAGCGTCTTAAAGTAGAAGTTTACTTGTAAAATCAACATGATGTTCATGTGTTTCTTTCTTTAGTCACAAAGAAATTTTGGAAAAGAGTTTGAGGAAAACATTCCACAAATTTTCTCCATATAATGGACTTCAAAGGGAACCAATGGGTTGAAGGTCCGAATTGCAGTTTAAACGCAGGAATTTGTGGTTAAAAAGTATATAAATTTGTATTTTTTCTTAAATGGCAGATCGAAGTTCTTTGAAGCTGCACTGAAACTAAAATTTGGACCTTCAACCCATTGGCTGCTATTGAAGTCCACTGAATGAGTAAAATCCTGCAATGTTTTCCTTAAAAGCCTTAATTTTAGGTCTTTTCGACTGAAGAAAGACAGACATGAACATTATGGATGACATGGGGGCGACCAAGTTATCAGGAAATTTTCATTCTGGAAGTAAACTTCTCCGTCAATTAACAATCATTCTAAGACTACAGCTCCATCCGGTGGTAGACCTATTAATTACATTCAAGAATCATGCATCAAGAAAAACAGTCTGCAATTCTTTTGGTTCTACTCCCTTTTTTAACACTCAAAGTACCTGTTTTCTGGGTCCCGCTGATGCAGGCTGCTCTTTTTCCGGTGACAGGGTTTGGAAGAGAAAACCTCTTGAGTTACGAGGGGCCAAGGGGTTGCTGTCAGAGATGCTGGCTAACTTTTGCAACATTGCTTGAGGTTGACTGAGTAACGAGCCTCTCTTGACCTGGAGATAAGGTACAAGTCAAAAGATTACAAATCTGTGACAGTATTTCCTCTTAAAAGCAATTTAAAGCTGACAGTGACACTGCTATAAGAAATACTACAAAAGCATTACTAATAAATTTAAATTTTCACAGGAAGCAGAGAACAGCATGAGGGAGTGTGAGGTGGGTACTGACCACGGTTGGCTGAAATGGCTTTCGGAAATGGTTGGTATTGGAAGCCACTTTTTCTTGCAGAGGAACAGCTGGAGTGTCTGTAAACAGGTGAAAAAAAAAAACCTTTAGTATCTTTGTAGCTATTATTTTTAGAAATGCATCTAGGAGAAAATGTATACCATGGAATAAACAAATAGGGCCCTATGAAATCAGTTTTATTTTTGTCCCAAATTCAGTTTTTTTTTTCACCCCAAAAGGAAAATGATACATTTGGTCCTGGTCCGCCTAGCGTTCACACCGGCATTTTTGACAGTGAACCTAAAGATACCGAACCTAACAGTATAGTGATGAATTCACAACATGATTGGTCGGGTTTATTGACGTATATTTTGTGATTGAACTCACTGAACAATCCAAACAAAAGGAAAAGGTGCATTCAAGTTTAAGCGAGTGTGCTGCAAGTGTACGACAACAAAGTACCCATTCACTTATCATATTTTTCATTTTTATGACAGGATTCCTAAATACAGTAAAAAAAAACTCAGTGCTTGGGGTACCTCTCTTTTGAAGTGTCTTAGCAGTGAGCTTCTTGGCTAGCTTCATAAATTGACTGTCCTCTTCATCAATTTTTTCCTCATCATCTGCATCCTCCCCTCCTTTTTTGGCCTGAGCTTCAGTCTACAGAACAGGATCCAAGTCAGACACATGCACACAAGCATAAACACAAAACATCAATTTCTTTCTTTCTTTCTTACACGCACACACACACCTGTTCTCTCAGCCACTGTTCCCTCTCAAGCCTTTCTTTACGTCTTTGCAACTCAAGCTGATCGACTTCTTCATCTTCCTCTTCCTCATCTCCATCAGGACCAATTCCACCAAACTCAAAGTTATCATCTGGTCAAAACAAAAAAACTATGTAAAAACACGTCAGACACATCTAGTCCAGTTAAAGGAAAAGTTCACTTCCAGAACAAAAATGTATGTTTTGAGGAAAACATTTTTCTCTATGTAGTGGACTTCTAAGGTGCCCCGAGTTTGAACTTCCAAATCGTAGTTTAAATGCAGCGTCAAACAATCCCAAATGATCCCAGCTGAGCGAAACAATTGTTTATTTATTTAAATAATAAAAATGTAGATACTTTTAAACCTCAAATACTCGTCTTGTCTCTCTGCAATGTGCATGAGTAGCCTGTGCATCTCTGGTTCAAAACAGGTAGAGTAGGTCACAAAACTCATTTTTTCCCTCAACTTTAAAAATCATTATATATATATATATATCATATATATCATATATATATATATATATATATATATATATATATCATCCTACGCCACTGCAGAAGTACCAACCCAGTTTTTACAAGGTGAACATGCAAAGAAGATAAAAACATCCTTTACAAAAAAGGTAAAACAGTGATGTAGGACAATTCTGAAGTTGAGGGAGAAAATGAGATGGGAGTTTTTCGAGATACCCTAACTGTCTTGAATCGGAATACACAGAGTACATGCAGAACCGGACAAGATGAGCGCTTGAGGTTTAAAAAAATATATATAACCGATCGTTTTGCTAGATAAGACTCTTCTTCCTTGACTGGGATCGGTTACAGTCGTATTTAAGATCGTTTGAAGCTGCATTTAAACTGGATTTGGAAGTTCAAATTAGGGGCACTATAGAAATCCGAAAATGTTTTCCTCAAAAAACTATTTCTTTATGCATGAACATCTTGGATGACAGGGGGTGAGTACTAGGGCTGGGCTGTATGACCAAAATTTAATTTCACGGTGACGATCTTTCACGATATAGTTTTTTATATAGGTAGTTATTCCAGAAAATGTACAAAAGGGCTTTAAATAAGCTTGAATATTTAAGAAAAGAACTCGTTTCTCCTTTTCCATGTTTTTACAACCTCCCAGCGTATCCTTTAGTCTTGCATTCAACGGTTTGACCAGTCTCAGCCTCACGCGTGCTGCACGTGAGTTGGCCACGCCCACTTATTTACATTTCGCGGTATACACGGAATAAAAAATTATTTTACGGTACACATTTCATTCCGCGGTAACTATATATACCTTCATACCGCCCAGCCCTAGTGAGTACATTATCTGTATATATTTGTTCTGGAAGTGAACTTCTCCAATGATGTCAACATACTGAGAAGTGGGATCCAGATCACAAGATTAACTCACCAATATTTTTCCAGCGGAAACGCCGAGCTCGTCCAGGTCCGTCAGAATGGAGATCTCCATCAGCAAGGTAACGCTCCTGATAGAGCCGCAGTTTTCGCTTATCATCATCCAAGATCTGCTTCCTGTAGTGAGAACATAAGCCTTGTGTTACTAGTGAAAGACTATGACTATGTCTATCCACCAAAAAACCAACAACAAGATGCAGTAAACTGTAAAACTGTTTGCACTACAAACCAGTGTGTTCAGAATTATGGTAACACACTAAAATATGGTAAGACACAACAATTTACAATACCAAGCAGAAAAACCAAGCTGTTTTGTACAGCTAGAAATAGCTGGATGCGGATGAGACCAGAAGCTAAACCCATAAAATTTACAAATGGCCACATCCACTCTAGCAGGAAGAAAAAGGTGGATAAAAGAAGGTCATTTCTAAAAGCAATCAGGTTTAAGGCATTTATAACACTTAGGGAGTTGACTGATTGCATGGCATAACAGATGTACCCAGCTTTGATAAACGATTGGCTCCCCCATGTGGCACATTGAAGTTACAACAACTTCAACCAGCAGACAAGCCCACTTGTGCAGTCAACTGTAAAGCTACCAAACAAGCATTTCAGCTGCTTTTGCAACTGGGGAACAAGTACTCACCTGTTCCTCCACTTACTGAAAGAGCAAGTCAGTGGAGGATTAAGATAACATTTCTTACATGTGAATCTTGTTAACTTGGTCCATTAGTTCCTCATCTGACGGCAAATCTTCCTGTATCTCTTCCTCCTCGTATTCATCACCACCATCATCGTCCTCATCCTCACTGCCCACATCACTTCCAGACAACTCCGCCTCAGAATCCACAAACTGTGCTAAACGGCTGTTGGGAGACAAATAACATATATTGATATCAATACAAACCCACAAAATAAGATAAAATAAGGTAAGATAAAATACAATCATTAGCAATAAATCTCAACTTTTGCCAAACTGAAATGCATTTAAACAACTTGTATTGTTCATAAATGTCTTTGAAAATCAAAAATAGACATACATTTTCTTTTTGCCAGGGCGTCGTCCAAAGACTGCTTCCCTTTCCTCTTCCTGCTCGTCCTCCTCCTCTTCATTCTCACTTTCCTCTTCAGCATCTGATTTATCCTCATTTTCATCCTTAAATTAAAAACAAATAGTTTACATCAACAATAACTACAGGCAAACATTCACATTTACAGCTGCAGTGTGTCAAGACCCGTTTTTTTTTTTTTTTTTTTTTTAAACACTCCCCCATTTTCTGGACAAACAGGCAGTCCCACCCTAAACCCACACCACTGGTTGAACCAATGCTGGCACATTGGGAGAAGTTAACATTTTCAAGATCTTTTATCTGTAGAGTACCTTTTCACTGAGGCTGTCTACATCTGACAGGAGCCGGAACTCACAGTCACCTTCCTCCTCTTCCTCAATTATGTTCTTGTTCCTATGGGGACAGTTTGAGGGTATGCAGCATTTAGTATTTGAAACAAATAAAAAATTTATAAATCTAAGTACACTTATTATAGGTTAGTACCTGCTCGTTTCAGATGGCTTGTCAAAGGCAGGACTTGAGACTGATCGCAGCGACGAAGCAGCTAAAATATGATAAATATAATGTTACCTACAAAACTTAACAAGTATCCTTTTAACCCCTAGTATAAACAAAACAAGACTTACAGGGGCTTCCAGTGAACTTGCCAGAACAGAGAGCCAGCAGCTGGTCCATGTCTGCCTCTGAGCTGCCTTGACTCTCCCCTTGTTGCTCCTCTGGTTCCAAGGGTTTCTTCTTCTCCTTAGGCTTGACGGCTGGCTCTTCAGGCTGTGTGGCAAAAGCTCCAGAGCACAAGCCCAGCAGCTCATCCTCTGCTGCAGGTTGAGAAGCCCCTGGCTGGGTCTGCCCTGATCCGAAGCCCCCTGAGCAGAGCCCTAGGAGCTCACCCATATTCGCGTCCATGGCGTTTTCATCCAGACTGTCTAGTATAAGCTGCCGTTTGTGGGAACGGCTAGGCGCACCACGAGGGCCAACGTTTAAGAAGCCATCGGCATCCAGTAGCTGGGAGTGGGTGTCCTCCTCCAGTGAGAAGCGACCCTGGGAGTCCCCAGCCGGAGGGAGAGCGGACTCACTCGGGGAAGAGGGAGCATAAAGGTCTTGGGAATCCTCCACAGGGAGGGAGAGGGAGGGTTCGGACATCTTACCTGAGCTCTGAATAAGGAGATGATAATATATAAATATTTGGTGTCTGTTAAATTATTAATTGAACAGATAAATCACTTGACACAGTGGGAAATCATCACCATTTTTTGCTCACAAAAAAGTACTCTTGTAGCTTTATAAAATTAAGGTTGAACCACTGATGTCACAGACTATTTTAACAATATCCCTACTTCCTTTCTGGGCCTTGAACGTGGTAGTTTCATTGCAGTCTACGCAGGGTCAGATTTCTATGCAAGCTGTCAGATTTCAGCAAAAATAAAAAAATAAATTCTTAATTTGTGTTTCGAGGATAAAGGACTTACGGGTTTGGAACAACATGAGGGTGAGTAACTAATGACAGAATTTTCATTTTTGGGTGAACTATCCCTCTAAATGAAACTGAAGAACAAACAGGTGAAATTATTTTCAAGGAGTTCCAAGTGACCCTCACCTTTGAAGCAGAGCCGAGGAAGCTGGATCTGAATAGGCAGGGAGATGGAGAACGGAATGCACTGTTGGACAGACCTCTGCCTGCAGCTCTATTGACTGGCTGGTATGATGGGATCATTGAGCCCATCAGCTCAAAGCTACTGTTATGACTGCTGTCCTTAGCCAATGAAAGGGTGTCATCCTCCTCTGTAAAAAGAACCTAATTTCAGTCTGATTTCACATACAGTGGTGGTCAAAAATGATTAGAACACTAATATTTTCACCAGCTAAAAAATAGTTTTAAGTTATTCATTTCTACTTTTTGCTGTAGTGTGTCAGTAGGAAATATTTTAAATTTCCAAACATTCATTTTGCCATTAATTGTAATAATCCAGTGAGATTCTTTATTTGCACAAGGAGTCTGACAACAGCCAGTGCTCACACAGAGATCTGATCTCATCATCATCCAGTCTGGAATGACAAGAAACCGAGTGAGACAGACTAAATCCAGAAAAACTGTGGCAACGTCTCCAAGATGGTTCAACAAACCAACCTGCAAAGCTACAGTAGCGTGTCATGAATAGATTTTCTTTATCAATTACCTTCCATTAACTAAACTAAAATCAACATTTGGTGTGACCATCCTTTGTGTTTAAAGCTGCTTCTGCCCTAGGTGCACTTGCGCATAGTTTAGGTAGCTTTGTAGTACGGTTTCTTGAAGCATCTTGGCGGTCTTGGTAAAGTTCTCAGTTTGTTCTGTTTCTTCATGTCATTCTAGACAGACTGGATGATAAAGAGATCAGATCTCTGTGTGGAGCCCTGGCTGTTGTCAGACTCCTTGTACAAACAATAATCTCACTAGATTAGATTATTTTATATGGCATGTATGTTTGGATATATAAACTGATATTTCCTATTGACACACTACAGTAAATGACAAATAACTGACTTAAAACCATTGTTTAGCTGCTAAAAATACTAATAATTCTAATAATTTTGGCCACTGTACATCTGATAAGTGTGCCCATTTGTCAAAGCAACAGGTATAATAACTATAAATAAATTGTTTTAAATAAGAAACTGTAAAATATAGTTTAATATTCATACACACTCACCCATTTTATTGTCAGCTTCATGGCCAGCTGCACCTAATCTTCTTACACCATCCCTGGGCAGAAAAAGACATCCCATTCAATTATTATGGACTAATGTGTGTTGCAGCCCAATTAGGAAACTTCTACATACCCTGTCCGGGAACAGGAGTTGCCAGCAAACAGCATCAATGTTCCATCAGTGTCTGCTGGAGTTGGAGAGGGACTTTTGAAGCCTGGGGAGGGGCATGTTTTCACTGAAACTTCATCTTCACCTTCCTCTTTGTCTACTTCTCCCTCCTCTTCTTCTTCCTCTTCATCATCACCGCCTAACAATTCATCAACACCCTAAAAAAAAAAACAACGGAAATAAAGTTAAAGTTGATGAATATGAAATGAGAAAAGTAGTGTTAAAGAGTAGTTGATCTGGAGATCAACTACTAGAGAAAAAAAAAAAAAAAAGACCAATGAGAAAATCCAAAGTAACGCCCATTTCTAGTACCTCTTCATCTTCTGACTCAGTCATCTCTGCTTCCTCTTCTTCCTCACAATCCTCATTGTCAAGGCGACGCAGTGCAGCTCTGCGCTCCCTCTCCTCCTTCCTGCGGATGGCCATGGCTTGTTGCAAGCGAGATTTCAACAATACTAGTTTCTCACCTACAAAGACACAAACAAGTAGTATTTAAAAAAAACACATTAAAACTGCTTCCATACTTGCAAATTAAAGCACTAGTACTGACTGTACCTGGTTTGACATTTGCAGGCTCATCTTTTCCCTCATTCACAGTAATTGTGATTGATTCAGAGCGCAGTTCTTCCAGTCCTGAGGGGGCACTGTCTTTCCTCACCACATTAAGCTGCAACGTGCGCTCCCTTTTAGGACGAGGAGCAGGTTGGATGTGTTTCATAAAGCGTTCCTGTAGTGCTTTCAGAGCTGTACACAAAATCCATCATCAGTTGTGAAAAAAAGGTGAATGACATTTAAAAAGAGATGATAATCTAAAAATCTCACCTGGGTTTTCCTGAGGTGGCTCCAACTGGACAAAAGCCCCATCATCTGCACACAACTTCGCCACTGGAGGAGGATCTAGACCAAGCTCTCTTAGTCTGGCTAGTTTATCCTTGCGAGGTTTGAGCATCTGAGGAGCCATCTGCGCCTGATCAACTGAGACCTGTTGCTTTTCTTGGTCCTTGTCTGAATGTTGTTCACTTGTCTCAATGGAAGTTTCTTTCTCTTGACCCTCCGGTTTGGGTTCGTCAGTGCTTATGTCATGTTCTACTTCGTTTTGAGCTTGGTTTGAGGTCTGTGGGTCGCTATCATTGGTAGGGTTGTCTTGAGTGCTGGTGGCTGTGTCTGCTTGAGGTAGGGATGTGGTGGAGGACTGGTTATCCAGAGATGATTCTGTTGGAGGGCTTGAGTCCTGCTCAGGCATGTCCTGAGATCTTGAGGCTTGTTCTGGAGGTGGTTGTGTAGTGCTTTCTAAAATGCAAGCCTGGTACTTGGCAGACCTTGAGGACAAGTGAAAAAGATTATATTGGTTATTCCCACTATTTTTATGTATATAGGAGATAGATTAATTCATTAGTGATAGACTTGATCTCATACTTGAGCAAAGCCATGGCGCGACCCTCTGGACGAGGTCTTTTCTTGAAAAACTGGTCAATACTTTTGGGTTCTGGCATGTAATATGGCAGATTGAGCATAGACTCTGCAAATGTATAAAAGAAAGTCAGTATTGTCAGTCCAAAATGCAGTGAGTAATATTGTAAAACATTTTACCAACTGTTTTCCATTTGAATATATTTTATAATATAGTTTGTTCCTGTGATGGCAAAGCTGAATTTTCAACAGTCATTACTCCAGTCTTCAGTGTCACATCATCCTTCAGAAATCATTTTTAATGTTGATTTGGTGTTCAAGAAATATTTCGTCTTATTAATATTGAAAACAGTTGCTTAATATTTTTTTTTGTGGAAAAACAGCTTTTTTTGATAGAAAACTTTTGTAATATTATAAATGTATTTAAAAGCATTAATTTGTCTAAACCTTTGTTGCATGGTAGTGCATATCTGTTAGTCTAAAGCATATTTTAGTCTAAAGCATTTACGTAACATTTAAAAAAGACAAACAATTGTTTCAGTCTAACTGAAATGGCTCACATGCACTTTAAAAGGGATATTTCACCCAAAAATGAAAATTTGAGGTTTATCTGCTTACCCCCAGGGCATCCAAGATGTAGATGACTTTGTTTTTTATCAGTAGAACACAAATGAAGATTTTTTTAACTCAAATCGTTGCAGTCTGTCAGTCATATAATGGCAGTCAATGGGACCCAAGGCTTTAAGAGTCAAAAAAACATCCACAGACAAAACCAAATTAAACCCTGCGGCTCGTGACGATACATTAAGGTCTTAACACACACGAAACAATCGGTCTGTGCAAGAACACGCTCAGGACAGTTTGACATTGCGGTGGAACAGAGGTAAAATAAATTATATATATACACTGTTCAGTTTTTCACAGACTGATTGTTTCGCGTCTTAAGACCTCAATGTATCATCACAAGTCGCAGGGTTTAATTTGGTTTTGTCTGTGGATGTTTTTTTGACTCTTAAAGCCTTGGGTCCCATTGACTGCCGTTATATGACTGACAGACTGCAACGATTTGAGTTAAAAAAAATCTTCATTTGTGTTCTACTGAAGAAACAAAGTCATCTACATCTTGGATGCCCTGGGGGTAAGCAGATAAACATCAAATGTTAATTTTTGGGTGAACGATCCCTTTAAGAGTTTCAAGCCTTTTAGAGCATAGCAGATGTAACTTCTGACTGACCTCGCACAAGTCTCTGACTCTCACTGTGAAGTTCCTTGATTGCCTCCCTGCTGGCTTTTGCTGCTTTCCTCTCCTGAAATCAATTTGTTCAGGAAAAGTTTTGTTTTGTTATACTCAATTAACACAATCAGTGAGACTATATCACTATAATAAATAATCTCACCTTGCGTGGTGACCTGTTCTCTTGCTCCTCGTCTCCACTGAAGTCTGACAGATGAGGCTATAGATAAATCAAAATAAAAAGTAACCATCAGTAAACGATTCAAATCCAGTGGAGACTTCAGACAGTGGAAACAAAAGTCTGTGCTCACTTTGTGTTTGGCCTTCTTTTTCACAGCTGATCGGATAGCATCTAGAGACTCTTCCTCTTCGCCTTCCAATTGGTGGTCAGAGTCTTCTTCTAACTGGGCATCAAACAGATCAGAGTCTCCAAGCAGACAGCCGCTGTCATTAAGTGCTTTGATTGGAGGGTCCTCCTTAAAAACAAAAAAGTGCAAAGTTATTAAAATAATTGTGAAACAGTTAGTTGGTAAAGAATAAATTCACTTCCAGAATAAAGATTCTGTTAATTTACTCACCCCCATTTCTCAAAGAAATTAAGTTTTGCGAAAATCAATATTATGGACTTCAAGCGTGCGAACAGAGCTAACGCAAGATGAACATTTGTGGTTAAAAAGTATATAATTATTTTTTAGAAAATGACAGATCATTTTGCTAGATAAGACTCTTATTTCTCAGCTGGGATAATGTAGAGTTCTATCAAGCTGCACTGAAACTACAGTTTGGACCTTCAACCCATTGGCCATCACTGAAGCCACTATACGGAGAAAAAATCCTGGAATGCTTTCCTCAAAAAACAATTTCTTTTCGACTGAAGACAGAAAGACATGAACATCTTGGATCACATGGGGGTGAGTAAATTACCATTTTTAATCTCGATTTGAACTAATCCATGAAGTCTTCTAAGCACCCACCTCTGTGTTGTCTTTCAGTCGTTTTACAAGGGCAACGTTGCGTTTTTCTTTTTCCTTGCGTCTTTGAGACTTCTCCCTCTTCTTCTTTGCTTCTTTTGGTTTGACTTGGATTTCCACTTTCTCTGGCTCACTCTCGTCGCTGTCCATCGAGATACGGGACACTCGTTTTCCTCGCTTCTTTTTGATGCTTTCTGTCTCATTTGTCTTTGTCTCCTCATCACTGGACTCTGACAGGACCAGAGCATTTGCCATTCCAGCCTCTTCCCGTTCTCCATCGCTGTCACTGTCCTGCAGTGCTTTCCGAGAACGTCCCTTCCGAGTAACAGTAATATCTTCATCTGAATCTAGAACACAATAGTTAAATAAAGACCTGTCATCACACAATGTATTTTAGCTGTCACTGATCAGAAGTGTCAAAAAATTCCTTTTGCTCATTCATCAACAAATACAAAGCAGTTGGGATGCATTCAATGTTCAAACAGTTGTTGCTATGTTAATATATATATATATATATATATATATATATATATATATATATATATATATATATATATATATATATATATATATAAAATCTTATCCAAATTACCTTGTTGGTCTTCGGTGGCCATGTTGTTGTTGTCAATCACAGGCTCCTCCATTGGTGAGCCCATTCCACTATCTGAATCACTTTCAGCTGTTCTTGCCTCAGCCAGATCTACAGGCTATAAAATATTACATTTGCAATGATTGTTAATACTAATTTGACAGACTTGCTTTACAAAAATAAATCCAGTTTGATTCTGAAACATACAAGAGAATGTAAATATCGCATTGTGGCTAAGTAACATACCCTTTACGAGCACTAACTTGCACTATAACTAGAAAGCAACCTAGACTGTATTTAATGTTCTTTTCCTTTGCAAACACTGAAAAGAATATTACAAAAAGAACTTCGACATTTGGGAACAACTGAGCAATGAAAAATAGCAAATAAGGTGTGCACAATTCATCTGGCCTTACGTTACAAAAGACAGGATGAATAGCTAGCTAAAGCTAACTTAACACAAATAAAATGAGGAATTAATTCAAAATGTTTAGCACCTATTGGGTGAATTAGTTGTCAGCTAGTATTCGTTCACCGAATGTAGTCGTTTAACTTACACCTATTTTGGAAGTAATTTATTGTTATTTTGCTCTGGTACGTTACCCGCTCAGACAGAAGAGAGCTCATCTTTTGGTCTTGTCTCGAGTATTATTTAGTACAAAACGACATCAATCGCACGATGCTGTCACTCCAACTGCGTATAAACGTAGAAAACGCTTTCTTTTTATCCGAAACGTCATAAAATCAAAATATAAACGTTATTTTTACAATGCCAAACTGTATACATCCATCTCCCGCCCGATGGTGGTAAACGAATAGAACTTCACTCTTCGCGCGCTAGGCTCGAGCGCTTTTCTTTAACTGTCTCCGTCATTCTTTTTGAGCCTCGCTATTGGACGAACGGTTGTTAGGCTCTTTTGGGTTGTGCTGATTGGACGGGACGGTCAGAACTGAAACACCAATAACGCGTCGGATTGGTCAATGCTGACTGTAAATGGACAACAACAGAGTTCCAAGCTGCCATTTGGGGGCAGGATATTTCTGTGATAAAATATACACTACCAGTCAAACGTTTTTGAACAGTAAGATTTTTAATGTTTTTTAGAGAATTCTCTTCGGCTCACCAAACCTGCAGTTATTTGATCCGAAGTGCAGCAAAAGCATTAATATTGTGAAATAGTTTTACGATTTAAAATAACTATTTTTACTATTTAAAATGTAATTTTATTCCTGTGATCAAAGCTACATTTTGAGCATCATTACTCCAGTTTTCAGTGTCACATGATCCATCAGAAATCATTCCAATACGCTGATTTGCTGTTCAAGAAACATTTATTATTATCAGAGGTGGGCAGTAGTTAAGTAAAGTATTTTTACTTTACTTAAGTCACGTTAAATTTAAAAAGCATCTGTACTTTACCAGAGTTTTTGGAAAACGTTTACTTTACTACATTCCAAGGAATAATATAGTACTTTTAATGCACTAGATAATCATAAATAAACTTGAGGACATTAAAAATGTAGTACTTTCTTGTATTCAAGTAAATCTTTGAACTACTTTTACTTGAGTAAAAGAAAGAAAGTACTACATTTCTAATGTAATTAAGTATTAAATGATATTTAATATGAAACATGGTGCAGTAAAAAGTACTTAAATTATGCTTTGGAACGTTGTGAAGTCACATGTTCTAAAGAAAAACACTCTGATAAAAGTACAAACACTAGAAAAGTACTTTTAAAGCAGAGTAAAAATACTTTACTACTGTCTGTCTCTAATTATTATTATTATTATTATATCAATATTTAAAACTGTTGAGTACATTTTCTCAGAATTCAGAATGATCCAAAGCATTTTTGAAATAAAAAGCAAGCTTCTGTAACATTCAAAAGCTTGGAGTTAGTATACTTTTTATTTAATTTTTGTAGGGGGAAATATATAATAGAAATTAATGTTTTTATTTAGCAAGGACGCTTTAAATTAATCAAAGGTGATGATAAAGATTTCCATTTCAGATAAATGCTGTTCTTCTGAACTTTCTATTCATCAAAGAAACCTAAAAAAAATTCTACTCAGTTATTTTCAACATAATAATAATAAATGTTTTTTGATCAGCAAATCAGAATATTAGAATGATTTCTGAAGGATCATGTGACTGAAGTAATGATTCTAAAAATTCAGCTTTGAAATCACAGGAATTTCAGTACGTTTAGTGCAAGCTGTTAAGATAGCATATAAAGAGAACGAAAAAAAAAAACCAGCGTTTTAAGTGTTTGTCCATGTTGTAACCGCTTCCCATCCACAATTAATTTGGTATAAATCAATACACGTGTCAAATGTCACTTACAACTGAAATTAGTAGGCGCGCATCAGACTTTCCCTGGATTTATAGATGGTCAACTGAACTGCATTAATTTCAGCGCCACGAGCCGTTCCTAAAACCAAATTATGTAACGCAACACGCAACTTGATGAGCCTGTGGGTCCGTGTACCTCACCGCCCAAACCTTTATCATTTTCCCTGTGTGTGTCAATGTGCGCGTCCACCAACCGAATTTCGTGTCCCCGCGCATGCGCACTTACAAATCCCATGGATCTGCTTTAAATCACTCAGAAGACAACGCAGGCAGAGCGCTGCACATCTACGCATCCTTCCATTTCTTAAATTAGCCACCTTAAGCTTCGAGATACCGCCCCCAATTTCAGTGTCGGTACGGAGCCGCCAGGCCGGGACAGAGACGGAGAGAGAGCCCGCGGCCATGGAAGCGCTCGGACCCGGTAAGTGCTAAAAAACGAGCCGTGTGACAGCGTAGTGCGGGCCGTTGCGCTGCCTCACCAGGGCCCGCGGTAGCGCGCTGTTTAGGCCTCGACGGAAAAAACGAAAACAATCCCCCTATCACGCTACGCCCGCTTGTCAGAACCGTACTAACGACACAAAGCTGTTGATAATCGCTCTCAACCTAGGCCAACGAGTTTTCTGGAAGCCAACAAGTGTGTGTTTATTACTGAATGAGCGTTAAATGGTTCTAGTCCAGTGCGGAAGACAGAACGGCATTGTGTGGTGGTGGGGATTTAACCACACGCATCTTTCTTCCGCGTCTGCCATGAACAAGCCTACATAATAAAAACACGTTCTTTATTTTACAAATGACACGTGTTTAATGTTTTTTCCTCCGACGTGTTGATTTCCAAATGTACAAATATCGTAATGAATGTGTTGTGCGAGCTTGAAACGCAAATAGAACGCTTGCGTGCGGTGTAGTTGATACCCGCACGGATGTTTTTTTCTCTCTCCCTGTCCTTTTTTATTGTTGGCGCTTTGTGTGATCCCCATGTGCGTTTGTTTATGCCTAAATGCTGACCATGCCAGAGGATAACGGTTGACAGGACTTTAAGCGCCAATGTCACGTATCTAACTATGCACACTGTAAGAATGAACTTTTGACCTCTGGCAAATAGGGTTTATTGTGATCTTAGACTATGGCATGCATGATAATTAAGAGATGTTGATACTGTATCAATTTTTTAGGAGTTAGTGCGCCTATTTCAAATTGCCATGCATTTGTTTTCTTGTTGATTGTTAATGCATCAGTGTTTTTAAAAACATCTTACATCGCCTGCTTTTCTCAAATGATGCTTTTTATTAACCTTGCAGGTCTTCTGGCTCATTAGCTTTATTTTTGTTCAGTCATTATCTTCTATAATCACAATTGGTTATTGGACAAATGCGAAAGCCTTAACTCTTAATTAGCGCTTTGTTAGAGACCATGCTTAAAAAGGAAATAAACAGGGTGCATGTTATAACAAATTATTTTTAAAAAGCATACATTTGGCAATGTTTGCCCTGGCAGTAAATGTAACTTCTGTTCTTGAGCTCTGAGGTTAGGCGATGCCAAAGATCTGCCATCAAAGTGCTTGCAAGAATGACTGTGTGTTGATTGCAATATTAAACCGTTATGTAATTCTGAGCTCCGGCACAACTCTCTGTACGCTTGTGTTTGTTGACATTCTGTGGCTGTCAGAGTCTTGTGGCCTCTGCCAACCAACATCAGCTTTGTTTTTATCTGTTACTACAAAACAAGGGTTTAAAAGTCAAAATGGAATCTTTAGGTGACCCTAATGGATCCACATTTCTGGTCTAATTGGGGGTTTCTACTTGCGTCACGATTTAGTCACCCGGATATATTGACGATACTTAACAGGAAGGATTGCTGGAATATGTTGTTTTGCTAGTTTATGCTGTCTAAACCATGGAAAAAAAACATGTGGAAGCTGTTAAATCATATAGAGAAGGACTTGATAAGCAGGAAAGTGCACAATATTTTTTAACTAAAGTTATTAGGTGGTAAAAATAAGTACGAGCAGTATTAATTAGGATATTAGTCTAATATTTCACCTACCTGACCAGAAATAATAAACATAAATGTCAAGATTTTTTCCCTGGAAATCCTGATTCATTTTGGCCTTTGTTCCTCAGACAGTTCTTTACACTCTCCTTGATTTGTTATAACTCATATAAGCAGTCTATAATGCTCCAAATGTTTTTCCCAGTCTTACTAATTAGTACAGCCCAAAACATGACAATAATTGATCATTTTTAGCAGCAATAATCAGCAAAATATGCGGGTTTCGTTCTGTTATGTGGCATTGTTTATGCTTTGTGCCGCCATAATGGCCGATTGATGACGTGTCATGAAAACGCTTTGTGAATTTATAGATAATTTGGAATCATTAATAAAAAAAAAAAAAAAGTGAATCAACTGCCAAACATTTCATTGTTTTTGCAAACTCCCATTCTGCTAATAATAACCGTTTTTACCATCTCTTCAGTTCCTGATGGAAAATGTAATCCAAATGCACCACATTGAAGGAATAAAATGAGTTGAAAGCTACAGTTCATTTGGATGATGTTGCAATCTTTCATTTTAATTATTACTTGGAAATCTAGAATTAAGAGGAAACGTATGAAAGATCAACGGCTGTACAAGCAGCTCTTGTCTTGTGTCTTGAGCTCTGATTGTGGCTGTGCTGCACAGTTAACATGGATCCTGCATGTCTTTGTCATGTCTAGCATCCGCTTTGTAATCCAGGTGATCTGCCTGTGTCATGAGACTCAGTGTCATTACTGAGTCATCACTTAGTCCAGCTGCCCCTCAGTTTAAGCCTATCATGCCATTTAGCTCTCAGCATGACACTTTTAGCCTGTTGCCCCCCAGTAGAAAGATACTGCATGCAGGATACAGTTTGGAATTTTCTTTCATGGCCAAATTACAGGATCTTGTTGCCATTGCCAATACAGCAGAGTAAAACAAAAGTGGCACATTCATTTAAAACCCTCTTTTTTTGTGTGTATTTTCCATGTTTAGAGTAGAGTTGCATGGTAATATGTCATTTTAATTTCTTGTTTGTTTAGACAGCCCAGTGTTATGTCATTTTAAACAACATTGAATTAAAAAACAATGTTCTTTTTGGGGCTTCTAAAAGAAAAAGCTCTTAATTTACCATTCCTCATATTAAGACATTAAAAGGTCTTAAATCAGAGCAGTAAGTCTTAAATGTATGAAATCGTGGCATTAAATGTAGCATGCACTGCAAAAAAATTAACATCTTCCTCTTTTTTGTTCTCCAATACAAATATCAAAGATATATATCCTTAAATTAAAATACATTTGCTTGAGATGCAAATTGAACACACAGTTTTGCTTTCTGATAAATCAAAATTGAAATGCTTAAAACAACACACATCTGTTAATAGGGTATGAAATTATTTTTCCCTGTTGATTTTTCTTAGCCAGCTGGCTCATATTTGTTCTTGTTTTAATCATAAACTTGCTTTGCTTCATTTTGATTTAAGAATCTTTATACGTGGAAAAACGAGAAAAAAAAAGAAATTAAGAAAGAATCTTTAGACAAAATTGGTAAACAAGACAAAAATACAGATGTGATTAGATCAGTTGGAAGTTGTTGTTTTTTCAAACCTTGTCGCATTGCTAATACAAGGGATTTACATTTAGAGAATATATTTATGTATTGTTACATGCAATTTATTCCTTAGTTTTTATTACTTGGTTCTAAAAAGTTCTTAAATTTGCTTTCATAAAACCTGCAAAAACTCCCATTCTTCCATTCTGATTCCATCATGCCATTACACTTCAAATGACTGCTAGACTGTCAGGTGGTTGTTAGATGTTCTGGATCAAATAAGCAATCTTTTGTTCATGAATTGCTTTACTCCTAATGCAATTGAAGGCACAGGACACAACTGAAAGCACAGGCTCGATAAGACCATGATTGCAGACTGAAGGCAGTAGCTGCCCACTTTTAGCGATCGTGTCTGACACTCCATCTTGGTGTGAAGTGTAACAGCTGAGTGGCCTATATATAGAGAGTCCTCTTGGTTTTTGATGAATGCTGGATTTCCCCCATCTCCACCCTAGCCGTGATCATGCTATAGTTCAGAGCGCTTTGTTGGTGTTGAGGAGGGGGGAGTCATAGGCAGACAGTATGTTGAAGGGATGAGAGAAAGCGGTTATAGAGGCTCCCAATTGTTCTTCCTGCCGCTTGGCTTGCTAACTGGAGCGTGTAGGTCTGTGAGGGGCTTAGACCCCTGCAAACCACAGCAATTGACAAAAGGGTACATCATATCACTCTGATGGGCCCCAATAGCCATCAGTTCCCCACAAAATGTTACATTTTTAAATAAGGAAGTGAATTCTTTAAGAAAGTGAAGTCTATTTGAAGGAAATAGGACTAAATTTCTATTTTTCATCGTGTTTACTATAATAACAGAAAATTTCTTACATAAATTCATACATAAATTTCAGTATAGAATTTGCATCTGTTTGGGTGTGTTGAGATGGTGTCATCCCAGATCGCAGTCCCCCCCCCTTTCCATATGACCCTGCTGTCGTCTGTCTGCAGTGGACACACAGTCTTTTGTCTGATAGCTTGTGTGGGGCTTGCTGGAGGCGGGACATTAATGATTGGCTATTATTGTTCCTTATTTTGTTGGGGTTTTTTTTTTACCCCGTTGGTGGGTTAAAGGTCAAGGTGGATGTCATGTCGCCTTGTTAAGTTGTTTGTATGTCTGTCATTGTCTGTTCTTCCCCGTTGACCAATCTGAAAGCCGGACGCTGTCCATATTGTTGTTCCTTGAAAGAAAAGGGCATATCGGTGTATATCAGATCAGATCTCAGTCAGTAGGCACTACTATGTTAAGTGAAGCTTCAGCCTTATGGCGTCATCTAAACAAAATGATTGTTTGTTTCTTTTAGGCCCGCCTGCCCCTACCTCCCTCTTCCAACCACCACGCCGGCCCGGCTTGGGTACGGTGGGGAAGCCGATTCGCCTGCTGGCGAATCACTTCCAGGTGCAGATCCCCAAGATCGATGTCTACCATTATGACATCGACATAAAGCCTGAAAAACGGCCCCGTCGAGTCAACAGGTGAATGCAAGAGTTAAGAAATACAGGTTTATTTCAAATAAATGATTACCAATTTGTTTATTTTGAATTTCACTTTCAGCATTCAGGTGGTCTGATACTAATCAAAGATTTAGGGTCATTAAGTTCACTCCAGAATTAAAATTTACTCACACTCGTATCATCCAAGATGTTCATGTCTTTCTTTCTTCAGTTGAAAAGAGGTTTTTGAGAAAAACATTCCAGGATTTTCCTCCATATAGTGGACTTTAATGCGGATCAATGGGTTGCAGGTCCAAATTGCGGTTTCAATGCAGCTTCAAAGGGCTCTACACAGTCCCAGCTGAGAAATGAGGAACTTATCTCACAAATGTAATTTTCTAAAAAAAAAATTAAAATCTTGTTTTTTTTAAATTGCAAATGCTCATCTTGCACTAGCTGTGTTCACGGCTTCATGCGTTACGTATTCAAGTTGAAAAGGTCACGTGTTGTGTAAACAAAAGTACAGAAGTGCACAAACGAAGAACTAACGACACATGGCCTTTTCTGACCTTTGTGTGGTTAAGTATGTAAATTTGTGTGTGTGTGTGTTTTTTTTATTTTTTTATTTATTTTATTTTTTTTTTAGAAAACGAATGATCATTTTGCTAGATAAGGCTCTTCCTCAGATGGGATTGTGTAGAGCCCTTTGAAACTGCAGTTTGGACCTTTGCAGTCCACTTTATGGAGAAAAATCCTGTTTTTTGTTTTTTTGTTCAAAAACCTGTATTTCTTTTGACTAAAAAAAGAAAGATCAACAAATTTTAATTCTGGAGTGAACGAATCCCTTAAGGAACAATTTTTGATAAAACACTTATGCTTGCCATGGCTACATTTATTTATTATTTTTGCTTTTATTTCCATTACTCCAGTCTTTAGTGTCAAATGATCCTGCGGAAATCATTCTAATATGCTCAAACTTTTCTTCTTATCAATCTTGAAAACCGTTGTAATCGTGGAAACTGATACAAGATTCTTTTAGTAGAAAGTTGAAATAGAAATCTTTTGTGATATTATCAGTTTTTTGCATCCTTGCTAAATAGAAGCATTAGCTTCCTTAAACTGTACTGACCCCAAAGTGTTGAGCGATAGTGTGTAGCTAACTGTATGGAAAAAAAAAAGTATTCAAATGAAATGTATTCAAATAATTGTATTTTGGGGAATGTTTTATTCCATAGAGAGGTGGTGGACACGATGGTGAGACATTTTAAGATGCAGATATTTGGGGACAGGCAACCTGGTTATGATGGAAAGAGGAACATGTATACGGCACATCCGCTACCCATCGGGAGAGACCGGGTAACAATACATGATGCATGCAGTATTTGTTTTTCCCAAATGTTCAATTAACATATGTTTGCGTGTAAAGGGTTAGTTTATCCAAAAATGTAAATTCTGTCATTAATTACTTACCCTCATGTCATTCCAAACCTATAAAACCTTTGTTCATCTTCATCATCTTTGTTCATTTCGTCTTTTTATTTATTTTTTTTTTTTGATGCAATCTGAGAGCTTTCTGGCTATGTCTAGACAGCAGTGCAACTGCACACAAAGTATACTCATAGCTTCATAACTTTACTGTTAAGCCTCTGTCAAATGGACTATTTTATTGATATCTTTACTACCTACTCTGGGTCTTAAACTTGGTAGTTGCGTTCCTATCTATGCAGGGTCAGCATTTCAGAAAGCTCTTGGAGTTCATCAAATCTCTTCTTTTGTGTTCTGAAAACTTTTGTGGTCTTGCGGGTTTTGAACAACATGAGGGTGAGTAATTAATGACAGAATTTTCATTTTTGGGGGAACTTTCCTTTAAGTTCTAATTGCAAGAAGAAAAGCTTCTTTAAAAAATGTTTACATTTTTATTATGTAATGCAGGTGGATCTGGAGGTGACGTTGCCAGGTGAGGGGAAGGATCAGACCTTCAAGGTATCTCTGCAGTGGGTCTCAGTGGTGAGTCTGCAGATGCTCCTGGAAGCTCTGTCTGGTCACTTGAACGAGGTCCCAGAAGATTCTGTACAGGCTCTGGATGTCATCACTCGTCACCTGCCCTCCATGCGGTAAGCCAGTCTCTAAAATCCTAATTTGCCCATGTGAGTTGTTTAAACTCATATTTTGGTTGACCTGGTGTCTTTCGCACCTTTTTGATTCAGGTACACTCCAGTAGGTCGTTCCTTCTTCTCACCACCAGAGGGGTATTACCACCCGCTGGGAGGAGGGAGGGAGGTTTGGTTTGGTTTCCATCAGTCTGTCCGTCCAGCAATGTGGAACATGATGCTCAACATAGATGGTATGTTTTGCCTTCCAAAATCTATCCCTTTTTGTCTTTCTGTGCATCTTGAGAATATGCAAAATTCTGCCTGTTTTAATTTTTTCCACACATTGCAGTGTCAGCTACAGCCTTCTACCGAGCCCAGCCTGTCATTGAGTTCATGTGTGAGGTTCTGGACATCCAGAACATCAACGAGCAGACCAAGCCCCTCACAGATTCACAACGTGTCAAGTTCACCAAGGAGATCCGAGGTGAGAAGTGAAGTATGTTGCTTTAAGATGGTTCATTATGCCATTTAGCTCAAATTTCGTTTATACTATCAATCAAACATTTTCTAATATAATTTAGTGCTCAAAAACACTTTTCAGTGCTGAAAACAGTACTGCTTAATATTTTTGTGGAAACTGATAATTTTTTCCAAAAGAACATTTTCACAAGTCTTTCCTAACATTATAAATATCTTTATCACTTTTGAGCAATTTAATAATTATAATCATTTTCAAATAATAAATAAATATTAATTTCTTACTGACCACAAACTTTGAACGGTGGTATATGTTGCATCACCTCAATGGCCGAGACTGTTTACAGTTGCTTTCAGTTGTGGTTATGTAGTGAATTGCTGAGTTCATATCATTGTGTGTTCAGGACTGAAAGTGGAGGTCACACACTGCGGCCAGATGAAGAGGAAGTACCGTGTGTGCAATGTCACACGCCGCCCAGCCAGCCATCAGACGTTAGTGCAGTTTACATTGTTACTGGTGTTTGCAAAATTTGCTGTAAAATATAGTTAAAGGGGTCATGAACTGCCTTTGCTTTGTTTTTTGTTTTTGTACTGCTCTCTGAGATCCACTTATGTTATCAAAATTTTTACATCGAAAAACATAATTTAAAAGTAAAAAGCGACTTTCTGTCCTGTTCTTAACCCCCCTCTTTAGAATGCTCTGCTTGAATGGGCGTGGCAAATTGTAGACTCAAAGTAAATGCCCACTGGTATGATTGGCTAACAGTTGTTTATGTTTGACAGCTTACATCCTTCATAGATGGACGCTACTGTAATTTAGGTTAAAAACGCATAAATTCTCAGTACATATGAAATGATCTGTAATAACAGACAAAGCATAGTGACCACGTAATAAAAACAGTTACTCGTTTGTGTGTTGCGACATTGTCCAATGTAGTCGGTGCAGCATAGTCTTTTAGTTTCAGTCTTTCTGAAAATCCTGTAATGAATTTTGCCTTGTTTGTAAATGAATCTGTGGGAAAATGTGAACAAAAGACCAAGTTCTTACTGATGCGGTCTGGAACTTCATTAAAATTAAAGTTCATCTAATGTTTGGATCAGAAGGAAGGCGATGCAAAGTCTGTTTTTTTTTT
Source organism: Garra rufa (assembly GCF_049309525.1). Taxonomy (NCBI): domain Eukaryota; kingdom Metazoa; phylum Chordata; class Actinopteri; order Cypriniformes; family Cyprinidae; genus Garra; species Garra rufa. The sequence continues at coordinate 27,916,791 of NC_133377.1, forward strand.
GTTTTGTTTTTTCCCACAACTTTTTGTTTTGTAGAGCCATGTTTATTATTTGATTTCTGCATAGACCTGCATTTGCCTCTCACGTTATTTACATGCGTAAATCTGTAGGCAGGGCTAAACAGGCAGAAACAAGTTTTGAGTTCTGAAACTTACAAGAGGTCATTGTACTATAAAAACATCCTGCATGTCAGAAAATTATGGGAATATTATTTTCTCAGTTCATGGCCCCTTTAAGAGTTAAAATTCTATTTGTGGGTTGTTATATACCCACCATTTTCTGCACATTTCTACAGATTTCCTTTGCAGCTAGAGAACGGACAAGCTATGGAGTGCACTGTTGCCCAGTATTTCAAACAAAAGTACAGCCTGCAGCTCAAATACCCCCACCTACCCTGCCTCCAGGTGGGGCAAGAACAGAAACACACCTATCTACCCCTTGAGGTAAGAGACATGCAGTGTTAATTTCATTGACAATTTTCATCAACGGCATTTTTTTCACAGAAAACAAAACTATAACAAAAACTTGTTTAGAATGACAAATCTATTAACATTTTCATCAACGAATTAAAACAAGAAGAAAATGTTAGGGAGAGACGATTTGGTAAGAGATTCATTCAGAATGAATCTGCTGCATGGTTGGCAGGTTAGATGCGTACATTATAACTGAAGCAGTCTATTGATCTAACTGGTGGGACATAAGCTGACATTTGCTGCACATCTCAAATGTTGAAAAATGTCAATATCTTAGAGTAAGAGCAGACATGGATAAATTTGACAACGTAAAAAGCTCAATTTGGTCTGCTTTTCTGAGCGCACACACTGAAGCAGCACCTCTTACACAGCACACAAGTACTCTTTTGCATCTCGTGAATTGTGAAATGCACAAAATGATGTTAAATTGTCTGTTTTGACAAGTAGTCACATAAACGCACTCGGTTACTTCTTAGGTGAAGGTACATTGCATCTGTGCATTCAGTTTTAAAGGGACAGCAGCCTAATTTAGTTGCTGTTGTCTGTGGCGTTGATGTTAATCAAGCAACAAAAGAGACATAAAATAACTCATTGCTCTTGACTGAAACACTTTAGTAGCCCTAATAAAGATTAATCTAAATGTTTTTTTTTCTATAAATATGTCTGTTGAAAGAATAAAGAATGTAGTAAACCGTTTGTTATAAAGAGATTTACTACTAATCAAAGTACCGGCTTCATCGACTAAGCGCGCCTCACAATCTCATGCGATTAATCGTGCAGCCCTACCATGTTGTTCTTTCTTTATGATAAGGGTTTAATTAAATTTTAATATGTATAAAGGCATGTTGCGTGTCAGCAGTTAAATCTGTCTATCATGATAAAACCTTAATATCAAACCAATATGAGTTTGGTAATTTTAGAGAAATGCTTAATAAATGCGTTACACTGTAAATAAACAAAAGACTAAGACTAAATCAAAATTTGCTGTCAAATTTATCACCATATGAAGTGTTTTCCCAGCTTTCACATGAATGTGTTTTGACTTGGCACTTGTTGACACCTGTCTTGTATTCTTCATAAAGGTTTGTAACATAGTGGCAGGACAGCGCTGTATAAAGAAACTAACAGATAACCAGACCTCAACCATGATTAAAGCTACGGCCCGCTCAGCCCCAGACAGACAGGAAGAGATCAGCAGACTGGTGAGTGGCACTTGTTGAAAAATGAGAGAGATAAATCACAATACTCAATATGGCTGCAGTACAAAGGGAAGTCCAGCCTCATGGTTAAGAGTCAATTCCTTTGTTCTCAAAGAAAAATTCAACGCTGTTAATCATTTCAGGTCAAAAGTAACAGCATGGTGGGCGGGCCAGACCCTTACCTGAAAGAGTTCGGCATCGTGGTGCACAATGACATGACAGAGGTGACTGGGCGGGTCCTCCCAGCGCCCATGCTTCAGTATGGGGGCCGGGTGAGTACAGACACTGGGAGGGACTGTAGCAGGGTGAGTACTGGGGCTCGGGTGCAGGGTGAGTACGGGTGGGCTGGGAGCAATGGCCTGTGTGTACGTGGATGTGTTTGAGTGTTGTCGTGGGATGAATGGACTAATCAAAGGAATGATGACCAGACTCCACTGGTGTGTTTAGGCCAATGCTGTTTAGCATCATCAACTATTTATTTCAACATCTCAGGAAATCATCTTGAGGAACTCAAGTCTAATGCAATTAGATCATTATAAACTTCCACAGATTGCATTCAGTCAACAACAGTATTTTTTTTATACTGTTGCTGCTATTGTTTACATCTTATTTTAACTTCCACAAATGGATGTGAGATGTTACTCATGTGGAGAGAAGCATCATTATTGTTCATGTAACAATTGTTTAAATTGAATCTGCCAGTAGTCCTATCTTCATTCCTGTGAGAACTTTTTGAGAGATTGCTCTCTTTGCAAGCAGTACCTTTTTTTTTTTTTTTTAAGTTGAGAAAAACTACTGTATGTAAAGAGATGCAACCTCATGTCTTTGCTACTAAATCTCACTTAATCACTGTCACTTTTACTATGTCAACTATGTCACTAAATATGGGAGCAGTCAATATTGCCACTGTGATTAATTTTTGTTAATGAGCTCACCTGAAAATTCAGAGTTATTGTCATTTCTAATGTCTTGCTTGTGTGCTTGTTATGAGTGCTTTTAATCTAAATGTATTTTCAGATGCTTCAGTCTTCAGGGTCTTATATTATATTCTATTACATTATTTTACATTATATTATATTTTAAATGTTTACAACAAAGCTTTAATATTAGTTAACCATATTAGTTAACATGAACCAAGAATAAACAACACTTCTACAGCATTTGTTAATCTTAGTTAAGGTTCATTTTTAAAATCACAAGTTGTTTGTTAACATTTAGTTAATACTCTGTGAGCTAACATGAACTAACAATGAACAATTTTTGTATTTTTATTATCCAACATTAACAATGATTAATAAATAGAGCAATAAATGTGTTGCTCATTGATCATTTATATTAGTTAATATATTAACTAATGTTAACAAATGACACCTTATTATAAAGTATAGATATATGTTATCTAATGAAAATTCTGTCATTAATTCTCACTCTCATGTTGTTCCAAACCTGTGAGAAAATGAAGATGCTTTTAATGAAATCCGAGAGCTTTCGGACACTGCATAGACCGCAATGCAACTGAAATGTTTTATAGCCCAGAAAGGTAGTAAAGACTTAATTTTATGAAACTATGGGAGTACTTTCTGTGCGCAAAGAAAACAACAATTATTTATTTTCTTCCTTGTCAGTCTTTGACACACATTCACAAGAGTACCATGACTTATGTTTGTGCATTCCTCTGCTTCCAAACAATGGAAGAGAATAAATTGTTGAATGAAGTCGTAATTTTTACTTTTTGTGCACAAAGAAAACTTTCTCATAGCTTCATAAATTAAGGTTGGACCACTGATATCACACGATGACCTTCCTGGGCCTTGAATGTGGTAGTTGCGTTGCTGTCTATGCAGGGTCAGAAAGCTCTTGGAATTCATCAAAAATATCTTAATTTGTTGAACCAAAATGAACGAAGGTCTTAAGGGTTTGGAGTGACACAAGGGTGAGTAATTAATGACAGAATTTTCATTTTTGTGGACCATTAAGAGTATTTCATTAGCCCTGAACACTGGAGCAGTTCTTTTTTTTTTTTTTTGTATTAAATTCGAATGAATTAATGAATTCATTCATTCATTCATTCAAATTCAAATAACTCATGTATTGCTATTTCAGATGTAATCCTCCTTGAATAAATGATTTGTGTTATTGCATTAATTTACTTGCTTCATGCTTAACCTTTACAGCTAATTTGAACTGCATTTTTAGACTTAATTCTTTATAATCTTAAACCATTCTGTGTTTAACCAATGACATGTTTGGCAGTGGGTCTTTTCTGCTTTCTGCTATTAGCCCAGGCTTGCCAGACATGAGTTGGGTTGGGTTTAATGGGTATTGGGTTGGCATTGGAGTGTATTTAGTAGAATGTGTATCTCCTGATGAGAACGAAGGATTCACTAAGAGTGTAGGGACTCTCTCCTCAGAATAAGACGGTGGCTACACCCAACCAGGGTGTCTGGGACATGAGGGGAAAGCAGTTTTACGCGGGTATAGAGATCAAGGTGTGGGCCGTGGCCTGCTTCGCCCCTCAGAAACAATGTCGAGAGGATTTGCTCAAGTAAGGATTTTTTTATATAAATTATAATTTTTCTTTAAGTCTGTTGCAATCGAAATTATTCAACCCCCTTGACCTGCAAGACATTTTGCTGCAGAGAACACAATTTTGTAAAAGCAACTCAAAGGCATCAGTACACTATTAGAGAAATGTATAAATACACATTTGAGTCATTCTGAAAACGGAAGCTGATGAATAAAAAAAAAAAAAAATCAAATTGGCTCTAAATGTTCATGTTCAAAATTATTCAACCCCTAAAAGTCAAATTTTGTGCAGAATCTTTTATTTTTTAAAACCGCCAATAAACACTGCCTGTTAATTCTTATAAGCTTCTGTTACCTCTCTACTGCAATCTTGGCCCATTCCTCGCCTGAAAAAGCTTTGAGATCACTGATAATCTTTGGTTTTCACTTTGCCACTGCTTTCTTCAAATTCAACCAAATGTTTTCAATGAAAATTAAATCTGGAGACTGAACAGGCCACTCAAGTACATTCCATAACTGATCCCTGAACCAAGCATAAGTAAATTTTGGATGTATACTTTGGGATGACTTTCCTGCAGAAAAGTCCATTGATCATCAGCTTCAGTCTTTGCACTAAAGGCATCACAATTCTTGCCAAAATGGCCTGATACTTTAAAGAATCCATGATGTCCTTCATACAGTCATGATTTCCACTTACTGCTACAATAAAACACCCCTCTAACAGGACTGGTCCACTTCCAAGTTTGACGATGAAGATGGTGTTCTGCTCATAAGCTCTGCCTTTTTTTGCACCAGACATACCACTGATCCATAGGTCCAAAAAGTTCCAGTTTGGTCAGATCACTCTATAGACCTTTTTCCTGAGTAAACGATGAGCGCCGCCATTACGTATTCCAACGTCAGATTGAATGCTTTTCTGTTCCGGTTTCCATAGGAACCCATTCAAATAGCGTTCATCTGTTTTTAATGTAGCTAACGTCCGCTGCTTCTTGTCATCTACACACATTAAAGTGAGGCACTGACAAATGATGGTCATTGCAACATTGCCAAGTGATGGCGCTATGGAGCCATGTGCTTTTTAAAAACATTTTAATAGGTTTAACATTAGTTTATTAGCTTGGAATATACCCTAATTTGACTAGAAACAATGCAGATCAGAAATGCAAAGCATTCTTTCAGTTAAGAGTTGGACTTACTTCAGTGTTCAGGAAAAACGTCTATAAAACATTCTTGCAGGATTCCACATGTCTATCTAAATTAATTTTAGCATGTTCAAGTCAGCCTTTTTGTTCTTCTTGGTCAAGAGTGGTATTCAGCAAGATGTCTCAACATGAAGGCCATAATTGTCTAGTGTTCTTCTTATACACTGCATTGAAATGTTTTTCCTCCTTGGGTCATCTTACAACTCTTTGGTTGTACACTGCAGGTTTTTCCTCAGTTGTTCTGATCAAACATTTTATGATACTGTGCTTTTTTTGTTCAACACCTTCAAAGGTTTTCTGGTACAACACATTTTAAACTAACGAATAAGGCTGCCAGCTGTGTCTCTAGGAACCTTTAATGCCTTGGAAATCTTCATATAGCCTTATTTTCTAAAGTAATAAAATTATTTATTCTCTGTAGCGTCTCTATAGCTTTTGTGAGAGCTCTTTCGACTTTGTCATATTAGCCACTAAAACCTTAGCATATGCATGGCCTAACTGTATGTATGTGTAACAGCACAAGCTAATTCTGTTTTCTAATAAAATTTCTAAAGGCTTAATTATGTTTTAGGACAATTTTGTTCCCCACCATACAAATAAGAGACTAAAAAAAACAGCAATGTTAAACGGGTTGAATAATTATGACATAGCTGTGTTATTAAAAAAAATCCTAGAACTCTAGGCTTGACTATCACTTTTAATATGCCAGTAATTGGTTTATAGATGCAATTTTTTTTAAAGTCCTGGATCTTCAGAAAAGCTTGTATATGTAAACTACTGCAGTCTCTGGAGGGTTGAATAATTTTGATTGCAACTGTACATTGTTTTCACCTATGGTTTTCTTTAATGATGATGAAGACAAAATTTAAAAGATGCATTTAAATAATTTTGGTTTAAAGAGCAGGTCATATGGTTTTCTAAAGTGTCCTAATATTGTGTTGGAATCCCCTACAACATGTTTAAATGCATCTATGGTCAGAAAAAATTGTAGTTTTCTCTGAATATACATTTATACATAGTCATTTGTCAATGGTTTCAGAACGGTTTGTTTTAGCAGCTTTGAGTGTAATGTCGGTAAACCCCTCCCTACCATGAGCCTACTCTGCTCTGATTGGTCAGCTGGCCAAGCCTGTTGTGATTGGCACAGAGAGGAGTACTTCAGCAATTTAGCGAGCGCTGTCATCTGTGTTGCCAATTTTGTGGTTGTTTTTGATGTCTTTGGGTTAAAGCGACCCTAATGACGTCATATTTTGCCCCTGGGAAACCTGATGAAAAGCATCTATTTTACACCCCAGAACGTTTTTTTTTTTTTTTCTTCTTTTTTTTTTTTTTTTGCAATTGGGCAGGTTTTGTTTTGAAAACCTGGCCACCCTGAGCACCTTTACATAAAATGATAATATAGTGCTCCAATCTGTTCCTAAAATAATGACATATAAACATTTTGTTTATCATTTATGCAAGTGAATCGTGCCCACAGCTAAAGTTCAGCTGCTAAACCGTGAACACACAATAAAACAATAATGGTGGATACGCTAGCTGAGTGCTAACGTGACTAACTGATGAAACAACACAGTTTGTAAACCAAAATATGTCTAAGTTACATTCTTTATTATTAAATGAAGTATTTAGAACAATTACAGTCTACATTAATCAACTCATTCTTAGGAAATATCAGAGCTTTCTCTGAGCAATTTTAACCACTGATTCTTTACATTATCATCTTTCGGCAATGAAAACAAAACAAACTTGCTTTCGCAACGCAGAACACAGCATCTTCTCGACATGATGCAAACACAATAACTAGCAGAAGTGTTTGTGGGCAGGTCAGAGTGTCTGTATTTCGCAGCGATTATGCTAATGTGTTACCCAGTGACGTATATCGGTAACAGGCAGAAGATTCGAAAATATGACTACTCATTAAGGCAATTCTGAGTCGACTCTTTTCAGAAAAAAAAATCTTTGTGTATAATGCACTTTTTTTTTTTTTTTTGATTAACAGCTTTGCAGACTGTTTACATTGAAGGATGGCTGTTACAAACTGCAAAAAAATATATTTTTTGAAAACCCATATGACCTGCTCTATAAAGTTTTGGCGAGGAAATGGTTCTGAAAGCTTGGTTAAAGATTCTTGTTTTGTGTATTTGTAGGAGTTTCACTGACCAGCTGCGCAAGATCTCCAAGGATGCAGGGATGCCCATCCAAGGTCAGCCCTGCTTCTGCAAGTATGCCCAGGGGGCAGACAGCGTGGAGCCGATGTTCAAACATCTTAAGATGTCTTACGTGGGACTACAGCTCATTGTAGTCATTTTGCCTGGGAAAACACCAGTCTATGGTAAAGATCTTCATCAAACGATGAAACGCAACAAATGTCAGAATTTGACAATGTGATACTGAAGTGGTTTTGTGCCTTTTCAGCGGAGGTGAAGCGTGTGGGAGATACTCTGCTGGGAATGGCCACTCAGTGCGTTCAGGTGAAGAATGTGGTGAAGACGTCCCCTCAGACGCTGTCCAATCTCTGTCTGAAGATCAACGCCAAACTAGGGGGCATCAACAATGTGCTGGTGCCACATCAAAGGTGGGTTTTGGACTAGGATTGTTTATAATGAGCTGAGACAAACGGAAAGATTGGTAACGATTTATTTTTCCAGGAGTTTGATCAAAATTTTTTTCCCCCTATTGTAATGTCAAATATACATGATTAGAGTAGGGCCCAAACAATGCTTGCATAAAATATTCATTTTTAGTCCACTCAAAAAAAAGAAAAAAAGAAAGTCACCTAGCAACAGGACTGACAATCATAGGCAATTTTAAAGAGCTTAAATGCATTGTCAACCTAGAAATTCATCGAACAAAGGAAAGAAACTTCCATTTTGTTCCTTCATAAGACTGTGTTTGCTTTCCATCAGGCCCTCTGTGTTCCAGCAGCCAGTCATCTTTTTGGGGGCAGATGTCACTCACCCACCTGCAGGCGATGGGAAGAAACCGTCTATTGCGGCTGTGGTGGGAAGCATGGATGGGCACCCCAGCCGCTATTGTGCCACCGTGCGAGTTCAAACCTCACGCCAGGACCTGTCCCAGGAACAGTTCTTCAGCCAGGAAGTCATCCAGGATCTCACCAACATGGTGCGAGAGCTCCTCATTCAGTTTTACAAGTCTACACGATTCAAGCCCACACGCATCATCTACTACCGCGGAGGAGTCTCTGAGGGCCAGATGAAGCAGGTGAGTCATCCGGAGGAGGTGCACTGATTCAAACTGCAGCTGCATTGATAACTGAAAGCAGACTTTATTTGAATGAAATGAAATATGATTTTGAGATGAATGGGGGTGAATAACATTTTCAGTTTTTTTTCTTCAAGTAATATTGTTAATTGTCTTGTGCAGGTTGCCTGGCCAGAGCTGATTGCCATCAGGAAAGCTTGCATCAGTCTAGAAGAGGACTACAGACCAGGAATCACGTACATCGTAGTGCAGAAACGTCACCACACTCGACTCTTTTGCTCTGACAAAGCTGAGAGGGTGAGTTTCCAGCACGTTGTTGACTTCATCTATTGCTTAATTATATTCACCAAGGCTGCATTTTTTTTTTTTTTTTTTTGACATTTTCAGCAGCCATTATCCCGGTCTTTAGTGTCAAATGATCCTTCAGAAATCATTCTAATATGGTGATTTGCTGCTAAGGAAACATTTATATTATATTATTATAATCAATGTTGTAAACAGCTGAGCTGCTTAATATTTTTGTGGAAATTGCTATACTTTTTTTTTTTTTTTTTTTTTTTTTTTTTGGAATTCTTTGATTTAAAGGGAACCCCAGATATTAAGACTTGTATTGCTTAATATAACGTAAATTATGTCTTTTACTGAAATGTAGAAAACCCATGAAAGATTTATATTTTTTTTTTAAATTTACATTTTATACTTGTGTCGGACCATGGGACGTGCCATTATTTAAATGACATGAAATGGTTGCACTCAGTGAGCTACTTTTTCTATTTTTAGCACAACACAACTCGGAAAATAAAATACTGATACGATGCCACATTGTCCAGCTTTTGGTTGTAATTTTCAGTCGAAGGGCAACAAGTAAAGTGATGTAAATCTTCACTGATTTCCTAGCAATAAGAAGAGGAGAAACAAATGAGAAGATGCCTGTGGATGAAAAAAAAAAAAAACTTTCTTTGTTCTCTCTGCTTTAGCCCTGATGCCTTTTGAGGCTTTTAGTAAACCACAGCTACTGAAAGAGCTTAAACAGCAGAGACTACAAATGCTAGATGCCATCCTGGCAGGATGTAAACACGCCGATGCTTGTCATGACGTCGTGGCTACTAAAGGAGTTTCTCAGTGCAGGTTTCTCTCAATATCTGGGGGGCGTTTAGACTTGTGGGGAAAAATCAATGGTACGGCATTTGGTTTAAGCCTATGCTTCTATCTATCGCCATCTGTAAGCTCTTTCAGTAGCTGTGGTCATCATATCAGTATTTTATTTTCTGAGTTGTGGTAAAAATAGCAACAGTAGCTCACAGAGTGCAACCATTTCACATCACTGAAAAAATGGTACCACCCATAGTCTAAAATATGTATAAAATAATAGATTTTTTTTAAATAGCGGATATTTTCATTGGTTTATCTACTACGTATCTTAATGAGACATTTATTTTTATATTTTGGCATACAAGTCTTAATACCTGGGGTTCCCTTTAATATAAAGTTTCAGAATTTATTTTAAATGGAGATCTTTTAAACTAAAGGGGTCATGAAATGGGTTTAATTATTTTAATATGTTCCTTGGGGTTCACTTATAACATTATACGGTCGCAATCAGCATAAACAAGTGTCGGTCATTAAAATAGAAGTACATTTCCAGAACAAAAATTTAAGGATAATTTACTCACCCCCTTGTCATCCAAGATGTTCATGTCATGTTCAAAAACATTTGTATCCAAGGTAGAGCTTGATTTTTGGAGTTTCATTGTTTATAATGAGGATGGCGTTTTAAGCTGTTTTAAGCTGTGAAACTTGCAGGATGTATTAATGGTACAAAGACCTCTTACATGCCAAGATCAAGGCAAATTTGATTTCTCATGTCATGACCCCTTTAAGTAAATGGAATCCTCCCTGCCCACACTTTTGAACAATAGTGTATGATTACATTATGATTGTGTGTATAATGAGTGTATGATTCTTCATTCTCAATCTTAACACTGCAATTGTTGTAATGTTACCAGTGTTTATCTGTTTAATAGGACTTCGGAATGTTTTTGCTTGTTTTCCAACCTTTAAACTGCCTCATCGTTGGTTAAAAACAAAAACTGTGGTTTGTCGTTTGTAACGGTCTTAAGTGGGCGGTTCATAGTCAGAAAATGCGTAGTAGACATGCAGAGCCAGACTTTTGTTCCATGTTTAAAGTATCAGTGTATATGAAGCAAAATATGAGAAATCAGTGTGGGTGGACAACCTGGAGCAACCCGCCTGTTACATAAACAAATCATCAACAAAATCTTGTTTTATAGGACATTGTGTAAATCTTAAAATCAACATTTTTAACTTTTCAAAATCTTATGTACAAATTTCTTTTACTCAGGTTGGGAAGAGTGGCAATGTCCCAGCAGGCACTACAGTGGACAGCACCATTACACACCCCTCAGAGTTTGACTTCTACCTGTGCAGCCATGCTGGTATCCAGGTGAGTCAAAGCCCAGTTGCTTATTTGTAAAACTTTTTTTTTTTTTTTTTTTTTTATATATATATATATCCTTTTGTCTATTTACGATTTCACACATTTGTATTTCCTTTCCACAGGGCACAAGCCGTCCCTCTCACTATCACGTTTTGTGGGATGACAACTGTTTCACGGCCGACGAACTGCAACTGTTGACTTACCAGCTCTGCCACACCTATGTGCGCTGCACCCGCTCCGTCTCCATCCCCGCACCAGCCTACTATGCCCGACTCGTGGCATTCCGTGCCCGCTACCACTTAGTGGACAAAGACCATGACAGGTTATTAGCATTCATTATTAACCTGGGAGTTACTGAACAGATTTTAATTTCTTTTACTGCAACTCGGAAAATAAAAATACTGATACGGTGACGATGGATGTAAGTGTAGGCTCCCCACAAGGAGTCAAAAACTCTTCCGGATATCATGTGAAATCTAGACTGAGAAACTCTTTCAGTTGCTGCAGCGTCATAACAAGCGTCGGCATGTTTACATCCTGCCAGGATGGCATCTAGTGTTTCTTGTCTCTATCATTCGTGATCTATTTCAGTAGCTGTGGTCTACTAAAAACCTAAAAGGCATCAGGGCCTAAGTGAAGAGAACAAAGACGCAAGTCTTTAGGAAGTTTTATTCATCCACAGGCATCTTCTAATTCTTTTCTCCTCTTCTTATCACTAGGAAAGCAGTGAAGATTTACATCACTTGTTGCTCTTTGACTGAAAATTACAACCAAAAGCTGCACAAAGTGGTGCCGTATCAGTATTTTATTTGCTGAGTTGTGTGTCCCAAGAGTGCAACCATTTCACCTCATCTATATAATGGTGCCCATAAAAGTTAATGAACATATTTTAACTATTTTTACTGCAACTTGAAAAATAAAAATACTGATACGATGGCGATGGATAGAAGTGTAGGCTTAAACCAAATTCCATACCATCGTTTTTTTTTGTTTTTTTTCTCCACCACAAGGAGTCAAAAACGCCCCTGGATATGGAGTGAAATCTGCGCTAAGAAACTCCTTTGGTGGCTGTGGCGTCATGACAAGTGTGGCATGTTTATATCCTGCCAGGATGGTATCTAGAATTTCTTGTCTCTGCCGTTCATAAGCTCTTTCAGTAGCTGTGGTCTACTAAAAACCTAAAAGGCATCAGAGCTAAAGCGGAAAGAACAAAGACGCAAGTCTTTAGGAAGTTTTATTCATCCACATCCGCATCTTCTAATTCTTATATCCTCTTATTGCTAGGAAAGCAGTGAAGATTTACATTGGTACTCTTGTTGCTCTTCGAACCCAAAGCCTCACTATTTGGCATTGTATCAGTATTTTATTTTCCCGAGTCGTGTGTCCCAAGTTGTGTTACAGTTAAAAAAATCACTGAGTGCAACCATTTCACCTCATCTAAATAATGGTGCCTATAATAGTTAATAAATAGTTGAACTATTTTTACTACAACTCAGGAAAAAAAATACTGATACGGTGGCAATGGATATAAGTGTAGGCTTAAACCAAATGCTGTACCATGGGCTGCACTGAGAAACTCCTTCGGTGACTGCGGCATCATAAGCGTGGCATGTTTATATCCTGCCAGGATGGCATCCAGCGTTTCTCGTCTCTGCCGTTCATAAGCTCTTTCAGTAGCTGTGGTCTACCAAAAACATAAAAGGCATCAGGGCTAAAGTGGAAAGAACAAAGATGCAAGTCTTTAGGAAGTCACAGGCGTCTTCCAACTCTTTTCTCCTCTTAACGCTAGTAAAGCAGTGAAGATTTACATCGGTACTCTTGTTGCTCTTTAACTGAAAATGACAACCAAAAGCCTCACAATGTGGCATTGTATCAGTATTTTATTTTCCGAGTTGTGTGTCCCAAGTTGTGTTGCGGTTAAAAACTCTCAGACTGCAACTATTTCATGTTATCGAATTAGGATTTAATGCTTTCTGTATGATTTTCTGTGTGCAGTGCTGAGGGTAGTCACGTATCGGGACAGAGCAACGGCCGAGACCCTCAGGCCCTGGCTAAGGCGGTCCAGATTCACTATGATACCCAGCACACTATGTACTTCGCCTGACGTCAACCAGCAGGAGACGCACTTCTACACTCCCTTTTCAATCTGTCTCTCTCTCTCTCTCTTCCCGTTTCTCTCTATCGCGTCTTCGTCTGCAGCAAAGCAGTTCTGAAGCCAGGGGGCCATCTGTCTGTCCAGTCGAAATTGGTCGGCCTCGGAAGAACCAACCTCTACCAGCAGTCCTGCACTGAGAGGCTTTTGGCCTCCAATGCACAGAAAAAAAAATCTAATTGAGCCATTTTTAACTTTTCATTTCTTGTTTTGATTTTTGAATGTCTTTTTAATTTGTAATATACACTGAGTGTGAGCAAACCTGCGCCATTGGTCAGGGCAGCTCTGGCTCTCTCAGCTAAGCTGGACTCTGTCTACTTTTACCTCAAGCCACAATTGGCTGAATCTTGTCACATGTCTTTTTGGGGTGGGCGGGCGGGCGGGCGGGCGGGGTGGGGTATATCTTGCATGTCGGGGTCAGGGGGGTTTGACTTGGGTGGATTTGTTTTTCTCCTTTTTATGGTCGTATTTGGACTCTCTCCTCTCAGTCTTTTACAAACGAGGTGACCTGGGTATACATACCCATTACCTGCTCCCATTTTGTGTGCTCGTGTATGAGTGTGAGTGTGTGTGTTTGTGCGAATGTGGGTTCGTGTCTCATGGCAGGCCACTGAATTGTAAAGGGAAATCTAGGAGCAAACTGCTGTAAATGCCTCTTCTTTTTTATATTAACACACACATAGATATATAAAATATATAAATATTTACAGCTCTATAAGCATATTCCACTTGATGATCTAACAGGCTTTCATAAGCTGATGGTTTGTGTAGCAGTAGCATTACCCATGGTCTCCTCTGTGACTGTTGGGCTTGTTGGACCTGGGCAAACAGGGCTTGGTACAGGTGCCATTCTGCCTGTGGCAAGACCGGAAACGCATGCGTCTTATTCAGATGGTTGTTTTACAGGGTTGAAAGGTATGGCCATTGCACAGTTACAGACGTAGCGCCAACGCGCCATCTGATAGGCTAGGCTTGCAACACACAGCACTCTCCCTTCTTTTATGCATTTATACATAAGATTCAAATCAGATTTGTAAGAGTTTAATATAAATGGTTTTTTGTGGTAACTTTAACAGTTTGTTAGAGTAGATAATCGTCGTTCTTGTCGTTCTTAATGTTGATACTGATCAGTTGTCTGCAAATCGGTCGCATAATTGATCCAGGAGTCATTGTGGTTGTAAATGGAGAGTTTTTTTTTTTTTTTAAATATACAGTTTAATTTCTTGTAGCGTCGTGGCAATGGTAATGAGGGCCCAAAATGCTTTGGTTTGTCCACTTACAGCTTTTTTTTTAAATTGTTTTTAAACATTTAAATTGATCAAAGTTTGCGTTTTAGCTCATTTCTGTACCAAGTTAATGGAAAAAAACAAATGGGAGTGACAAATCAGAACTTTTTGGGGGGGAAGATCTTAGCAATGTTCAGCAGTTCTATGAATTTTACACTTAAAGTGTGTTTATTACTGTGTGTGTATATGAACTTGAATCTATAATATAAATCTGAATGAACTTTCTCTTGCGTATTAAAAATAGGACACCGTACATTAAGACACACGAGCATAAGCACTGCCTTTGGACTGATCGGCACCGTCGGTGCAGTTTGAAGGGTCTCCAACGCGCACGCCTCGTCAGGGGGGCCGCTCTGCAAAAACCCTTTGTAATAAACCATCCGTAAAGCAGCAGGTTTGCTATGAATGAGTTTGAGCGCCACTCTGTCGTTGGCGTGGACGCTGGTCCCATGAAAGAAGAACCGGAAGTGGGCAAGGGCATCACATGCAATAAATTGGTTTTAAGCGTCGATAGGTTACTCGATGTCACGGCTTCCAGAGAATAAGTATGTGTGTGAGTGTCCTTTTTAGGCATTTTCGCTAAATTGTTACATGACGTTTAATTCCAGTTTCTATCATGATATCATTGCAAAGCAATATAACCTGAAAATCTAGAACAATTTAAAAGCTGTAATACTTTTTGTCGATGTGGCTGTTGGTTGGATTCCTATTGCCATTTGTGTTTATGTACTTATTTTGCTTGTATCAATCAGTGGGAATGTGCATATGGTGGATTAGCTCTTTAGGCTATGTGGAAAATTTTCAAATTTAAACTGTGCTCGCCTGCATGCCAGAGTATTGTTCTAATCTCTTATAAAATATTTATTATGGCGCAGAAGTTTTTTTTAATTGCGTAAATCAATACAGTGAGACTGTTTTGAGTAGCGATGTTGTCCGGTCTCTTTTACAGGATTTTAAACATTTCTCCAGTAACTCTGATGAGGGACAGATCTTGGGGGCTGAGGGGGTGCGGATGTTGGTCTTTGGGAGCTCCAACCCAAACGAGGTACTTTCTTCAATCACTGGGCCGCGAAGACTGACCTCCTCACCTTTTCTTTCCGTCTTAGGAGCCCCGTCTTGTTCCCTATCTGCTTTCGGGCTCTCCAGTGCTGTGGCGCCGCCCTGGTGGCACCTCCACACATGCACTTCCTCTCTGCATGTGGTGGGCCTCGAGGGTCCACTGCACAAGGATTACCTCTTTTAACTTTTTTTTTTTTTTTTAACCGTTCTCTGTCCCAATTTAAAGAGAGCATGATTTTTTTTTTTTTTTTTTTATTCCTATTTGATATATATGGCTTTGTTATTTGAAAAATGTGTATTGTAATTTAAGTTTTTGTTTCTCTTACTGGTGTGTAGCTTTTTTGTGCTGTTCTATTCTCGTGTTCTGAGCTGTGTGACTTGTCCAATAGCAATAGGGGCACTTTCTTTGACCTGCTGGGGAACGCTCAGGACTCCTGTAGCTTCTCCTATCTGAGTGCCCCGTCAGTTGCTGTACTGCTTTGTTTTAAAAAAATCTCCCCCCTTTTTTTTTAGCCTGCAGGGAATATTTGTGTTATTGTGCAAAGTAATAAATTGGTATTTTATGCCTATAACACACACCTTTGTCTCCTGTCATTACTGAAGTTTAGTTATCCTACTTAGAAATTCATTTCTGCACAGATATTTAACAGATTCAGTTTAAAGCCACTAGATGGCAACACCTGCTTAGGTCTACAAGGTAAACCGCAGCACTATCCAGTTTAAAATATTTTCTTTGCTAAATGTCTATGTACGGATTTTGTATATTTACAGTGCCTTGCGAAAGACTTCATACCCCTTCATTTTTTTTTTTTTAACGTTTTAGGTTGCTGCCTTATGTTAAACTGTTTTAATCTATACTCCATGCACCATAATGACAAAGCAAAAACAGAAAAACAAAAACTGAAATAAGAGCAGAAGCACCTTTACAGCCTCATGTTTTTTTTGGGTTTTGCACATCCACATTTACCATTTATCTGCCATTCTTTTCCTCACCTCTTTACCTCTCAAGCTCTGTCAGCTTGGATAGGGTCTGGCAGACATTTTCAGGTTTTTTCCAGAAATGTTTGATCGGGTGCAAGCTCAGGCTCTTGCTGGGCCGCTCAAGGACATTCATAGAGATGTCTATAAGCCAGTCTTGCTGTGGGCTTGGGTTCATTGCCCTGTTGGAAGGTGAACCTTCTGCCCTGTCTGAGGTTCTGAAGGCTCTGGACTGGGTTTTCATTTAGGCTATCTCAATATTTTGGTACATTGAGCTTTTCTTCTACTCTGACAAGGTCCCTCAGTCCTTGCCACTGAAAAACAGACCCATAGCATGAGGCTACTACCACCACACTTTACTTAATAATGAGCAGAGCCTGGTTTCCTGCATACATGATGCTTAGAAAGAAGATCATCAGACCAGAGAATCTTCTTTCTCACAATCTGAGTTCTTTAGTTTTTTTTTTTTTTTTTTTTTTCCCCCAAGTGTGTTATCACTGAGGAGAGGATTGAGTCTTGCCACACTGCCATAAAGCCCAGATTGGTGGAGTGTCGCAGTGATATTTGTCCTGTAAGTTTCCTCTTGTCTCCACACATGATCATGGAGCTCAACTAGAGGTGACCATCAGGTTCTTGGTCACCACTCCAAACCAAAGCCCTTCTTCATCAATTGCTCAGTTTGGCCAGGAGGCCAGCTCTAGGAAGAGTCTTAATGTCCTGCATTAAGGGTAACCTTTAATGCGGCAGAATTTTTTCTAAAACTTCCCCAGATGCGTGGCTTGACGGAATCCTGTCTCTAAGCTCTACAGGCAGTTTCTTTTAGTTCAGGGCTTGGTTTTTGCTCTGCAATGCATTTTCAACTTTTAGACCTTTTATTAAGGTGTGTGCCTTTCCAAATCATAACCATTTGCCACAGGTTAACTTCACTCGAAGTGTAGTAACATCTACAACCAATATGAATGCTCCTGAGATAAATTTTCAACTGTCGTAGATAAGGGTATGAATACTTATGCAATGGAATCATTTTAGTTTTTTTTTAATTTGCAAAGATGTTAAAAGCCTACTTTTTCCACCTCTTCTCTCTCCCTCTATTTATTTGTTTGAGAAGTCATGTGAGAAGTGTATACTACAGGTTGCCTTTTTAAAAGCTGTATTATTGTATGATTGTTGAATTACACTTGAGCTTCACCGTGGGCTGTCACTCATTCATCTGCTCTCTCTCTCTTTTGTGTACCCATTCTCTCCTGTGTTGTGTACCCACTCCTCTATTTCCTGTGTCCTGTGCTGTTGTCATGACCACTGTTGCCAAGGAGAGGCAGCCACAAGAGAAAGGAAACTTAAACCAGAGATCTTGTAGCTGTAATATTTAATTCATCACCTCAGACACTAACGTTTGCAGGTTATGGAGCAGGCCGAAACAAAGGAAAGGGGCAAAATGACTCACAAAAACAGCATAGCCTTTGGAAACAATTTGGTAGTAGTTCTTTAGCAAATAATTACAATTTTAAAATGTAAAATATAGTACACACGCAGCCCAAAACAACAATGCAATCAATTCATGTTTAATCACCTTGCAAGGTAACCTTATATTGCTGTAATTAGATCATTTGTATCTTTGTAAAATATCCCTTTACAACATGACAGCCATGTCAATTCACACTTCTTAAAATTCTATTTTACTGAGAATGTTTTTGAAAGGAAGTCGATTACTAATGTTATCCATCACAAAAAATGGACTGGCATGCTGTTTCAAAGTGAGGATTTTGGTGTTAGTCACCACAGTCGCCCCTAGAAATGCCAACAGCAGCAACACCCTCACAAGCCCACAATTTCTTTCTTTGTCTGTATAAAGGAAATAGCAAGCATTTTTTTTGTAGCGGTCCCTCAAAAGAACTGAGGCGTATTGTTGCCCCTAGATTGTCTTTGTGTTAATTGATCCGCTAGCAGACACCACTCTTGCCCTCCCTCCTCTGTCTCGCTTCCTCTCCCTTTATATCCTGCCATCCGCTGATTTCCTTTCAGGATGAGAGTGGCTTTGCTCGACAGTGTTTCTAAAGATGGACGGGACTGGCACACTTGAAACACCTGTAAGGGTTATCGGGCCGCCCAATAGGCGATCTCCACTCTGACAGCAACCAACCAACCCGTGAAGGTTTTGCAGGGAAGAGGACTTTGCTTTTGTCTTTGCCTAAGTGGCCTGAAGCACAGCTCCCTTTTTGTGTCTGCTCTCGATACGACACTCCTCTCTATAAGAGCAGCTAACCTAAAGAGGACAACATCTCTTTACTTTTGGCATCTATCCATCCAGGTGTCACATCTGAAGAACCTTTCTTTTTAGCCCTCACAAAACTCTTGGATAATTTACGAGGGCCTTTCCCATCATTCAGACTCTAGTTTAGGCTTTGTTTGACGTTTGTTGGGTGCTTGGAAGTAATGCATCTTTGACAGCCAGTGCATCCACGTCACAGTATCAAATTCAATCGGTGTGACCTATTTGGGTAAGCCAACACCGGACTGGGTAGCAACAGGGACACATGTCCCGGCGATAAGAGTAGATCTTTCTTTACCGAGAAGACAAGAAGTCCACCACACTTTACAGTGGTGCAAGACCAACTTCTACCCTCTGGACATAGCCTGTGATGATAGTACTCTCATTGAAGTTCAATCAATCCCATGTGGGTGAGTTGAGACAAGTGGCAGCAGTTCTTCAATTATTCATCGCTTCAAAGAAAGACCAGGCGAAAGTGAATACAACTGTCTGAGGAACCAAAAGACGGACTAGAATGTGGCTGAACAAAACTTTGTTCCAAGAATTCTGAAAGACAAATCTCAGAGTCTGGCAAGGATCTGACCAAGACTTCTTGCGGGGGACTGGCAAATGTGACAAGACCAAAAACGGAAAGCACTTTGAGAAATTTAAAGATAAAAACAAGAGGTCTAATAAGGAACTTTAAAGGAGGACACAAGGACTAACTGCGGACTAATACATCTGAGGAAAACTTTGCTTTGAGAAATTTGAAAGCCTAAACAAAGAGGTCTAGCAAGGAACTTTTAAAGGAGGATACCTAGGACTAACTGCGACGAATTGTGGAGGACTAATGCATCTGAGGAAAACTTTGCTCTGAGAAATTTGAAAGACAAAACCAAGAGGTCTAGCAGGGAACTTTTAAAGGACACAAGGACTAACTGTGACTACTTGTGGAGGACTAATGCGTCTAAGGAAAACTTTGTTCTGAGAAATTTAAAAGACAAAACCCAGAAGTCTAGCGAGGCAGTTTCAAAGAAGGACTGACCAAGACTTCTTGCCGAGAATTGGCAAACGTGCCAACCTCTGTGGGCAAGGAGGTCTGAAGCTATTATCTATAGTTGGACCACCTGCAAGCGGAAAAGTGTCTTCGAGGTTGTGGCCCGAGGAGGCGTGGTACTCAGAGGGTGGCGAGATGGTGAACACAGGTATGCAGCTGATCAGCTTTACCTGTGCTGTGACAGGTTGGGTGATGGCTATAGCAGTGACTGCCCTTCCCCAGTGGAAGGTCACGGCCTTCATAGGTAGCAACATCTTGACCTCCGAAATAGTTTGGCAGGGGATCTGGATGAACTGCATCTACCAGACCACTGGCCACATGCAGTGTAAGACCTACGACTCCATGCTGGCTCTACCACCTGATATCCAGGCGGCACGGGCGTTGATGTGCATTGCTATCTTCTTGGGCTGGTTGTCCTGCACTGTCTCTTGCTGTGGAATGAAGTGCACCACCTGTGCCGGGGACGATCGCCATGCCAAGGCTGGCATAGCGCTGTCCGGTGGGGTGCTCTTCATCCTGACGGGCCTGTGCGTCCTAGTGCCGGTTTCCTGGACAGCAAACACTGTGGTGCAGGACTTCTACAACCCCAATGTTCCCCTCCAGCACAAGCGGGAGCTGGGTCAGGCCATTTACCTGGGATGGGCAGCAGCCGTGATTCTTATGATCAGCGGGGCAGTGCTAAGCAGTACCTGCCCACACATCGAGAGAGGAGGGTACAGACGTGGGTACATAGGCCGTAGTTTTGCAAACTCAAGGCCTTCTGCTCCCGATCCGCCGAAGCCTATTACCACCAGTACCCTGCCTTTAAAGGAGTATGTATGATAAAAAAAAACAAAAGCAAATATGGGAAAGTGTGGCGAAACAGGGATAATTATTAAAGATGTACTTCGTAATATTTGTTTTGAGATCCTATTCATATTTCCATTTCCATTTCTTTCATTGCTCGTACATCAGACATATGTAACCCTGGACCACAAAACCAGTCTTAAGGTTTTTTTTTTAATTTTCTTGAATAAATAAGCTTTCCATAGATGTATGGTATTTGGCCTAGACACAACTATTTAAAAATATGGAATCTGAGGGTGCAAAAGGTTCTTAGCAATGCGTACTACTAATCAAAAATTAGATTTTGATACATTTATGTTAGGAAGTTTACAAATGTCTTCATGGAACATGATCTTTACTTAATATCCTAATGATTTTTGGCATTAAAGAAAAATCGATAATTTTGACCCATACAATGTATTTTTGGCTATTGCTACAAATATACCCGTGCTACTTAGACTGGTTTTGTGATCCAGGATCACATATGTTAATGCTGTTGACTTTGGCTCCTTTATTACGTTGTCTGTAATATACATATTGTATTTATTGTTATTTGTTTGGTTTGCTTTTATTTAGATATATTTGTATGTTTGTTTGTAAAGCTTTATTTTTAAAGTGTCACTTCTGCACCACAAGTGGCACCAAAATTAAATTGCAATCTGCTATTTTTTCTGTACAACCAAAGTTGTCAGATTGGAGTGGAACTATTAGTTTGTCAGACAAATGGTAAAACATGAGTTTTTAAAAACTTTCTTTGACACGGGTGCAGCAGAAATTAGACTGTATTTCTGCACCACTAGCGAAAATGGAATTTAAAAAATAATGATTGACATTTACCACTGAAAAACAAATGGTTTCAACCCAAACACAGGAAAGACTGATACACTTACGCTTTATCTAAACTTCTTAGCTCAACTGAATTGTAAAACACAGCTGGCCCATGTGATCTTTGTCGTAAGTATTATTCATTTCTTCAGGGGTAGGGGTTTTAACATGGAGGAATTTACTGAGTGTACCTTTAATTAAATACAATCTAGTATCTAGAATAAGGAACATAGTGTTTGAGTAGCAACATTGTAGTATGTATTGCAGTGGGTCTAACATGTTACTTCCCCTACTGTTTGTAACTCTGCCTAATAATTTATTTTTTCATATGAAGTGTTCATTCCAGAATTCTACTATTAATAAGGACATTTAGACAATTTGATAAGACATTTTTGTTTTTCAGTCCAATAGTATTAACTATGGGCTAAATGAACTCTTCGGCCCATTTTGCAGTGTTTTTCTCTTATTTGTTTTTTGTAAATGCTAATCTATCTTGTGTTTTGTAGACAAATTACATCACACCACTGCTGTCCTTAGAAACAGTACACCCACATTCAGTATGTCTTGATTGCTGTGTTCATTGTATTTTCTCTGTATTTATTAAAATTGTGTGAACTTGAACCATCTGAGGAAAAAATAAACGTGTGATGTGACATTCAATGACAAAAGTGCAGTTGTTTTTATCAATATAAAAAAATAAAAAGCATAAATTAAATAACGACATTTATTAAAATAATAAGAGCACTGCTCTTACACCAATGCTGATATACAGTCTTTGTCAAACTTATGCCCACAGCAAAACAAAATCAATCCATGAGTGAGAGTTCCACCATTACCATACCACTGTCCTTTATGTAAGGATCCTTCGTTGAAAAAGAACAATAGCCAACACAGGATGTGGAAATGACACCTTGATAACGTAGCCGGCATTTATTCAGTGTCCATGAAGAATGATACTTGACACAATGCATCTAAAAAACAAAATTAACAAATATTAAGAGAGCAAAATCTCTAATTTTACTGTTATACATTGTATATACAGTGGTGGCCAAAATTATTAGAACACTATTATTTTCACCAGCTAAAAAATGGTTTAAGTGAGTTATTTCTATCTTTTGCTGTAACGTCTGGATTTAGTCTGTTTCAGTTTGTTCTGGTTCTTCATGTCATTCCAGACAGACTGGATGATGATGAGATCAGATCTCTGTGTAGAGCACTGGCTGTTGACACACTACATCAAAAAATAGCAATAACTGACTTAAAACCATTTTTAGCTGGTGAAAATACTAGTGTTCTAATAATTTTGGCCACCACTGTATTTGTATGTTACATGTACTTGTATTCTAATTTCCAACACTTATAAAATGCTCACAATTTACAGCAAAGGAACAAATGATTAATAAATGCAGCCAATCTATTACACAATATCAAATTATCAGTTTACACCTGGTATAAACATATTAAATGTGTTTTTATGTCCATTTGTGATAAAAAGGGAGCATCAGAAAATGTTCTGGACCGCTGTTTACTCCTGTTTTTAGTTCTAAGCACTTGTAATCAGATCCTCCAAGACAGACATTAATACCAGGTGAAAATGGGGCCAAAGCGTGTAACCTTATCTACTCTAGGAAAAGGGGAAATACCTGCAATTCTCTCCTCTCCACTAGCTGAATGAAGAGATTCCCATCTCTTTGGTGCTGTTTCCATTAACGTAAGGTCATTGGGTGTCAGCATCTGCAGGAAGTTCTTTCTCTGCATTAATCTGACCAGATAAATTGAGGATTCATTGCAAAATAATACATGCATCTAACACACAGAGAGATGACGCATCAAATAGATGGCAACAGTGGTCATGAGGAATGAGACTTAAAGGATACTGTAGGCGGTAATAGCGATTTGCATCTTGAAGCCACTCTAACATGTCTGAAATGGAGGGACAGATGGCAGATCTGGAGACACAAGCGTTAATGTCAAGAGCGTCTGTGTTTTTCTCATAGAACTGGAAAACAGCAGACACCTGTTGACTGATGCCATCCCGCACCTTCTGAAGAGCATCCCTGGAAATAAAGGCATTAAATTAAGTATTGGTTTTTATGTGCTCCAAAGGAGAAGTTCGCTTTCAGAACAAACATTTACAGATAATTTCCTCACCTCCTTGACATCCAAGATGTTCATGTCTTTCTTTCATCAGTTGATAAGAAATTATGGTTTCTGAGGAAAACATTCAGGATTTTTCTCCATATAGTGCCCAGAAGTTTGAACTTCCAAAATGCAATTTAAATGCAGCTTCAAAGGGTTCTACACATTCCCAGCTGAGGAAGAAGGGTCTTATCTAGCAAAGCGATCTGTCATTTTCTAAACAAATTGACAATTTATATACTTTTTCATCTCAAATGC
This sequence comes from Garra rufa, assembly GCF_049309525.1. Classification (NCBI taxonomy): domain Eukaryota; kingdom Metazoa; phylum Chordata; class Actinopteri; order Cypriniformes; family Cyprinidae; genus Garra; species Garra rufa. The sequence goes on from NC_133377.1 coordinate 27,940,696, forward strand.
TCGTCTTGTTTAGCTCTGTGTGAACTCAGACAGTTCAAGACAGTTAGGGTAGGTCAAAAACCCATCTCATTTTCTTGTCCAACTTCAAAATCATCCTACACGTTTTACCCTTTTTGTAAAGGCTGTTTGATCTTCTTTGAATGTTCACTTTGTAAACACTGGGTCGGTACTTCTGCAGCGATTTAGAAGTTGGAGAAGAAAATGAGTTGGGAGTTTTTCGACCTACCCGGACTGTCTTGAACCTGAATACACAGAGTTCACACAGAAGCTAAACAAGATGAGCATTTGAGGTTAAAAATATATAAATCGTAATTTTTCTTAGAAAATGACCAATTGTTTCGCTAGATAAGACCCTTCTTCCTCAGCTGGGATTGTTTAGAGCCATCTGAAGCATTTAAACTGCATTTTGGAAGTTCAAACTCGGGGGCACCATTGAAGTCCACTATATGGAGAGAAATCCTGAAATGTTTTCCTCAAAAAACACAATTACTTTACGACTGAAGAAAGAAAGACATGAACATCTTGGATGGCAAGTGGATGAGTAAATTATCTGGAAATGTCTGTTTTGGAAGTGAATAACTTATTTAGAATAATAATCAAACAGGACTTACATTTTCTCTGCAAGTTTTCCTAGAACTGCATCCACAGCCAGGGACAGTTTGTAATGAAGGCGTTCTTGTAAACTAGGGAAACTGGCAAGAGGTGTATTAGCAATCTGAACGCTTTTCAATGCCTTCAACTGCACTGCAAGATTTCCAAGAGAGCTCATGAGAGGTTTGCATTCAGCTAATTCACCATCCCAAATGGTTTTATTCGCTTTTAACGTCTCAAAGCATTTTTTGAGTTGTTGGTGCAGTGATAATAAAACAGCACTGGACATTTTTTTTAATCTTCTTCAGTGACAAAACTTGAGAAACACTGTGAACGACGTTCTTTTACAGAAGACTCATATAACTAATATATTAAATACATTTTTAAACTATATTATCAATCATACCCCGCTAATATTTCAATTTATCAGCTAAATCACAAATTATATCTGTGAGAGCCCATAAAATCGTCTAGTTTCCATCGTAGACGTACATGTGATAACTGCGATGCGCTTCTTCCGGGAACACATGTGTCATCCACCAATCCGCTTGTTTCTTTCTTTAGCCCTGAGAGTAAAACACTCAACCATTGGACAGAGTCTTCGTTTAAGAGAGGCGTTATCTTATTGGTCAGAGCACACAGATGTTTACAAAGCGACGGCCAGAGCTCCATCCTGATTGGCTTAGTGACGTCGCAGCGTTAAATTTGAAAAGGTTCTTCCTAACTGCCGATGTCCGCTGCAGAGAGAGACACAGTTCGACATAGACCGGGTTGTTAGAGTAAGAAAAATATACATGCACTTTATATCGTTCTAGTTGACTATATATATGTATATACCATATACTAAAACACATTAGCGTAATCGCCGTGGGGTTGAAGGAATTTATCGTCTTTGTGTTTCAGGTTCATCATGGCACCGAGAAAACGCACCCAGAATGCTAAAAACAAGAAGAATCCCAAAACGCCGAAACTGGAAGCTTTTCTACTTGATTTTGACGATGAAGGTAAACTTTGACGTTAGTGTTTGAATGCGTACATGTTTGTGTTCATATTTTGAAAGCTTCACTCTTTTACTGTAGTTCATACCATTGTTGAAAGACTAAAGGAGAAGGCGAACAATCTTCTGAAGGATGCAGACAACCTTTACAAGACAGCTTTGATAAAGCTTCCCATGGCTGTGAGGAAAATGAACTGGATCGATTATTGCAGTAAGTATTTTAGTTTTTTTGTACCATGTCGTATATGTGACTCTGTCATAACCAGTCATAAAGGTCTTTTTTTTAATTCGGTGTTATAACGTTACATCGTCTAAATGCTGCATAAAATAAGCTTTCCATTGATGTATGGTTTGTTAGGACAGGACAATATTTGGCCGGGATATAACTATTTGAAAATATGGTATGGATCTGAAAAAATCCAAATATTGAGAACATCACCTTTAAAGTTAAATTAAGTTCTTAGCAATGCATATTACTAATAAAAAAAAACTGTTTTGATATATTTATGGTAGGAAATTTACAAAATGATCTTTACTTTATATCCTAATGTTTTTTGGCTTAAGGAATTGGTCATTTTGACCCATACAATGTATTTTTGGCTATTGCTACAAATTCACCCATGCTACTTAAAGGGATGGTTCGGAGTAGAATTGACTTCATTGCTATGCAATGAAGCCCATGTAAATACCCCATCCGAAGTTTTTTTTTTTACCTTAGTCAAACATTTATGGAGATATTAGAGTTTTTCGAATTGCTTGTTACAGGAGTGAATGGTACATGTGATGTATCTCGTAAATAGGTTATGTACTCACAAAACGCTGCATCAAAACATTTGTAAGCCCACCGTGAGTGTTTTAAAAACACGTTTTAGCCGATCCCTACTAGTCTCAAAAACTACAAATGGCGACACGTCGACGTCACTTCCCTGGTTTGAAAAAAGCACGTAAAAGTCCTCCTACTACATCTGTGTGCATGTCAACTTGTAGGAGGACTTTTACGTGCTTTTTTCAAACCAGGGAAGTGACGTCGACGTATCGCCATTTGTAGTTTTTGAGACTAGTAGGGATCTGCTAAAACGTGTTTTTAACACACTCATGGTGGACTTACAAATGTTCTGATGCAGCGTTTTGTGAGTACATAACCTATTTACACTACTGTACAAGTTTGGTAAGATTACTTGCACGTTTAGTGGTGCAATTTACGAGATACATCACATGTACCATTCACTCCTGTAACAAGAAATTCGAAAAACTCTATCTCCATAAATGTTTGACTAAGGTAAAAAAACTTCGGATGGGGTATTTACATGGGCTTCAGAATGCATAGCAATGAAGTCAATTCTACTCCGAACCATCCCTTTAAGATTTTTTTTTTTTGTGTGTGTGTGTGGTCCAGGGTCATGTATGTAAGTTGCATCATTTCTGACTGGTAGTCCTTGTTTCTGTTAATATGTGCTTAAATAGCATGGGAATAAATATTTCACGTAACTACATTTAGACATTCTGTCTCACAGTTCTCATTTTAAATTTCAGATGTAGAAAAGCCAAAGTCACCAGTGGATGATTCAAAGGTACTTGCAAAGAACATGTTTATTTAGCCATATGTTATAAACTCATCAATATTGTGAAATCAATCACTGTTGGTTTTGATTTAAAGTCTTCTTTCTCTGTTCAGGTGAGGGAGGAAGCTGCTCAAGTAGAGCTTGCTATTGCCAAGAATCATGTGATTCCCAAATTAGGTGCCAAAGGTACATTTTGCACCCTCTGTCAGCTTGTTAAAACCTTTTTACCTGTAATTTCAATGCTAATTAAATTATTTCCACTTTTACCTCATTCACAGAAGCCAAGAATGGTGCAAACTCAGAGGATGAAAACATGGCACCTCTCAAGTCTGCAGTGAAGAAGGTTTGTGGTAGTATAGTCTTTGTAATCTACCAAGTATCATGTTGAAATTATTGTATTGACAAGATGAGTACATGTGATTGTTGTCACTATGTAGCAGTGATAAACTCTTTGAGCCTCTAAAATAAAATGTGAAAATATGCAATGTGCGTATTCCAACTAAAATCTAGATTACCACCTCCAAACATTTAAGTAGGACATATGCATTGCTATACATTTGGCAGAAGCTTTTATCCAAAACAACTCTGTTTTCACTGTATAGAGGGTTTGCACTTACATCATGGTTTGGTCAGTTACCCGCATGTAAACAACAGCATGGATTGCATGTTAATGTACTACTAAAAAAACATGTGGAAGCTGCTAAATCATATAGAGAAGGTGCAATATTTTGACAAACTAACCAATTAGTACAGCCCAAAACATGACAATAATTGATGATTTTTTTAGCAGCAATAATCAGCAAGATATGCGAGTTTCGTTTGGTTTAGTGGCATTGTTTACGCGTTGTGAAAACACTATATACATTTTTTTCAGTTATTTTCTTTTTCATGCATAACCTTGGTTCTGCTATTGCTATACTGTACTGTTTGATCTACAATTGCTTATGTTAAAGAAATACTTTGTAATACTAATCTTGGAAGGACCCTTAAGAAATTTGGGCCACTGTTTCTGTGTGTACAAGAGCCTGACTGCCTTTCTCTCCTTAATGTGTCTAATGTAGAAGAAAGCATCAAAGAAGGCACCTTCTACATCCAAGAAGGCCAGAGCACTCTCCATCAACAAACAGGGCAACACCATCCAAAAGTAAAGAAAATATACAATCAGCTAATATTAAACACAGATTTTGTCCAGTGTTGCCTCTCAGAATCCCAATAAATTGTTCTTAAGTCTGAATCTGTGTTTGCTTTTTGTGCATAGGTCTACAAGAAAGCCTCTGATCACCCCTGCTAGAAGTTTAATGGAGTCTTCAGTCATTGGTGCCACTCCACTCATCACGCCACGCTTTGACCCAAGGTAAATACACTTACACATGACATTGTGTGGCTTTGATTGTGGGCTCTAAATATGAATGCCTTTTTCAATATACACTATCAGTCAAGCTTTTTTTAATGCTTTTTTTTTTTTTTTGCATTTATTTGATCCAAAGAACGTCAAAACAGTACAATTTTGAAATATTTTTACTATTTAAAATAACATTTCTATTTGAATGTATTTTAAAATGTACTTTATTTCTGTGATTTCAAAGCTGAATTTTAGCAATTACTCCAGTCATATGATCCTTCAGAAATCATTCTAATATTCTGATTTGATGCTCCAAAAACTTATGTTGAAAACAGCAGAGTAGAATATTTTTTTCTTTTTCAGGTTTCTTTGAATAGAAAGTTCAAAAGAACAGTATTTATCTGAAATGGAAATCATTTGTAACATTATAAATGTCTTTATCATCACTTTTGTTCCTTGCTAAATAGAAGTATTAATGTCTATTTCTTTCCAAAGAAAAAAAAAACGCTGACTCCAAGCTTTTAAATGGTATAGTGACAGTGTATAATGTTATACAAGCTTTTTATTTCAGAAAAATGTTGATCATTGGGCCTTTCCATTCATCAAAAAATCCTGAAAAAAAAAATGTACTCAACTGTTTTAAATATTAATGATGATAATAATTAATAAAAATGTTTCTTGAACAGCAAATCAGCATATTAAAATTATTTCTGAAGGATCATGTGAAACTAACACTGGACTAATAATGCTGAAAATTTAGCTTTGATCGCAGGAATAAATTTAATATTTAAATATATTTCCAATTTTTACTGTTTTTGCTGTGCTTCAGATCAAATAAATGCAGACTTTTTAAACATTTTAATCTTTTTAAACATTAAAATCTTACTTAATTTTTAATCTTTTGAAACATTAAAATCTTACTGTTCAAAAACTTTTGACTGGTAGTGTATTTATTAATTTTCACAAGTTGCACATTTGCCAAAAAAAAGGCTCAATCTACAAGATCCCATTTCAGTATTTTACATGGTCTGAAATCTGAATTTTTGCATCCCAAAAGTCAAATAATTTTAAAATGGTTTCAAACTTTGAAAAAAGTCTAAGTCTTAGGAGTAATTGTGTAAATGTCTTTTTTGTGTATGTCAGATTGCCCAAAACTCCAGCATTGAGACTTGCACGTCACAGGGAGAAGGTATATAGCATGTCTGTTAACGGCTCACCTATTGCTGGCGGTGGAGAGGACATCATCATTAGTGTCCCCCTCGGAAACGGAGAGGTGGGTGATTTGCTGCTGCTACTGTTACTAATAGAGCAAAGAACATTGTGTATGTATGCATACATTACATGTTTTCTTTATCATTTCAGTGCATTCAGCTGCTGGCCAGTGAGATGGACTCTGTGGATCTGAGTCAGCTGGATGAGAACGCCCTACGCAGTATCAGAAACCTGCAGGTATGTATTGCTGTGTTAAGGTTTTTTTTTTTTTTTTTTTTTTACTAAATTAATTTTAAATTAAATGTACTTTAAAGGTGCCATAGAATGCATTGAGAGAATATTTTAAATTGTTCTCTGATATCTACATAGAAGGTATATGGCATAGGAAAGGGCAAAAAATCTCCAGAAATGGTTTTACAGGTCCATTTACAACCCTAGGATTTGCCCCTATAATAAAATGCTCTGTTTTTGCCTTATTTGGAAGCTTCATGAATATTAATGAGCTCTGCTCTGAATGGCTGTTTCACAGAGCTCAATAGCTGGCACATGGATAAAAATATATATTTATTACGGAGCTCTAGCCGCTTTTAATATGCGGTTTGTTGAATCTGCCGGTTTGAATCGCTGACATTTTAGTCTGATTACTGTGATGCATGTGCTCTAGGCATGGGCCGGTATAACATTCTGACGGTATGATAACCTTGGATAAAAATATCACGGTATTGCTCTACAATGTTATATTTAAATGTCTGGGTAAAAAAAAATATATATATTTTTTTTTACACTGAACACAGTATATTTTATTTTAGGAAACATATAGAACATTTTGTAACAAGGAACATCAGGCAAAATAATTAAAATAAATAATTGAATCTTCTTAATTAAATTAAATTTCAGTCACTTGTGTGAGCCTAAGCCTGCAGCTCAACAATAATCAACAAAATAAAATTTTCAAAAACAAATCCTTCTTAATAGAAAAAATGCAATCACTAATCAAAGCAAAAATATGACCATTAGTGACAGTTCCAAAAATAAACAAACACTCAAAGACATGTGAGAGCCAGCCAGTTTTTTTTTTTTTAAATGTTAAAGGTGCACTGTGTAATATTTAAGATGATCTCTAGACAGAGGTGCAATAACTATGTTTTCAGGGGTGCATAAAGACCTTAATGAACCATTATGTTTTTATTAACTTAGAATTATCAGCTTGTGAAATAAACAAAACACTGACACAATGATGAACAAGTAACAGTAATATTGACAATAACAAAGTTTTATTGAATGATTAAGTACATATAATTCCTTAAACTACGTTTTAAAAGAAATCTCACTATTCGTTGCTGTCAAAAAAGGCGAGATTTTAATCCTGTATGGTCTTCCGTAGTTCTGTAAAGGGAGGGGTGAGCAGTGGACTGTTGCTATTCACAACCTCACCGCTAGATGCCGCAAAAACCTACACACTGCACCTTTAACGTAGCAGAAGTGCTTAAAGCAAAGACGTGATTTCACCTTAACTTAATTGTTGTACTAATGTTCAGTCACAGAAATGAAGGTTAGTACATATAGTCTACTATTCCCCACTCTGTGTTGTGGGGGTTCACCTCCTTCGGCCATCCTGAACTTATATTACTGCTGAGTGTCACTGACTGTGGATCACGTGCACAATCACAGACACGCGCCTGCAGCACTAACCGCTGGGGGAGGGGCTGCATTGTTTTCGCTGCAGGTACGCACACACACAACCTAGTAGCGAGTCCTGCGCTTTCACTTTGACGACACAGAAAATGCACATATCGTAGGAACGGTATAACTTTTTTTGTTTGCGGTTTTGAAACCGTGACTTTTTTTCAAACCGCGGTAAACCTTGAAACCGGTTATCATCCCATGCCTAATGTGCTCTGTTTAAAGTTACAATGCAGAGACACAAGTACTTACCACACAAGTTGAGCTGCTCGTCAGTGATTCTCCAGATCTGTAAATCATTCGCCATCAACACAGTTATTTCTCCATCATTCACCATCAGCGCAGTCATCTCTCTGTTTATGTGGTAAGTGAAATCCTATGTATAGCAATGTAACAGGCTAGCACTAGCATTAAGCTAACCGTGTCCCTTCAGTGGCTTGCCTTGTTTAACTGATGTGCTGACGTTAATGATGATTGGGCGATGCAAATGTTGGCGGCGTAACTATTAACGATCTCGCAACAGTCGGTGTTATGTTGGAATTGACCTATTTTTCGGTGGTCTTTTGCAAATACTAGATTTATATAAGAAGGAGGAAACGATGGTGTTTGAGACTCATGCTATGTCATGTCCATGTACTGAACTGTTATTATTTAACTATGCCAAGGTAAATTCAGTTTTCCATTCTATGGCACCTTTAAATGTTTTTTTTAAAATGATACCACCTTCTAAATTGGCAGACATTAAAATAACTTTTTTTCCTCTAATGCAGAATCGTCTCACAACTCTGTGTGGAACCAAGTGAACACCTCTTCAATTTTGTACAGCACTCTGCATTGTAATATCCCTTCAAACCATCAGCATTGTGTACTCGTATTCTTTTCCATTTTATTTTTGTATTATAATGGTGTGGCTTTAACTTTTTTCTTCCATGTTTTAAATATGTGGTATAGTTTCATTCCCACAAGCTTTTAAAAGGAAAATGTAAATAAGATTAGTTGTTGTCATAATCTTTGTACTGCCTTTTGTAAATATGACTCTTAAAAACCCTGATTCCACATCCCTACTTTTCCTTGTCCTGTTTCTTTAGATTTTTTTAAAATTGTAACCAGGGTCTGTCAAGCTCTAAAAAAAGACATAAAAACCAACAAGAAGTTGTATGATGGCAAAGAAGAAAAAATGTAAGTTGATCATTTCTGATATTCCAGTCTTTTACTGGCATGTTTGGATATACACATGTGAGAATTATATTTGAGGGGAGAAATTTCTGATCTGTTCTAAAAGATTTAATTAACAGCCTAGAGATAAAGACCGCACCTGTTCTATAGTATTGCTTAAACTAGATTGCCCTCTGGTGGTTGCAGTGTAAAACATTGATAGCAGGTGGACTGACGTCAAGTTTCAAATGAAATTGGCTCCATGTTTATGAAAAAGAAAAACATTGCCAGTTCTTCTGGCTGCTGTGTGAAGCCAGTTGGGGAGAACATGTACTGAATGACTCTGAATACCTAAGTTTACAGCCTTATTCATTGTGAGTCATGCCAAATGCAAAGCTAACAGATCTGTGGTCTGTGAAATAAAGTTGAGTATGCTTTCTCTCACATGAATGGGCATGTTAGTTACTTTATTATAGAAATTACCTTTACAGGATTACATTTGTTCGTTCATTTTGTTCCACGACCAAAAAGCACATTTAAGTAATCAAATCTTATTTGTTACTAGGATCATTCTATTATATATTAAAACCCATAATAATATTTAAAATATTAGGAAGCTTAATTAAAATCATAAAAATAAATAAATAAATAAAATCATCAATTATTGGGTTCTTTCAATTAGGAGGTGGCTGTCCTGAACCCTAAACCCTAAATTTCAACTTGATACTCAAATAAGTTTGGTATTTTTTTTTTTCTCCATTGTTGTTTTGAAAAGTATCCTTCTGATTATTATTATTATTATTTTTTTTTTTTTGTGAATTCCATAAATTTGTCACAACCAAAACACGTCGTCATTGTTTCAGTAGTGACAAAAGGAAACACACAATCCTTATATTTAAGGGAAATAAACATTTTAGAACAGTTATGCATTTATTATTATTGTTTTTTTTTTTGTTAGTATGTTTTAATGGTGGTTTAGTATGGAACTTAAATTCTGTAATGTGATGTGGTCGCTACCAAAACATGGAATGTTTTGTCAAATATGAAGTATATTTACAATGTAGATGTAAGCAAAATCTTAATAGGTCAATATAACCCTTCTAATTAAATTATATATTACATATGTTTCGGTAGTGACAAATTTAGGTAGTTGACAAATATTACTAGAGGTGGGACCAAGTCATTGTTTTGCAAGTCACAAGAAAGTCTCGAGTCAAGAAGGGCAAGTCCTCAACTTTAAGCTTCAAGTCCTAACCAAGTAATTAGTTCTATTTGCCCAAATTAGTGCCCCTGTATCAATTACTACAGTAAATTTAAAGTCAATAATAGTCTATAGTAAGTGTAATTATAAAAGATCTAATAATTAGTGGTGTATCATTGAGGAATTAATCATTCCTGATGAACAAATATAGGCCTAATTGAATACATTTATATTAAGTCCACCGTTTCGTTTGTTAATGGTTCAGTGATTTTAATAGATCAATTGAGTCAAATATTTAATAACTTACTAATGGATAATACAGACAGTATTTACAAAACATTTATGGTACTTGATAGTTTATACAGAATGGTATTACTTAGAATTACTGGGCAAAGAGATGCAGAAAAGTAAATGCATAACAATAGTTACAATGTGTATGGGTGGATGGCATGGCATGTAATTCTACCTGTCCATGATGTCATACTAATAAAAATTGGTATTTGTAAAAAAATATCTTTATGTTGGTCCTCTGACTAGGTATTATTACAGTATACCATAACTTTAGTTGGTTTATAAAAGCCTCTACAAAATTGTCATATGGTGTGACTGTCTGGGCTATGTGAGACCTTACTAACATGACAATGTATCTCAGCAAAGTATAAATAATCAATATATTTACAGTTTAAGTAACATAATTAGGCATTTTTAATAGACAGAAAGTGTTGATGTCTGTGCATGATAAAGCAAGTACTGACTAAATACATTTTGTCCGTAAAATGGGTGTCAGGCTTGCCGAGTCACAGGGTTCAAGTCCAAGTCAAGTCTCCAGTCATTGCTGTCTTAGTCGAGTCGCAAGTCTTCTTTGATTATGTCAAGTCAAAAGTCATCAAATTTGAGCCTAGAGTCCTCAGTCATGTGGCTTAAGTCCATAACTCTGAATATTATTATTTTCTTTTGGAAAAAGACATTTTTCAAGACGTTTCCAACTATTCACGTTGTTTTTTTTGTTTTTGTTTTTTATGTGGAAGTAAGACGTTTTTTTTTGTGAATGTGAATGTGCGAGACATTCGTTTTGTTTCATTAGCCCGCTGTAAGAAAATAACAAGAAGAATAACAAAATGCAGTAAACGGTGAAACTGTTTGTACTACAAACCAGTGTGTTCATAGTTACAGATAATACATTTAAATTATATAGTAAGAAACACCAGTTTGCAATATTAAGCAGCAAAACAAGCTGTTTTGTACAGCTAAAAATGACACCGAAGAAAGATGCATTAAATTTACAAAATGGCCGCACCCAGTCTTACGGAAAAATAAGGTGGATATAGGCGTACTTGTTTTTTTTTTATTAATTTAAAACAAATTCAAAAATTAAAATAAAATATTTTTAGTATAACTTAAAAGATGTAATAATATCTGATTATTATTCATATATATATGTATGTATGTGACCCTGGACCACAAAACCAGTCATAAGGTTAAATTTTACAAAACTGAGATACATACATCATATGAAAGCTCAATAAATAAGCTTTCTTGATGTATGGTTTGTTAGGATAGGACAATATTTGGCCAAGATACATCTATTTGAAAATCTGAAATCTAAGGGTGCCAAAAAATCAAAATACTGAGAAAATCACCTTTAAAGTTGTCCAAATTAAGTTCTTAGCAATGCATATTTCTAATCAAAAATTACATTTTGATAGGTTTACAGTAGGAATTTTACAAAAAAATCTTCATGGAACATGATCTTGACTTAATTTCCTAATGATTTTTGACATAAAAGAAAAATCTATTGGCTATTGCTACAAATATACCCCAGCAACTTAAGACTGGTTTTGTGGTCCAGGGTTATTTATTTTTATATATATATATATATATATATATATATATATATATATATATAGTATGTTTTTATATTTATGTTTTATTTTAACATTTTCATTCCTTAATACATGATATCCACTGGGCTGCCAGAATTTGTATGTCACTAGAGGGCAGTGTGCACATATCCATACAACACCTTTGACTAAGTTATGCAAAGAATCGTCCAAGGACAAAGCAAAACAGCTGACTGCAGCTGCTTTCCAAAGATCTCAGTCCGTTTAGTCATTATTAGAGTTCAAGAGCTTTAAAAAGTTTTTTTTTTTTTTTTGTAAAAAGTTATTTCAACATCATTGAAGAAGAAGAGAAATACCTAACAAATGAATCACAGCTGATACACAGCATACCTTTCTTTCTCTCTTTCAGCCCACAGTCTCCTCTTCCTCCGTCTCTGACCTTCAGGGTTGGGAAGAGCCAGTAAAAATGCATCCAATTAGTGCTTGTTAATGCGCTGCCCTCATTACATGAGAGAGCAGGATATGAGTTCAACATCAGTTCCACACTGAGCCCTATTGCTGCTTAACAGCTTCTGGCAGACTGCGTCTCCTCCAGCACACTCTTTCACGACATATAAGCTCTACATTCACTGTAGACAAACTCACTTTGCCATTAAAGATCAGTGCTTAAGAACTTTGTGGCTTTATGGGACTGAACAGACGTTGAACTCACTGAGGCGTTGAGTTCAGATCCCCTGTTAGCAAATGTAGACTAGCACACCTGCTTCATGAATCACATCCACACCGCTGTTATGCTTCAGCTACTGAGCTGGAAAATATTTTTCTCCCTAGATACATGACTTGATTTACAGAATAATACATGCTGATACAGTCCATTGGACAAATGGGCCCTGTCCCAAATAGCGCGCTGGGTATATAATCATAAGGTCAGAATATTTACATCTTCGTTAAGTCGGTTAACCGCGTTATCCTTTTAGTCTACGCTTCCATATTTTTCCCGCATAAACGAAATTTGTTTTTCATTACAAACAACCGCGCGCCACATCAGAGCCGTGTTTTCCACACATGCATCATCACCAAAAATCCAGAGGAGACGGATGCCTAATTATGCAGTGGGATGGAGGAAATTGGCAAATTTGTGGGGAGATGGATTGCCTTGGCACCGCTCTCACCAGCCAAATGAATTCCTCTGTCTGCCCTGTCCCCCTTACGAAACCATCCGTCAAGCGGGTCCTCTAATCGATTTATTCACAGCGTCTCAGTCTGCCACAGTGGCACTTCCTTCTCACTTAGTGGAGCTCGAATACAGCCATACACGCTGCTGATGCGCTGCTGAGTTTGTATGGTGTGTTTTATGAGCATACAGTTATGTTTTCGGTCCATGAGAGGTGTTTTGCCTGGCGTTGAATATAAACAATAAGTAACTGGTAATTGGTTAAGATTTTGCTTAATACTTAGGCTTGCAGTATAGGGATGTGCACAACATAATTTCCTTTTAAGAGCTTGAAAAGATGAAGTGGGACCAAGTGTGCTGGGGATTACATGTAATCTGGATTACTTTATCAGATTACAAAAATTAAAGGAGTAGTTCACTTTCAGAACAAAAATGTACAGATAATGTACTCACCCCCTTGTCATCCAAGATGTTCGTGTCTTTCTTTTTTCGGTCGTAAGGAAATAGTTTTTTGAGGAAAAACATTTCTGGATTTCTCTCCATACACACTGTAAAAAGTTTTCACCCGTTTCAACTTAAAGACTTAAGTTTAGCAGCTGCGTTAATATTTTAAGTTAAATCAACTTTAAAGTGCAAGTAATTTCAACTCATAAGTTAAATCAACCTAAAAGTACAAGTCATTTGAACTCATTTTATTGTCATGAGTTGAAATGAAAAGTAGTTTTAAGTGGATTTAACTTAAAATTTTAAGGCAGCTGCTGGACTTACGTTTCTAAGTTGATACTGGTAAAAACTTTTTACAGTGTGAGTTTGAACATCCAAAATGCAGCTTCAAAGGACTCTAAACGATCACAGCCGAAGAAAGACGGGTCTTTTCTAGCAAAACGTTTGGTTATTTTCTAAAAAAAAAGAAAAAAAATTATATACTTTTTAACCTCAGATGCTCGTCTTGTCTAGCTCTGTGTGTTCTCTGTGTGGAGATTAAAAAGAATATACAGTGACTTTTCACATTTTGTTATGTTGCTGCCTTATGTTAAACTGCTTTAAATTACTTTTTTTCCCACATTAATCTACACCCCCTACTCCATAATAGCAAAGCAAAAAATAGGTTTTTAACATTTGTGCAAATTTATTAAAAATAAAAAACTGAAAAGATCCCGTTGCATAAGTATTCATACCCTTTTCTGGGACACTCGAAATTTAGCTCAGGAGCATTCATATTGCTTCTAGATGTTACTACACTTCGAGTGGAGTTAAACTGTGGCAAATTCATTTGAATGAGTATGATTTAGAAAGGCACACACCTCTCAGAAAAGGTCGAACAGCTGAAAATGCATATCAGAGCAAAAACCAAGTCCTGAGGTCAAGATAACTGCCTGGAGAGCTCAGTGACAGACTTGCGTTAAGGCAATGATCTAGGGAAGAGTTCAGAAAAAAATCTGCTGCATTGAAGGTTCACAGAAGCATGTAGCCTCCATTATCCATAATGGAAGACGACTGGAACAACTAGGACTCTAGAAAATGTCTGCCAGCCCCCATCCAAGCTGACAGAGCTTGAGAAGTGAAAAGGTGAGGCAAAGAATGGCAGATAATTGCCAAATGCAGATGTGCAAAGCTTGTCACATCATACCCAAAAAGACTTGAGGCTGTAAAGGTGCTTCAACTATGTACTGAGTTAAGGGTATGAATACTTATGCAATGTACTTATTTCATTGTTTTATTTTTAATAAATTTGTAAAATTTGCAAATCTGGTTTTTGCTTTGTCCATATTATGGTGTATGGAGTGTAAATTGATGTGGGGAAAAAACGAATTTAAAGTAGTTTAACATAATGCTGCAACAAAATGTGACAAAAATGAAGGGGTGTGAATACTTTTGCAAGGCACTGTAAATTGTAAATGATTGGTTATTTCCTAAAAACGTTTCGCTAGATAAGACCCTTCTTCCTCGAGCTGGGATCATTTAGAGTCCTTTGAAGCTGCGTTTAAACTGCATTTTGGAAGTTGAAACTCGGGGGCACCATAGAAGTCCATTATATGGAGAGAAATCCTGAAATGTTTTCTTCAAAAAACATAATTTCTTTACGACTGAAGAAAGAAAGATATGAACATCTTGGATGACAAGGGGGTGAGAACATTATCTGTGCATTTTTGTTCTGAAAGTGAACTTCTCCTTTAAGTACTTGTAATTAAATTACATTTTAAATACTTGTAATCAAACTACAGTTACCTTTTTATTGATTAAGTGGTTATATATTATTCACACACTAGCAAAAATTTGTTAGAATTTACTGATTCTCCCTAATTCCTCTTTTCATCTTTTAAATGTTCCTTTTTAAAACAGCCTATCGTTTATGTATATTCAGAAAGTCTTCCAGTTTTGTGAACATTCACTTATAGATCAGTCAGGTGGCTACATAGCCAATGACCACTGGATTTACAAAAATCATTTCAGGTTTAAGAAGTGTTTTAACATCACTCAGATTGTTTAAGCATGTATTTCTATGTCTTTGAAAGGCTTTTGTCTTTCAAACACATTAAAATGCACATTTTTTTTGTCTATTGATCTTTCTTCACCTAATATATTTACTTGAAGTACCCCTGGGATTTTAAAATAAATATTTTTATAATTTTAATAATGCAGGTAAACAAATAAAATATTTAATTTATTCAGTAAGTGTTTAATTTGATTGATTGCTACCCTCAAAAATCCCTTGCTGTTCCTCACTAACCCTAGTTTGAGAAACCTTGATGTAATGTATGTTTAATGCACTTTATGTTGTTAATAACAACAAATGGAATTTTATTACATAGATAATAATGGATATTATTACAACCAATTTTTTCTTTCTTTCTTTTTTATAGTATGCTACCAGATCGTCCTGTTTAAATCAATGTTAGGTCAAAAGTAACCTAAAAGTAGCCTAATCTAAAATTAGTCTGGTTATATTACCTAAAATGTGTAATCTAATTGATTACAAACTACAATGTTGTCATGTAATTATATCATTATCATTTTATTCAGCTGGATACATTAAATTGATCAAAAGTGAAGAAGACAATGCTATGAAAAATGTTACAAAACATTTCTGCTTAAAATAAATGTTGTTCTTCAGAACGTTCAATTCATCAAAGAATTATGAACAAAATCACAGTTTTCGCAAAAAAAGTCAACTCTAATACATGTTTCTTGAGCATGAAATCAGCATATTAGAAAACTTTGCCAATTGCCATCACAGGAATAAATGACATATAATATATTAAAATGAAAAATATTTTTTAAATTGTAAGAATATTTCACAGTATCTATAATATATCACAAAATCCAGATTTAAACATAGGCAGTATCTATTATTTATGATATGAATGCAAGTTATTTTTATTTGTATTTAATTAATTTTTTTGTTCTTGATTTTGATTTTTGTTTTTCTCCAATTTTTTTTCCAAAAGTTAATAAATTGACTAAGTCAACAGAAGTGAGAAGTAAAATATGTGATGTGATTTGTGAAGAAAACTACACTGTAAAAAGTTTTCACCTCTTTCAACTTAAAAACTTAAGTTTAGCAGCTGCCTTAAGATTTTAAGTTAAATCAACTTAAGGCATTTAAACTCACAAGTTATATCAACTCATTTTATTGTAATAAGTTAAAATAACTTAAAAATTTAAGGCAGCTGCTGAACTTAGGTTTTTAAGTTGAATCTGGTGAAAACTTTTTACAGTGTAGGTAAATATCACTTTTTTTCTTTTTTTTTTTTGTACAATTATGCCAAAATGTAAAAAATATTATTCAATTGTGTGTCTGCATACATAAAATTCTTGCTATGAAATTACCCTTAGCTAAGACTAAGGAGTCATTATTCTAAAAATGTTTCAAATATATAATTAAACCACCATAATTTCCATCACATAAAAGCATTAAACACATCATGTGAGATGTGCCCGGTAATGCCAGAAATTCCAGAATTCTACTGATGCATGTACAGTCAAACCAAACATCATTATTGTTTATGTATTAGTGAGTATAGCAAAATAAAGTAAACAGTGAAATTTGGAACCAAAATTATTCAGACACTTTGACCTGACCATGTTTTGCTTAGGTGTTTTTTCTTTCATTGCTAATGTGAGCTTTTTACAGTACAGACTGAACAAAATTAGGCATTGCTTGGTAATTGCTCAACAAAGTATTGATAGTTGTAAATATTGTCATACTAACAGTTGTCTGAATTTTTGGTTAATTGCAATCCATTACGTCCCTTTTTTATCAAAGTTATCTGACATTATCAAGATGAATTTGTTCTGAGACAGTTTAACTCTAAGTCCTTGTCATATTTTTAGGGGTGGGCATAGATTAATTTTTTTAATCTAGATTAATCTAGATTAATTTTGGAATTAATCTAGATTAATCTAGATTAAAATGGCTAATTTGAATTCTGCTGAAGGCATTCAGAATATGTGTGCTACCCAAATAATGACTAAAAGTAAGTCTTTGAGATCGGGTTTCTCAAGCCATGTGGCGCATTAGACCAGGGGCCCATCTCCTGTTTCCAAAATGCTTCACAAACTGCTTGACAATTGCATTTACAACACAATTAACTATACAAACTTGTGTAACCAACTATTCCCACACTGCATGTACTTCTGAGTAAAAGATTAATACACAGATGCGCAAGGGCATGGATATTAGTGGTGCAACGGATCACAAAACTCACGGTTCGGATCACATCACGGATTTGGAGTCACGGATCGGATCGTTTTTCGGATCAGCAAAAAACAAACAAAACAAAACAAAAAAGTTTGTTTTTTTTACTAATTACTGAATGCTTACTTTAAGTACTTCTAATCCACAGCAAACACTACTAGCTGAACTAATAAAGTCAGTAACAAAACAAGAACAATTACACAAATATCAAGTGTAAATGAATACAACATAAAGTTACTTATAAAATCAATAACCTTAGAATGCAGGTGCGGAAATTTAATAATTAATTGTAAAATGCCTAGTGCTTCTCACTGCAGGTATTTATAGGATGCTGTCTCTTTAAGGCCAAATGCACGTACCGAATACTGGCACGCATCTCTTTCTCAGCTGTTTCTGTTCACTGAAGACATAACCGACTGTGTTTACCAGAACACCAAAACGGGTATTAAGACATGACTTTGTATGTACGTTTCCGTTCAAAAATAAGTTAAAGAGGAATCAATCTGTGTGAATCGCGCCTCTCTCTCTCTCTCTCTCTCTCTCTCTCTGTGCGCGTGCTCTCTTTAGGTGTGTGCGTCAGCGTGCGTGTTCCCTTTTTAAATTGGTAAATTGGCAAGACAAAACATGTGCCAATTATAAACTTTTACTCTATGATGGTTTAACTTAACAGTTAATCCGCGAATCACATGCGTGCCAAACCGGTTTGGTCTGTACGGATCACGGATCATCATACACTCAATTCGGCTAGGTAGACATCCGCGCTAAACTATCAAGGTGAAAGTCATCATAGCTTGCATAGTTTAGACCCAGCTCCCAACCTAACTTTGAGAATTGATTAACGGCGATATTTTTTTTTATCGCCCGATAAGAGTCTCACGTTAACGCAGCACGTTAACGCCGATAACGGCCCACCTCTACATATTTTATTGCCGTTTTCTAAACTATAGCAAATAAACTGATAATGTGAGAAATGTTGAAGGTGTCTGAATACATTTTGGTTTGACTGTATATGCTCAGTTGAAGATTATTAATGGAGAGCTTAAAAACCAGTAAGTATTTTCTAAATCTAGTTGAACTCCGTGAACAACTAGTGGTTGCTGGATCCATCCCAACTGTGACTGCTCCATGGAGACAACCCAGTGCTTTAATTATGTGGTGAAATGTCTTGCCCATTTGATGACCCTGGTAATTAGATAATAGAGCCTGACGTTCCCATAGATCAGAGGCTGATGATACTGCACCAGTCTGGGCACGTACCTTCTGCCAAATGGTCTAAGCCCTAATAGTGTTTTGATGGGCCACCCCTCTGTCACCACAAACCCGAGGTGGTGCAGAAACAAGGACATCTGCTGCCAGAAAGTCATACTGCTTCACAATCGACTTTGCAAATGAATGTAAAGGAGCCGTCAGCAGACTCCCAGGACATGTTTTGCCCTCTTGGCACGTCCAATATGTTGTTTTATCTGTCAGAAACACTGAATAAGCCACGGAACATCAAAGAGACAGAGGAAGGCCCTCAGAGGTTCCGATACAGTACAACAGAGCTCATGCTAATTCTTCTGTGCCAGCCTCGGTCTCCGAGGTCGTCCTATTATTTGAGAAATGTGAGT
Source organism: Garra rufa (assembly GCF_049309525.1). Classification (NCBI taxonomy): domain Eukaryota; kingdom Metazoa; phylum Chordata; class Actinopteri; order Cypriniformes; family Cyprinidae; genus Garra; species Garra rufa. Next base: position 27,959,763 of record NC_133377.1, read on the forward strand.
TGCGTGCAGACGAATTAGCGTCGGTTTTATTTTTTGTCTTATATTTTGCGTGGGTTTGGATGACAAACATCCTTACCTTGACACTGAGAATGAAATTAGCTTAAAAAAAAGTACTTGCAGTCTTTGAAAAAGCTAAGTCTCTTTAGGTTGGCAAATTGCGCTTTGGTTCATAGCCTTCTTTCTCTAAAGTGCCTCAATAAAGTCTATCACCTTATTTGCGAAAGTAATATGGCCCAGTGCGATCCCAAATTACATATAAATGACACAGCAAATTGGAAAATTAGGAGAGGAGGGAAGGGTAATTTGCAAGCAAACAGGGTAAAACCAATTTATTAGGTGAGCAGGGAGAAAAATAGCCACAGCTACTGTCGTCCGTAAAAGCATCAGACTCTCATACAGACTCGCAGGTTTATCTCTCAAATCCTCCTCGGGTCAAATATCTGAATGTCTATTAACACTGAGAAGGATGAGGATGCTGTTTGAATGAAATGCAATGATAGTGTGATTAGTTTGGTTGAATAATTAGTTTATAAAATGAGAGAAAGTCTTTTGAATGAAGTCTAAAACATGAACTGGTTTCTGCTGATGTTTTGACTGTTTCTTGGACAGATGAGGAATCTGAAGGAAAGGCCATTAGTGTTCACTTCGGCTGTGTTCTATCACTTCTATCGCTCATTTGCCACTTGTCCTTCACCAGTCATGCGTCTAAAGTGAGGGTCACATCTCAGGTGAGAACATGTCCATCAAAAGTTGAAAGCATCTTTTAAATCAGCACAGCTTGGTTCACATAAGACAGGTTGGTTTATAACAGCAGCAAAAAGTATTTTGACATACAGAGCTAGTGCTTTGAAAAAGCTTTTGAAGCAATAAAAAATGTACATTTATACATTTTTAAAGTTGGATTCAGCCTTAGTTTTTGCTGTTTTTCAAATGCATGTACAGTTGAGGTCAAAAGTTTACATACACCTTGCAGAATCTGCAAAATGTTAAGTATTTTACCAAAATAGAGGGATTATACAAAAATACAATACAAAACAAATGCATGTTATTTTTTCTTTTTTATTTAGTACTGACCTGAATAATTTATTTCACATAACACATTTACAGTTACATATAGTCCACAGGAGAAAATAATAGTTGAATTTATAAAAATGACCCCGTTCAAAAGTGATTCTTAATACTGTGTTGTTACCTGATTAATCCAGCGCAGTTTTTTGAGTGAAAGATAGTTGTTCATGAGTCAGCTGTTTGGACTGTTAAATTTCCTGCTGTTATTCAGAAACATTCTTCATGTCTCACAAATTCTTTGGTTTTTCAGCATTTTTGTGTATTTGAACCCTTTCTAAAAATGATTGTATGATTTTAAGAGCCATCTTTTCACACTGAGGACACCTGAGGGAATCATATGCAAAGAATTACAGAAGATTCAAACGCTCACTGATGCTACAGAAGAAAACATGATGCATTAGGAGCCAAGGGCGTAAACTTCTGAACAGAATGAGGATGTGTATAATTTCCTTATTTTGCCTAAATATCATTCTTTTTTTATCAATTTAGTACAGCTCTTCAGAAGCTACTGAACTTACATGTAAGTACTTACAAAATAAGTTAAATTTACCCTGATCTTCAAATTCCAAAAGTTTTCACCCCCTGACTTAATGCATCACGTTTCTTTCTTTCGTTTTCACCTTCTGTAATAGTTGTGTATGAGTCTTTCAGTTGTTCTCAGTGTAAAAAGATGGATCTCAAAAGCATACAGTCATTGTTGGAAAGGGTTCAAATACACAAATATCTTAAAAAACCAAAGAATTTGTGGAACCTGAAGGATTTTTCTGAAGAACAGCAGGCAGTTTAACTGTTCAGGACAAACAAGTGTAAAATTGGATGTTTATCTGCTTACCCCCAGGGCACCCAAGATATAGGTGACTTTGTTTCTTCAGTAGAACACAAACAAAGATTTGTAACTAAAACTATTGCAGTCTGTCTGTCATATAATAGCAGTGAATGGGACCCATGGCTTTGAGAGTCAAAAAAACATACACAGACAAAACCAAACTAAACCCCGGGGCTTGTGGCGATACAGTGAGGTCTTAACACATGAAACAGTTGGTCTGTGCAAGAAACTGACTGCAACGGTTTGAGTTAAAATTCTTTGTTTGTGTTCTACTGAAGAAACAAAGTGATCTACATCTTGGATGACCTGGGGATAAGCAGATAAACATCAAACTTTTATTTTTGGCTGAATATCTCTTTAAGTGTATGTAAACTTTTAAACGGGGTCATTTTTATAAATTCAACTATTATTTTCTCTTCTCTTGATCCCTCTTATCTTGTTAAAATAATTTACATTTTGCTGATTCTGCAAGGTGTATGTAAACTTTTGACCTTAACTGTATATTTATATTGTAATGTTTGTTTATAGTTCTTTGTGTTCTGCTAAAATGCTGACCTTGCTCTTTGAGGAGAACAGCCTGCTCTGCCTTCACACTTCTGTGAACCTTCATGTCCTGAAAAAGACAGTTTTACATAGTACCAGTCAGTCCAAAAACACATACATGCTTTAGAAGCAGTCTATATTTATTCAGATGCTGAGACAGAAAGTTGGATATTGTTCAGTTTCTGCATCCTGCTGTGGAGCTCTATGGCCTATGTTTCTGATGGTGGTAATATAACAGCTGAGTCATTTGACTTTGTGGGCTTGCCATGTTGAAAACAGCAAGCTGAAGCGCTATGCGAATAAAGAGCTGCCTTCAATACCACCTTTCAATCAAAGCTCAAAGCAAAAGCAATTTTTAGTAGCACACCTGTGGTCAAAGCGCTTACTGCTGACACAAATTAGCATGTTGATTTCTTTTTAGAATGTTTCAGGCTGCTGTTAGTCCTTCAAACCAAAGCAGCTAAAAATTGGTCAAAGCGAGCACTGAAGCCAACTGTGTAATTTAAAGTAGTGGTAACTGGCTGTAAACATACTGCCATGATCATTCAAATAAATTTCCATCCATGTAACATACCAAAGCCAAAATTATTTATTTTTATTTGTTTATATATTTTTAGAATTATATGTCCTTGAACATGGTAGTTGTGTTGCTGTATATGCAGAAAGCTTTCGGATTTCATCAAAAATATCTTAATTTGTCTTCAGAAGAAACAAAGGTCTTACAGGTTTGGAATGACATGAGGGTGCATGAGTAACAATTTTTCATAATTTGGGTGAACTCTCCCTTTAAGCCTACAGTACACAAAAGTGAAAATTTGCCTATTATTCTCTGTTACACCTCTTGAGTTAACTATTTCTGTCTTCCTGCCAGGTGAGTCTCTGTGCTCCATATATGGCGGTATCACAAGCTGCAGACGGACGGCCAGTGTGAGTCCAGAGAGTTTGAGGTCCCAGGTCTGAGGTTTTTGACCATCAAATGGGCCCCGTGTGTTTCACTATAGAACCGGATCCTCTAACACCATCTGTGCAGCCTGTTCCTGATCCCGACACCAGGGAAACCTGTCCAATCAGTAAGCAAAGGGCAGCCATGTTGGATCACAGCCATTCTCATGCTGGCCTTGTAGCAGCATATTGTACTACAACACATTTTTTTTTGGTTAATTTGTACAAATAATGGATCAATATGTTGTTCAGTCTCTCAGCAAGAGGTCTTATTTAAGACTGATGCTGAAGCAAAATTTTGATAAATATTTCCTTAAAAGTTCTTTTGTGAGTTCCTTAGAAAGTCTTGCATGGAGGTTGTCTAGTTATTCATTTAGACTTAAATCTAACGGGAACAAAATGAAAGCTGATGCTACAGACAGAAAATAGGGCTGGCATATGCTCACCTTTTTTGTAAACAGCAGAAAACATACTGTAAAGACTTTCAAGCATCAAAATGATGCCACAGTTAATAATGGATGTTTTTCTCTTCAGAAAGTTGTTCGGATGCTGTTCTGACAGAAGGCCCCCAAAGGCCTGTATAAATCAGCAAGAATGTAATCGATAAAGCGGCAAGTTTAGCTTTTCCTACAGTTTGCCAAGTTTCTTTCAGTCAAACTGAGAAGGGCATTTTGTAGTTCTCAGCATGCTATTCATTGTAAGTAAATGTTGGTTATTTTTAAAGGGTCCTATTATTCTTTTTTTTTTAAAGTCTTTATTTTTTGGGGGGGGGGGGGGGGGGGGGTGCACTAGAACATGCTCTCATGCTTGGTGGTCCAAAAAACGCATTATTATTCACATAACTTACATTATTACAATAGCTTTCTCTCCAGGCTGGCACAAGTGGCTCGAATAGTTCCGGGTTTGATGAAGGCCCGCCTTCCGAAAGACTAAATGTGTTGTGATTGGTTAGCAGTCCCACAGCGTTTCAGTCCTGCCACGCCCCTTCCCAAAGCAGCTAGTTCTGTGTACAACTGCCCAAGCTAGATATTTTTCTTACAAAAACACATTGGATCACTAAAGGAGGCTTTTACACTCATGTGAGGCACTTTTTATTATGGATCGACTTGTTTTGGACTGATGGAGAGAAAAACTGGTCTGTGCAGTTCAGTGGTGTAGTCCAAAGGAGCCGTTTGTTGTAGTTCTTGAAAAGGTAAATATCTCCTATTGGAGTAGACTTTGAGATTTGTAACTTTGTAGATATTTTTTATGCCCAAACATACACAACACAGACTGGCTAAAATTCAAAAAGTGAAAAAGCATAATAGGACCCCTTTAAAGAGCTTTATACGTGTTTTTTTAGCAAGATGAAAAAGAGGGAGACTTGATCGTGTTTGATGTTCATTCATGATGCGAGTGGAGCTTTTGTTGAGATTTAACATGCTAACATGCTATTAGTAGCAGTTAGCTAGTAAGTAGAAACTGAATGATGTTACTCAAAAAGGTTATGTAAAAGGATTCATATCAGTTATACAGTGCCTTGCAAAAGTATTCATTTTTTCACATTTTGTTATGTTGCTGCCTTATGTTAAACTGCTTTAAATTCCTTTTTTCCCACATCAATCTAAACTCTATACACCATTACGACAAGGCAAAAACAGAATTGTCACAACTTCATAAATGTATTAAAAATAAACTGAAATAAGTACATTGCATAAGTATTCATACCCTTAACTCAGTTTTTAGCTGAAGCACCTTTACAGCCTCAAGTTTTTTTGAGTATGATGCAACAAACTTTGTACATCAGGATTTGGCAATTATCTGCCATTCTTCTCCTCACCTCTTCACCTCTCAAGCTATGTCAGGTTGGCTGGGTGCAGACACACATTTTCACACAATCTGAGGGTCGTTCAGGTGATTTTTGCAAATTCCAAGTGTGTTTCATGTGTCTTCACTGAAGAGACAATTGAGTCTTGCCACACTGCCATAAACCCTATTGCCTACATATTTGTTCTTCTGTAGGTCTCTCCCATCTCCACATATGATCAGGATCTTGGATCTTGGATCTTGATCAACAGGATCTTGGTCACCACTTTAACCAAAGCTCTTCTCCAATATTTGCTAGGAAGTGTCCTGGTTCTTTCTAACTTCTTCCATTAAGGGTAACAGAGACTACATGCTTCTATAAAGCTTCAGTGCAGCAGATTTTTTTCTGAACTCTTCCCCAGATATGTGGCTTGATGCAATCCTGTCTCTGAGCTCTACAGACAGTTTTTTTTTTGACCCCATGGCTTGGTTTTTGCTCTGATATGAATTTTTAGCTGTTAGACCTTTTATTAAGACTTGTGGGCCTTTCCAAATCATAACCATTCAACTGATTTTGCCACAGGCTAACTTCACTCAAAGTGTAGTAACATCTACAAGCAATATGAATGCTCCTGAGCTAAATCACATCTGTCTCAGATATGAATGAATAGATGAATACTTATGAAATGTTTTTTATTTTTAATAAATTTGCAAAGATGTTAAAAACCTATTTTTCGCTTTGCCATTATGGTGTATGGAGTGTAGATACATGTAGGGATTTTTTTTTAAAGCATTTAATATAAATCAGCAACATAACAAAATGTGAAAAATGCAGGGGTATGAATACTTTCGCAAGGCACTTTATAAATGTATAAACAACACTAAATAAATAAGTTGAAATTGCTGGAAAATTTCACAATTACAAAGAAATTGCATGTAATACATTGAATTAAATGTGAAATTTTAAAATATAAAGACTAAAAAATTTGTAAAACATACTTCAAAAATCTTTGTTTTATTTGCAACTTATTTACAATGAGTAATTTTCCTTGTACAGTGTATATCTATGAATTTATGTGAACAAATTATGTATTCTGACAAAGAATTCATTTAGAACTAAAAGGATTTGTGTTAAACTGATGTACATTAAATAATGTAAATTTAAACCACTTTTTAGTTAGGAATGATTCCTTTATGAAGGATTTATTGTTGGTTTTTGAAAACACTTGGAGATTATATGTGACCCTGGACCACAAAACCATTCATTAGGGTAATTTTTTGAGAAAATCGCCTTTAAAGTTGTCCATATGCAGTTCTTAGCAATGCATATTACTAATTACTAATAATTACTAAGTTTTGATATATTTACAGAAATCTTCATGTATCATGATCTTACTTAATATCCTAATGATTTTTGCAATAAAAGAAAAATTTATACGATTTAGATTTTGACCCATTTAATGTATTTTGGCTATTGCTACAAATATACCTGTGCAACTTAAGACTGGTTTTGTGGTCCAGGGTCACATATAGTAAGGACATGAAAGCATTGTGAATGTTGTATGGAGTAAAGTACTATATGTACAGTATCATACTTTTGCATTTTCATAATTAAAATGTAGTCAGACTGTTCTTCAGACTCTGCTTTGACATTGTACTGACCCTTGAAAGCATAAAATGCATGCTTTCATAATGTTTTGTTTCAATCAGTGATACACTGTACAAATTTTCATATTTTCTGTGTGCTGCCATTGATAAAGGATAAAGCGGAAGTTTCTTTGCCCCTAGTGCTGCAGCCTTGCATTTCATGAACACGGAAGAGTGTAAAAGGTTTATTGCCTCAAATTTCCATTCACGTTCCCTCTTCAAATCTGTGATGGCCTTATCTTGCTCGGCTATCTATGATCAAAGCAATAAACTGGCTTTACCGCGGCTACACCACAGACATCAGTCAGCTTTGCCTGGGAGTCGCTTTTATTGCAAACACATATCAGAGCATCCACACTCCTTACGTTCCTACCAGACATACTGGAAGATAACATGTCCACACTTACTCGGTTTTACAGTAACCAGGGAAACTGGCAGGCCTAGTGGAGGCTGTTGGATGAAAAATGAATCATTTCAATTAGAGCTGATGATAAGCGAATGATTCTGAAACAAAGTTCAGCACAGAATTACGATGCAAATGTATTATCCTGGCCATGTATTTGTGATGTTTGAGGGCACTATTAAAGTCCTACACACCTAGACAAAGGATCAAACAATTTGTATGAGCACACTGAGAGATATTTTATAAAACAGCTCCGTTTAAATCAGTCGTGATAGAGCCGCTGCCAAGGTAATGTTGCCATTTTCTCCTGGGGTTTTAAAGATAGGGCTGGTTGGTTTTATAGATAGGCCGGGCATCTCAAAATTAAGAGACCTGAAAACGACCTAAGCAGCATTCTCGTTACGAATATTAAATCGTGTAGTGAGAAATGCGCAAAGCTAGCCATTCTGACATGAGTACGGACACTTGGAATTGGAAATCTTGGCAAATTGGGGTGACGTGAGGTGACTTTGTTTATTTTGGCAAGGATGCAGTTCTCAGAAAGATAAATAAATTAGGATGAGCCGTGGATCTGGATTGCAGGGACCAGCTTCACGCCTCAGCACGTGTTTTCCAGGATGGTGTGATGGATGGGGTGCTGCATGGCGAGCCGCTCTTTGTGCGCCCGACATGCGGCGAGCAAATTAAGAACGGCGACATACGAGAATGAAGGTCACCGCTATCTTTGAGCGAAGTGCTCAATCTTAAGTGTGAAAGTGAAAATTCTTCTGTCAGAGCACATGATGAAGAGAAATTATGCAAACTTGTCCTGTTGTGCGGCTCGCCTGTTGAGTGCAAGCTGTTTTGGTCACAGTTTTTTTTTCAGTCTTTGTTTAAAACCCTCTAGAGCGCTTTGGTCACTTTAGAATTTTTAAAAATCACAGCTTAATCGGAATGATATGAAACTCTGTGACTTTTATGCCATTTGGAATGTCAACACACAAAAAAATTGAGGGCATGATTCAAGCAGGCCAAGGCCGCGATCACACCGAACGCGTTTTTGCAGTGAGAGGCGCCTTTTTTGAATGGTTTTTTGTTGGCAGTGAGCGTTCTGCGCACTGCTTATGCGCCCCGGGCGCCTCGCGTTTTCACCGCCTGCTGCGCCTTGCGTTTTTGCAGAAGCGCTCTGAGCGCCTGAAGTTGAAAAAAAAAAAAAGCAAGTCTGAGCGGAAAAACGCCCAATGTCATTCGCGTTTTTTCCATTGTCCAATCGAATGAATGGAGAGGCGGGCCCTCTGTTGTGGTGACGAAAGTTTACTGTTGCTTAAAAAGTCCGGAGACTGCAAGAAATGGAGGAGAAACTTTTGGTGTCTGTTGTGGGTAACCCGGAGCTGTATTTTTTAGGGTTTCTGCTAATATGACAGTTTAATTAACAGCAAAAAACAAAGATTTTAGAGCGCTGGCACTATAATTCTTTGATTTGACTGACAGGACAGCTGTTTTGGTCGTTGCCTAGCAACATAAAACAACGGCAGCACACTGCCTTTTATTAAAAGTCACCAAAAAAAGGCAGTGCTGTGCGCCTTGCGTTTTTAGAACTAAAAGACGCGTTCGGTGTGATCGTGGCCTAAGTGGTCGTAAAAAAAATCACACTTGTGCTCTTCGGTCTAAAATGACCGACCATAGGAAATGAATGGGAAATCGACAAAAATACAAACATTCAGTGAATTTTTGTGTGTACAATCTACAAATCCTCCCCAATGCTGAAAAAAAGTACACAGCAGTGAAGGGGTGACACTCTAAAACACACCCATTCATAAACACACCCATTCACACACACACACACACACACACACACACACACACACACACACATGATATACATACCTCTCTTCGGTCACTTTTGACCAAAACATTTTCGGTTTTGAATTTTTCAAAAAATCACAGCTTCATCAGAACGGTACCAAATTCAGTGACTTTTATGGCATTTGGAATGTGAACACACATAAAAAATGAGGGCACGATTCCAAAAATAATAATAATAATAATAATTTTAATTATTCTCAATGGCAAAAAAATGGATATTAATTACAGCATAAACATTAATTATTACCACAAAACCCTCTCAAAATGCAAAATAAAAAATATTATTAAACAAAAATGAATTCGAATGGTTTTACTGAAAAAAATTACAAGATGCGTTACAGGTGTCCGGTCACTTCTGACCGCGAAGAGCACAAGTGTGACTCCGAAACGAAGAGCACCAGAGGGTTAAAAATAGGGATGCACCGATACGAATCGGCCGATAATGCTTGCGCGTTTTGTCAGTAAAGCCGGTTCTGTAATCAGCGGTAAATGCCATCAGGTGCGTGATTTCACGTTGAGCCGTATATACTACACACAGCCGTTGTTTACCGACGAGCTGCGCAAATCAATGTTCATTATCAGTGTGAATGTGCGTAGCTCATCAGTGAACAACGGCTGTGTGTAGTATATACGGCTCAACGTGAAATCACGCACCTGATGGCATTTACCGCTGATTACAGAACCGGCTTTACTGACAAAACGCGCAAGTGATTGGCTGATATGTATTGGTGCATCCCTAATTAAAAACATACATAACATTCATTTACACAAAGGACATTTTTTGTACATGCATTTATGTCCATATTTATCCAATCAAATGCGCTCTAGAACTAGAATATCCCTTCTCCTACCTGAATAAAATAAAAAGTACGCTTGTGAGAACTGAGCTGTCATTTCAAATAGACCTAATTTTTAAAGCAGAATTTTAAAAATTTCTGACTGTATTGTTTAAAAGATGGGTGAATGAACTGTTAAATGAATGCTTTTTTATTTTCATAAAACTTTCCCCCAAGTATAAGTTTAGATTAAATGACCACCTTTTTACCGTAAGAGCGAGTGCGGCCATGTGTAAATTTTATGGGTCAGGCTTCGGGTCTCATCCACATCCAGCTATTTTTAGCGCTACAAAACAGCTTGTTTTGCTTCTTGATATTGCAAATTGGTCCATTATTTCATCTTATTGTAATGTATTATCCTAATTATAAAGACACTGGTTTGTAGTGCAAACTGTTTTAGCATTTACTGCATGCTGTTATAGAGTGTTTTCACAGTGCATCGGCAATCTGCCATATTGGTAGCACTGAATGTAAACAATGCCACTGAACTGAATGAAACTATCATGTTTTGCAGATTATTGCTGCTGAAAATGATCAATTATTGTCTAATTGTACTAATCGGTCGGATTGGGAAAAAACATTTGGAGTACAGACTGCCAAAAGTTCTAAGAGAAGAGTGCAAAAAACTGTCTGAGGAACAAAAGGTGTTTGTGGTTTGTCAAACTGAACCAGGATTTCCAGGGCAAGAATCATTCATGTTTGTTTCGCTAATATCTTAAAGGAACTGTATGTAAGAAATTTATTTCAGTTAATCATAAAATGGCCCTGACATGTCACTAGACATTAAGAAATCATGTTCATTTCAAATACTTGTATCACTGACAACAGTGGTCCGGCCAGGATATTGTCATTTAAAAGTGAAAGTTGCAGCCCTCAACTGATGTTATTGTTGTCATTTTGTGTTTTGGTCTGAGGCTCCACCCTCCAGCTATCTACCAATCACGAAGTCAGTAGAGTTTTGTGATCCGGGTTGCCAGCTCTGTTCCAGCTGCAGCTATAGACCATTTCAAGGACGTAAACAATAACAAGCGCGTTGGAGCCCTACTGCGCATGTCCGGTCCTGAAGCATTTCCGGTAGCGCTATTTCTCCGATCTGACAATACGAGCACATTCTTTTAAAATCTAGCGAAAACGCTACAGTTAAGTTAAAAAGCTGCTCATTATCTAATCGATGCTGCGTGCGTGTACATGGGAGATTGCTAAAAGCATATCACATGGATGAGAACGGAAATGTGGCGAACATTTATTCGTACAATGGATGCCATCAGTCTGAAGAAAGACAGTGCAACTTACTTCATGTTTTGTTCCTAAGATATCCGGAGAGGTTGTTCGTGATTAATTCACTTGCATTGCGTGGTCAGTCTGTATTTCTGTTTAAATATTTGTTTTCATTAGAATATTACTTTTCACAATACATATTGTTTCAGTACAACACTAAATGTATGCTATTAAACTAAACGCTCGATGCTGTTATTACGTATTGAATTCATTTCAAAATGTGTTTGGTTTGGTCGTGTTTGTTGCTGTGGAACAGTGCAAGAAGAGGGTATGAATGCTCCGAGTCATCATGTGATCACAAATAAACAAGACGAACGCAATTCGATGCAGGCTACCGTGTTTTGCATTAACCTGTATATAAATGCCCGCACAAACACACTACATACAGCATTCATAAATGTTTTTATGCACGTATTTACTGTACACACCCACATATATATATATATATATATATATATATATATATATAGCATAACACATTTTTTATAACAAAAAATCATTTAAATAATAAATCATGTTAATGAACATAAAATACTTTTTTCAAAAACATAAAGAAATACGTTGTCCAAACTTTTGACCAGTACTGTATATAAACAAAGAACATTCTCTCACTTTCAACTGTTTTTATTTCCAACACATGTATTGATATGTAAATATTTGTATGAACATAAATGCTTCAACAAATGAAACAACAACAACTGAAACAACATTTGAAATGAAATGGAGTACAAAGGGGGAACAAATGTCAAAAGCAGCAGTCTGTATCTGGCCTGGTCATCAGTAGCTTTAAGTACTACACTAAATTAGTGAATACTACACTCAAGTTCTCAAACACATCTGGGTGTTCATATGATCAGATGTAGTTTGTCACTGCAGGATGATCAGATGTCCTTGGGTGTCTACAGATGATGGCTCTCCTAAGGATAAAAGTAGAAAAACAATTATTTAATATAATGCACAATATAAAAAAAAAATAATGCTATTATTGCTTAATATGTCAGTATATGTTGGAATTAACATTACCAAAGCTTATGTGATGGAAAAAATGTTCACCATTAACATTACCTTTTGTTAACTACTGCTGATAACTGTTACACAATACCACGTTCAAGTTTACTTTCATGTTACTCACTGCTTTTGTCAACTGACAAGATAACTAGACGACTAATATGAACTTAGTTATAGCCCACATAACACTTAGCAATAAAACAGAAATAAAAAACTTGCCTTTTTTCACTAACGTTACACACGAATCAAAATGCAAGCTGTATATGTAAACAATGACAAAATGCTACTTTAAATTATACGGCATCATACTTGAAGAGTTAACGTAAAGATATACATATAATCAGATTAATTAAAAACGACATTTACTTGCCTAAATCGAAATGTGCGCTGTAATATCCTAGAGTTGCTTGTTGTTATCCAGCCTTCTCCTTCACTGCCGCAACTCGGGTGCGTTTCTCGGAAATATACCGTAAAACGCGTCTCATAATGTTAGTTCCGGCCCAGGGGAAGCACACAACCACCGAACGACAAGAATCTAATTTTAAATTACACATTTAAACAGGAGGATTGTATATATTTGACCGCAATCCCACTGTTCATAAAGCGCTTCTCGCCATTGTTTTCAATGCGCTGGATCATTAACCGGAAACTTCCTGGGACCAACGACGTCACTTCCTTAAGCCGCCGAATAGCGCTTGAAATGGTCTATACGAACGTGTCGGATAAAACATGTATAACGTTACGAAACCTAAAAGACCTCGTTATGAATCTGAAATACGTCGTGACAAAGTCCGAAATAAAACAAGGATTTGTATAGGAGATGCCTTTGAAAGATGGAGACGGCTGAAAACGGAGAAGAATTTGAAGATAGACGCCAGTGTTGCTAATTTTCTCCTGGACAAGTAAGATTCATATGTTTGGTTTACTTTGCTTCAGTACACAGTGGATTTTCCACGGTCGCCCGTGCTAAATGCGTTCATAAAAAGCTTTATATCGCACCACTAGCAGGGTATGAAAACAATCTATGTTCCGACTGAAAAGTGGTATTACAGTACATCTTTACGAAATATTTGGCTAATCGCCATTATTTTTGCATACATAATTACTTCGCAAAACATCTCTCGTGAAGCATAAACATAAACCTAAACATAAACCTGCAGTTTAGCTGGCAACCTCGAGTCAGGGGGAGCGGGAGGGGATACACCGTTCTACAGTATTTTGAAAGTGATTGCAGTACCAGTTTTGGCCACAATCCTACATACGGTTCCTTTAATTAATACTGCTTGTATATATATATATATATATATATATATATATATATATATATATATATATATATATATATATATATATATTACCACCTCTTAACTTTAGTTTGCCTTTTCCTGCTTACGTGCTTCTCTATATGATTCAAAAGCTTCCACATGTTTTTTCCATAGTTTAGACAGCATAAATTCACAGAACAACGTAATTAGTAGTACATTAACTGTGCAATCCATGATGTTGTTTACATCTGAGTATCGCCAATATTGCCAAACTGCTATAAGTGCACTCTCTATTCTTCTAGTTATGTACATGGCGGATATAACAATTTACAAAATGTACTTTAAGCTTTCCTTTTAAAACTGTAACCCAATTATTGCATTAAACTATTGTTTTCATTTATATGAATGTAGTACTTTTATTTTGAAGTGAAAGCGATATGTCTTGATGTGGGGCGAACGAGGGCCAGTAAAAGGATCTTGTACCGCGATACAATTTTATTGATTAATCATTCTCCGACCATGGAGATTAACAACAACAATTTAGAAAATAATCTTCCTGAAATATTATAACAATCAACTTTATCGCCTATTTTGTCGGCGGTTTGAATTAGAATCAGAATCCATTTGTGAATGAATCATTTGGTTCTTTTGTCCATACGTGACTGCGAAACAATCTGAATCGGTTCGCGATTCATTGTGAATGACTACGTTTACATGGGCAAGAATAATGCGATTATTTCCAATAATCAGAGTAAGGACTTAATCGCATTATGATGTTTACATGTCAAGAGCAAAGTTCTTCACTCCGGTTTACATGGAATTTCCATTATTCCTATTATTCCTATTGTCCGTCAATGAATTGCATTATGTTCATATCGCGCAAAGTCCAGTTTCCTAAGCTCCCTAAAAGTGTGTCGCCTTTTTCGCCATCGTCGTTTCTAATCTACAGACAGGCGCCAGAATATTTTCTCTAACTGGGCTAACGGGGGGCTAGTACAATATGTGGGGGTGCTAAGAAAATAATCGATATTCGTGTAAATATCGTAAAAGTTACTTAATGAAGAAATTGTGTCTTTTTTCTTTTTAAAGAAAAGCAGCTCTGGTAGCCTACACACCATATTTAACAGAAGTAGCCTATAATTTAAATTTTATTTAAAACGGCATTTTAAATTATATTTAAAACTGACACGAACGAAAAAAATAGACACAAACTTAAAACAAGCCCTGCATTCCAGCCCGAGCCCGACGGGCAGCAGTGAGCGCGCCTTCAGCGCATTTTTTTTAGGAGTTCCACAAATCCGCAATCAATACTAACGCATTTTCCTCACGATTGCCTAAAGATTCCTGTTCCTGAAGAAGAGAGCCCATTCCATTTTTTTATAGAAAAAGCACATCAATTTGTTGGTATTGTTTGTGAGGGCACGCAAATATACATAAATCCTTAACAGTTACGAATAATAGCTATTACTCTTACCTTTACGTGTAAAAAAGTCAGCGTATTTTAAGATGTTTGCAATGCAAGTGATTACACTTGCTACTTCATGTCCAGTAAAGCGAGCGTTTAGCCTCCACTCTCCGCACAGACGATAGAATATGAGTCTAATAACAGCGCACATACAGGTTAAATGTTTAAAACTAACATTTGATATGCTTGAACTCTTTAATATCTATAGATTTTATTTTAGGCAAGTCGTGATGATTTAAGAAAGCTAAATTGATCAAGCATATGAACTCACCATCTGCCGCTGGTCGCTTCTTAAAAAACAAAACAAAATAAAAAACAAAAAAAACTTAGCCTATATTTAACGGGAAAAAATGCTTTAAACTTTTTTCTAAATTAACTTAAAAAAAACTGAAACGAAATATAATTACATTGTCATTTGGCCTATATACAAAACTGAACTATTTTAATAGCTAAAAAAAATGTTTTGGGAGAAGTGGCCAAAAAGACGATCTTGGGTCGGAGTCTGGCCAGTCTATTACCAAGAATTCTGCCAAGAGCTGGGCTAGATTTTAGGCCTATTCAGGGCTCTATACACAAAGCAACGAAAAAACCTGTTACATGCAAAAGGAAAGACTTCAAAGCTGGACAGCACCATGCGCTCCGTGAGACTGGGTTGTGCGCTCAACATTAACACAATTCATATGAATGCGTAATTCAACTGTGTATACTTTACACTTATATTAAAAATTAAATGAACGGCACGTCTCAATCTTAGTGATGATGTAATGGATTAAATGTAGCCTAATGGACGAAACTGCGCTCACATGACGCGTGTGTAAGGATATTGTGACAAACAGCACGAGACAGCAGTACTCCTCTATCTCAGCTGGTTGGGGGGCTAAATCGAGATATTAAAAATTCTAATGGGGCTATAGCCCCCTAGCCCCTTTGTAGAGCAGTCCCTGTCTGCAAGTGCGTGGCACGTGTAAGTCACTAGCGCATGCGCACTCTGGTCAAAGCGGCAATACTGCGATTAAGGTGTTTACATGCCGGTATACTTCGATTAAAATCGGCGTGCGCCACCTATGTTAATACGATTATGCTTGCTGCGATTATGAGCTTAATCGCATTATTATAATCGAAGTATTGCGTTTACATGAGGAAAAGTTTAATCGCAATATTGCCAAAATCTCATTATAATCGCATTAAGAGGGTCCATGTAAACGCACTCAATGATACAGGCAGTTCACTCAATTGTTTGGCGCGCATTCTACGTCGTTGGAGAAAGTGGATATTTAATAACAGTCCGTCGAAATTAAACCTAACAATTCATCCGGTTGTTTGCCAGCGATGAAGATGGACTTTATGTGAACGACTCTGTGCTACAGGTAAAGACATTTACAAAACAGATATTCAAAACACTAACGTTAGTACACAAAAAAGTATCTTGTTTTGGGTGGCCCAGCACTGAAAGTATTGCTTCATTTTGTCATACTTGCAACTTTAAGTATTTAAAGTACAGACTGTAAAACGAACCATTGAACTTTATTGTTTTGGAGTTTCTTGGAAGGTTTCTTGGGACATAAACACATTTGCCCACTCAGCAGTTCAGCCTCATTAGAAGACTTCCCAGTGTTCATAAGTGTGTTTATCATTTAACCTAGTCTAATATTTGCTTGCATAGCAAATTGAATGCTTACAGTTGTGCAATTGTTTGTTTGCTATGTCACAGCAAAGCCACAGTAAGTCAATGATGGCCCATGTGGCACTGGGCCCAACTGGAAACCCATCTGTCATTGCAGTGAAATATGTCCATCCTGTCAATATATACATTTTCTTATATGTGCTTTGGTTCCTTTAGCAGCTGCCTAATGCACACATCTTGGCACCTGTGGTGTCAGCCCTATCTCCCAGCGCCCACCCTCAAGATGTAATAACACCAAGTCGGTGAGATAAAAGAAGCAGATGAAGGAATGGGGGCATGTCATTCCTTTAGAGAAGAAACCTCAAAGGCGTCAGCAGAAAAAATGTGCTTGCTTTGTTTCTTTCGGCTATTCAGCATTTTTTGAGCAGATGTTCTGTTCTCATATCAGTGCATGTGTATTTCCTGCCCCCCGATGAGGCTGAGCTCTAGTCACAGGTACGCAGGCAGCCGTTGCTGATGGTGTATTTACTCTGGATGACTGGTCTCGCTCTTACCGTGTGGAGTGCTGTGGGTGGAGTTCTGAACTGGGCTTTCATTAGTGCTGAAGAGGTAGTTTAAGGGCTCCAGAGGGTCCAAATTAGATAAACATACAAACACTCAAAGCAACTGCTGAGAGAATTATAACGCGTTTCTCTGTTTCTCTCTCCATCTCTGTTTTTTTTTGTGTTGCTTCTTTCTTAAAGGAACACTCCACTTTTTTTGGAAATAGGCTCATTCTCCAACTCCCCCTGAGTTAATAAGTTGATTTTTACCGTTTTGAAATCCATTCAGCCGTTCTCCTGTTCTGGCGATCTCACTTTTAGCATAGCTTAGCATAAATCATTGAATCCTATTAGACCAGTAGCATCGCGTTCAAAAATGACCAACGAGTTTCGATATTTGTCCTATTTAAAACTTGACTCTTCTGTAGTTATATCGTGTACTAAGACCAGCGGAAATGTAAAGCTGCGGTTTTCTAGGCGGATAGGATTAGGAACTACACTCCCATTCCGGCGTAATAGTCAAGGAAGTTTGCTGCCGTAATATGACCGAAGCGGGCGCAGTAATATCACACAGCACATGTGGAAATGCTTACTTCCGTCAACATATCCAACGTGCATGCACAGCACAGACAGCGTTCCTCGCCATGGAGACATTTGTGAGAGACGATTTAGAAGATATTTACTTTGGTGCAGATCCTGAACCGTATCAATTTGAACCAGAATTCACTGAAGCTGAGGGTTTGGAAAGAGGACTTGGATGCAATGCTGCATCCTGCAGTAGTAGATTTTTTTTTTTCCGGTTTGACAAAATAAACTGGAAAAAACCTCACACGCCGAGAGTACCTAATGGCCAGCTGTCGCAAGAGTAAGTTATTCCTGCAACCACTACAATATATAATATAAAGATTTTGAATGCAAACTGTCAGTTTGCAGTTTCAGGCTTATATTTATGATGTACACGTTTACTCAAAACTCACTTTAAAACACCACCGACTGTTCGCAATAACTTTCTTTTGCAATCACACATGGAATTTGGTCATAGCAAATACTAAGCCAACTGTTCGCCGAAACCTAGTTGTCAGGGATTGCATTTCACAGGTAACGTTAGCCAACAATAGCCATTAGTCATGTTACACTTACATGCGATGCTCCTCGTTGTCCTGTCTGTAACGTTACTCTGAAGATTGTTGGGATCGCCGTGTCCTTTAGACGCCGTGCTGTAGTACCGGTAAAACTATCCAAATAGTCATCCGGTTGAAAATGCTCGGAGCAAACACGCCATTTCTAAATCGTTTCTAACGGTGTTTTGAGATCCATGTTGAGAGCAGCCAGCCATTGATTCATTAGTCGGAATTGCTTTTTTTTTCGTGGGAATTCTATGAAACATGGTAGTAGAGTACATCTTCGACTTACTATCACAGCCCCTTACAATGCACATAACTATAGCTAATCACACACAGGTAAATCCAGCCACTAACAATTTACCAGCTGCAACTCTGACAGCTGCAACAACCGGAATTACACAAACTTAGTGCCGGTCACATTGGAAGTTACCTAGCTGGGATCTAATTTCAGGCGCTGTGTGATATTAATGCGCCTGCTTCGGCCATGTTACGGCAGCAAACTTCCTTGACTATTACGCCGGAATGGGAGTGTAGTTCCTAATATTATCAGCCTAGAAAACCGCAGCTTTACATTTCCGCTGGTCTTAGTAGACGATATAACTACAAAAGAGTCACGTTTTAAATAGGACAAATATCGAAACTCGTTTGTCATTTTTGAACGTGATGCTACTGGTCTAATAGGATTCAATGATTTATGCTAAGCTATGCTAAAATTGATATCGCCAGAACAGGAGAACGGCTGAATGGATTTCAAAACGGTAAAAATCAACTTATTAACTCAGGGGGAGTTGGAGAATGAGCCTATTTCCAAAAAAAGTGGAGTGTTCCTTTAAGACATCTGTTATCTTAGAGCAGGGGTCCTGAACTCTGGCCTTTGAGTTCCACTTTCCTGCAGAGTTTAGCTAATCAAGGTCTTTACTAGAAAGTTACCAGCAGGTGTGTTTGATGAAGGTTGGAGGTAAACTCTGCAGGAAAGTGGACCTTGAGGTCCAGCATTAAAAACCCCTGTCTTAGAGTCTAGTATTCTTGTGCCATCAGCTAATCAGCATTGTAAGGGCTAAAGACCAACTGGTGTTTAATGTAATTTAACCATTGAATTTAAAGTGATAGTTCACCCAAAAATGAAAAAGACACCATGATTTACTCACCCTCAAGCCATCCTATGTGTATATGGCTTCTTTTTATTCTTCTTTCAGATGAATACAATAAGAGCTAAATTAAAAAATGTCCTGGCTCTTTCAAGCTTTATCATATGCATGTTCATGAGAGAGTGGCTTTCCAGCAGATGACATAGGTGTGGTGTAAGCTCCTGTGAGAATATGCTAGTCTTGTGAGAGCCAAGTTTTGTTCACAGCAAAGGAAAACCAGTCTCCTCTTGGCTTATTTCTGACATTTTGGTGAGTGGAGTACTTTTTATCATGGATTGATTAACTTTATGGGCTTCAAAATCTCAACAGCCATTTACGGCCATTATAAATTTTAGAAGAGCCAGGACATTTTTAATATATCTCTGATTGTATTCATCTGAAAGAAGAAAGTCATATACACCTAGGATGTCTTGAGGGTAAGTAAATCATTGGATAAATTGCATTTTTCTTTATATATATTTACTTTATTCCTGTGATAGCAGAACTGAATTTTCAGCATTATTACTCCAGTCTTCAGTATCACATGATCACTCACAAATCATTCTAATATGCTGATTTGGTGCTCAAGAAATATTTTATATTATCAGTGTTGATAACAGTTGTGCTGCTTAATATTTTTGTCATTTTTTTTTTTTTTTTTTTATAACAGAAAGCACTTTTTTGAAATGGTCATCTTTTGTAGTATTATAAATGTCTCTATTGTCACATCTGATCAATTTAATGTGCCCTTTATAAATTAAAGTATTAATTTTCTTTAAAGGAACACTCCACTTTTTTTGGAAATAGGCTCATTCTCCAACTCCCCCCCGAGTTAATAAGTTTAGTTTTACTGTTTTGAAATCCATTCAGCCGTTTTCCTGTTCTGGCCATATCACTTTTAGCATGGCTTAGCATAGATCATTGAATCCTATTAGACCAATAGCATCGCGTTCAAAAATGACCAACGAGTTTGGATATTTTTCCTATTTAAAAGTTGACTCTTAGTCAGTAGTTATATTGTGTACTAATACCGGCGGAAAATGTAAAGCTGCGATTTTCTAGGCCGATAAGATTAGGAACTACACTCCCATTCCGGCGTAATAGTCAAGGAAGTTTGCTGCCGTAATATGGACGCAGCAGGCGGAGTAATATCACGCAGCGCCTGAAATTAGTTCCCAGCTAGGTTAGCATTTGCACATGTGCTGCGTGATATTACTCCACCTGCTTCGGCCATGTTACGGCAGCAAAATTTATAAGTTTATGTATAAATTTTTGTACATAAAGTTGTTTTGTGATTAATAAGGATGTGATATCAAAATCGGAGGATACAATCATTTGGTGATATGAAGTTCACAATGCAATATGTATTGCGATATTTAAAAAAAAAAAAGACAAATTAAGATTTTAATAAAATATGAAAATTTTGTATATTTCAAAGTTTAATTATTCTATCTAATACACTTCGGGACTTCAAAATAAGAGCTCCCAAACCCTGTTCTTAACTAAGAAAACTTAAGTCAGAGAAAAGTCAGTGAATTGACTTGTTCCTTTTTATGTGTGATATACTGTCTTATTCTAATTTACATTCACACTGGAGTTTTAGGAAGCCAAACAAATATGAAATAAAATAACAACAATGACAGTAATAGCCATATATTCTAAAACAGTTGCACTGCAAAATAAATGAAAATAGGTATATTATTTTTGCTTTACACTACAACAGGGAAATTACAATACTTTCTAATTTCTACACTTAAAAGATATTTTTTGAAACTGGACTTCAATAACATTACCCATTTAAACCTTTAGCTGTCAGCAATTCATACTGAAATTGTAAGCTTTTATTTTGATGGAAACAGCAGTAGAGCTTTTGTTTTGAGGAAAAACTCAAGCTTCAGTGAAAACAGGCTTACAAAAACGCGTCAAATCTATTGAAATGATGTAATCATCTGCTGTGAAAAAAAAAAACCCTCAATCTCATAGCACATGCAATAAAGAAGTTCACTGCATTCACTGTGAACTGAGCCATTCTGAAGCGCGGAAAACATCGGAAGTGCATGCTAGCTTTGAAACACACAGCGAAAACAGACTTGATGAAAAGATTAAACCATATTGCACTTTCGGTTTTAGTTTGTTTGACAAACACTGTGTCAAAGCATAATGGCCCAAAACACAACTTTAAATACCTTTTATGTTAGAATAAGACTTTTTGACATATTATTTCATATTGTCATGTGACCACAATGTTTTTCTATTGCGATACCATGATACTGATAATAACGCTAAATCCCTAGTGATTAAATAATTTCAAATATATTTTCATCTTCTTCTTTGGCAATGTATTATTGTTAAGCTACACATTTCTTACTAAAAATCAAAAAAATAATTTTCCAAAAAAAGCATTTATGCCCTTTATTGGTAGCTGCTCTATTAAGCCCGGGACACACCAACCTGACGCCAACCAACTAGCGCCGACGAAAGCCGACCGTCTTGTCGCCTTTAGTCGCCTGCATCCATTAAACTGAGCTCGAACACACCGAACTGACTACACCCAACTTCAAACTAGAAGGTGCTTTCTGTGCATGCGTGAGGAGATATACCGTTGATGGCAGTATTGTATATAGAATTGTGCGAATTGCAAAATGATGACAGCGAGCCAGTGATGCGCGGGTTGATCCAAAATGAGCGGGTGCCTGCGGTCACCCCCGGTTATGAGTCATCCAAAAATATTTTTAATGATATTCGGGTCGCGGGCGGTCGGGTCGTTTGAAATAAAGATGCCAATTAAACCTTTGTAATTTATATAGTACTAGACACAATTTTCTATGAAATACGTAGACCTACACTTTATTGGTTGAATAATATTTACCTTTTGAATGTTGAGCGTTATTAACTGTTGAATAAATGCTGACGCGGACAAAATGCCCGATTTCCCAACATGTTGAACTGAGCAATGCCATTGTACCATTTTAATAGGCTACTTTTAAATGCATATAGCTCAATAATGTCAGTTTTATGTATTTTCTGAGAGGGGGTGGGATTTTTGTTGGGAAAGACGGGTTAGAGACGCACACTTCGATTAGACTGGATAAACACATGCAGCATCTTAATTGTTAAGAAAATGGTATTCCTAATAAAGGTCTCGAATATTTTGTTTCTTTTTGGAATTATTAGACACATTTCTCTGTCTTTTCAAATGCCTAGGTCTGTTTAATTTCCTTAATTATAAAATTTCTAGCACTATTTGTAAACGTTTATTCAAGCAATAATATATAAATTATCTCATGTATATGCTTGTTTAAAACCAGGGATTAAAAACGAATTCTAAGTAAAAACTGTATTTTTTCTTTACATTTCCAGAGAGCGAAACGAACGAAATTAAACATTACTTAATAAATTCAAGGCACTATAATGTCCTTATTCATTTGATACAACTATTATAGCTATACAATTAATATATATAAAATAATATTATTTTGTCATATTCGTGATTCCTGAATTTATATGAACGCTTCGTTTGAAGTGCATTCGTTATGTTTGTATAAGAAAATTTGTTAATCTAGCCTATTGAGTTGATTTAATATTCTTGATAATTTTTAGAAGTTAAAAATTAAGAAAAAAGGAATTAGCTTGTAGTCTATATATATATATAATATATATAGGCTAATCTTTTTCTAAACTTTTATTTCACTGTAGATCGAAATTCTTGATCATATTTAACATCTGAGAATCACTGACATAATTTAGAGTACTTCGAAAATGAAATAATTTAAATCTGTATAAAGGAAAGACAAAATAAATCACAGCATGAACAATCTGTATTTTTCTTGTAATCAAGAACATTTCTTTTGAAAAAATTACCTAATTAATGCCGAATGATGTTTGACAGTGAACGCATCTCCACCGCAGCCGCATATAATCGCTGGTGTCAGTCGCAAATATTAAACATGCGGGTCAGGAAGCAGGTCGGGTACAATATTTTCTTTTTTTTTTGCGGTCCGAGTTGCGGGCGGGTTGAAAACTTCGGTCGGCGAGCCGGTTCCCTCTTGACTTCTTCCTTTGCTTGTTACGTCACTACACATTCAAGTCCTCCACACGCTCTGATTCGATGTCTGAACAGCCAATCAGAGCGCTCTCTTTCCCAGACGGCCCCGACAAGCCAGACGCCGATTCAACATGTTTAATCGGGCAAACTTTGGCCGACGAAAGCCGACGTGCGGAACACACCGAACCGACGTGCTTCACGGACGCCCACCAACTGCCCGACGAGGCCAGATGGCCGATCGTCGGCTTGGTGTGTCCTGGCCTTTAAAGAACCGTTAACACATTAATTTAAAAAAAGTGTGAATATCTGCCAAATATCTATTTAACTGCAGCTTTCCCAAAATTTCAGACCTCTTGGCTTTCCTTCTAACCTTTTTGATTAGTTTTTGTATAAGCCGTTTGTCTTTCAGATACCCGTTTGTCATCCTCTTCGCCTTTCTCCACCCCACCGTAGCATTATTTAGATTTTTCTCAGGGTCCCTTTTGGCCCCAACTCCTCCTCCTATCGGTTTTTCTCTCTTCTTCCCACTCTTCTCGGTCTAATGATGCCGACTAAATGCTTACTCTTGTGTTTCTCTCTCTTCTTCTCTATCCTTCCCCCTCTCACCCTGCCGGACCCCCCAAGGTTAAACGAGCTCCTTTAATTGCCCGTCATCAATTAAATGTTGACTCATGAGCTCCGGGGTGTGCAGGATAGATCTAGTTATTCAGCTGAAGACCCCTCCTTGGACCCTGTTATAGTGTTTCTCTTGCAGAGTCTTTCTTAAACAGATCCTACCGGTTGTTGGAGGAGGGCTTGTGGTGGGATCTCGCCCCAGGGACAGGATCTTAATGCGTTTTTAATGAGAGTAGTCTGCAAAGTGACACTGCGTAAATGGCTGATATGATGTGTGTTTACGTGTAGAAGGGTTTGCTTTTTTCCCAGGTGTTTATCCTTGGTGCCTTCTCCGTACCGTCCTCCTTTGTGATTCAGTAATGACCACTTCAAACAAAGCCTCTGTGTTATTTCCCTATTAATGGCTGCTGTATGTTTAATATCTCTTGGCTCCGCTCCGCTTTGGAGGTGCATAATAAGAGAGAGTTATTTTAATAAGATGACAGCGATTAATATTCTCATTTCTCCAATGTGAGGAAGAGAGAGGCGATGCACGGCCTCCGGTGCAGCATATATTACAGTCAGTGCGCTCCATCTAATATTAATATGGTTTGGTTGGATATTTTAATATGTCTTGGGCTAAACCGATGGATGGCATGGGAAAGATAGATGGCTGACAAAAGAAAATTTTGCTGCTTCATTATTGAGGCAGTCAATTGAAAGTAATGGAGTTGGCGGGCATGAAAGAGTGTCTGAAATATGAACTGAGAGACTCTTTAGCCTCTCATCATGGTCCGCATGCCTCTCACACACTTCAGCAGATCAGTTGGCCGTGTGCGCGGTGCATTTAGATCACCAGTCTGCCACCAACTCAAATGCTGTGAGTTTTAAAACTTGCGACTTAAATTTGCCTCTTAACTTGTGCCGCCTGTCTGTATATAATGCAAATGATAGCAGATTTCAAAATGAATATGCATCTTTCATAAAATACATCCTAAATTGTCTTGTAGTGATTATATTTCCTGTATTTGTGTTTCTGTTTTGTTTGTAATATATTTTAATATTTTAGTCATAATACAATTTTAGTATAGTATGGACCTTTATATCATCCATTTACTATTTTTTAAATAAAATCAGTAAAACGATATTGGTGCATCAACAATCAATAATGGTAAGACATTCAATTTTATATATACACATACAATTTCTAAACCGCATAAGGCTGCGATTTTATCTATCCCCCCAACGGCACCCCCCACCCCCGTCAAGTTCATTTTAATTTCGATATAGCGCCAGATCACAATAGAAGAATCTTTCCTATAGAAGAGGTCTATACATTGTTTTTTATCAAACAAACTAAATTCCCTTATGTTATTTATCTTATTTACACGAAGGCATGTCATTTCTGTCTCTACATGGTCGCGCGTTTACAATGTCTCCTCCACGAAAACACGGACTGGATCGTGGACTCCATTCATAAAAACAATTTACTATAGCGCAAAATGCCACGGAATTCGTTGATTTTTGGATGAATAAATCAAAAGTTGGTCTGTCACTTAATTCAAATCGCGATATGGACTAGTGTCTGTGAAAACTGAAATGCAAAAAGACCGTTTTAAAATGAATCCTGCATGTTCCGTTTGCCTCTGTATGTATGAATGGCAGAGACGCGTTTTTTTGTTTTTTTACTACACGCACACGTGATGCTCCCGCTAATTTTTGGCATTTGCATCTAACATGAACAGATAAACTCAATCTCCAAAGCTGCTGTGAGTGTCACTTTTACCGTTTCATTTGAGAAAACTAGCATCATATCATACTGTACAGTGTACACACAGAAACTTCACGGCAACCTGTCAAAATAAAAGTACGGTTTAACATGTAACAGAACAATATTAGTCTTGTATTACTTTTGTACAGTATAATGTACAAAACATACATAAAACAATATATATGATTAAAAAATAAATATTACAACAAGATTGTTTAAACGTTTTAAACTGAATATAATTTTTCTTCCATGTATTGATTTTAACAGTAAACTTCTGTTTGTTTGCCAAAAATTAAAAGGGTTTATTTTTCATTTGATTAAAAATAAATGTTTATGCTTTTTGATTATCAGAAAAATTAAAACAAATAATTAAAAAAAAAAAAAAAAAAAGCAAAAGATTGTAGAGCCCTCAAAATGTTAAAATAGAGAGTTTTGGACTTATTTTTCCACTGAAATGAATGTTTTCGTTATTACACAAAGTAGGCTAAAGTACCGGGAAAAGAAGTAACATGGCTAATTTATTTTATGTTGTCTGTTTTAAAGACAATTTTACAACAGTTTTGTTTATTAAACTTAATACTATGTTATTTCATTGTGAAATGTTTTGTTATGCACTTCTTGTGCACTGAATACATTTAGAATGTATGTATGTAGCTTGTTTGAAAAAGCAAAAACAGTTGCCAAAATCGCAAATAAAACCACAATCACAATATTCGTTCAAAAAATCGCAATATGATTATTTTGTCCATATTGCACAGCCCTAATTCAGACTTAACTATGTATTCAGATTTATATTTATAGTCAGATTTATAACTATATATCTGATTCACGTCTAAATATTCACAATTATAACTATATATTCTGATTTACCTCTATATATTCTTATTTCTAAATATATATTCAGATTTACTTCTATATATTCACAATTTACACTTTTATATATTTAGATTTTATATAATTATTTCCTGTTTGGCGCCTCATAATTTAATAATATACATATATATTTGTTATATGTAAATAAAATCTGAATAATCAAGTGACATTTTAAAATATATTAAAATACTATTAAAAAACTATTTTTATTTATTTATTTATCAATTAATTCTTTAGCACCAGTATATGGTAATGCTTTCTGAATGATTATATTTAAATAGATTTGATCAAATTTTATATTTTTGAACATAATTTAAAATGTAAAATAATTTAAAATTTAAATTTTGTTCAGCTTAATATATTTGTGGAATATAATGCATTTCTGGATAAATTACAGAATACAATATATATGCATTTTATATGTATCATAACAGTCTCAAATGACAGTTTTCATTCTTCTACATCTTTAAAAAAATCAATTAGTCTTTTGGACTAATTCTTAAGATTATACATATTGTTTTTTTTTTTCTTTTTTCTTTGCAAGCCATGGTCCGGGTATTCAACCACAAGGCTTTTCAAGTACCTTCACCTTCCTCCAGTTGAGTAGTTTTTGTGTTGACGGTGCTGCTCTTTTATAACAGCACAGATACATAGGGATACATCGTTTTTCCTTCGCCCTTTATAAGATTATTATTTAATGGCACTCTGGTAACGAAAACCAATAGGTACAATTGATTTTAGAGGTTGTGGGTATGGGACTCCAGGTCATGTTTTCAATTTTACCCCTGTTTCAGAACTCAAAATGATATAGAATGTAGACACAGACCCTGACCTTTAGCCCCAAGGGTAGCGGTTTGAGTGCAAATGTACTTCTTTCCCTTGCCCCTTTGCTCTGTTCATCAGAGGGAGAAGATGCAACAACCTTCTCCAGGTCTTCCTGTGAGAATCCACAGGCAGTGATGAATGCAGAGGTTTGCGTGTCATCAATCAGCGTCATGCGTGTCTGTCTCTTTGGGGCGAGCCTTCTGATTTGCAGCCCCAATCCCTCTCGAGGAACTGCTGTGTGCCAATGCTAGACCTCTTGCTGGGAACTGTGGGAGTGTGTAATGAAGCGGATTCTTTTCATATTTGGACTTTTGTCTTGGAAGTCCCGAATAACAGAAATCTATTTTGAACCAGCCATCCGTCCAAGAAAAAAATAGAGACCTTAACAGTCAAAGCAAACAGAGAGCAAGTGAGAAGTATTCTGTATTTTTTATTTATTTTTGGTTTTTATTTTGTTTCTGGTTTATTTTTAACGTTTTCTTAAATAATGAAATTTATTGAAACATAAAAATATGATTTGTTTTACTGTGTTTTTTTCTGAATATTTCTTCAGTTTCATATAAATGTCTGTCGTTCTGTCTATCTGTCTATCTATCTATCTGTATAATATATATATATATATGTATAACATATACATGTATACATATATATGTACAGTTGCAATCAAAATTATTCAACCCCCTTGACCTGCAAGACATTTTGCTGCAGAGAACAACATTTTGTGAAAACAATTCTACAAAGGCATGAGTAAACTATTAAAGAAAGTTTATTAATACACATTTGAGTAATTCTGAGAACGTAAGTTGATGAATAATGACAAAAAATCGAATTGGCTCTAAACATTCATGTTCAAAATTATTCAACCCCTGAAAGTAAATTTGGTGTAGAATCTTTTATTCTTTAAAACCACCAATAAACACTGCCTGGAAGTGCTTAGATGCTTCTGTCACCTTTCTGCTGCAATCTTGGGCCATTCCTCCCCTGAAAAAGCTTTCAGATCACTGATAATCTTTGGTTTTTACTTTGCCACTGCTTGCTTCAAATTCAACCATGTATTTTCAATGAGAATTAAATCTGGAAACTGAACAGGCCACTTAAAAACATTCTATGACAGATTCCTAAACCAAGCTTAAGTAGATTTGAACGTATACTTTAGGATTATTGTCCTGCAGGAAAGTCCATTGATTATTAGCTTCAGACTTTGCACAAAAGGCATCACAATGTTTGCCAAAATGGTCTTATACTTTCATAAATCAATAATGTCCTTTGTATGGTCATGTTTTCAACTTCCTGCTACAGTAAAACAACCCTATAACAGGACTGGCCCACCTCCATGTTTGATGATGGAGATGGTGTTCTTCTGCGTATAAGCTTTGTCTTTTTTGCACCAGACATACTGCTGATCCATACGCCCAAAAAGTTCCAGTTTGGTCACATCACTCCATAAAAATTCTTCCAGAACTCCACAGGTCTATCCAAATGAATTTTGGCATGTTCAAGGCAGCCTTTTTGATCTTCTTGGTCAAGAGTGGTATTCAGCAAGATTCCTCAACATGAAGACTACACTTGTCTAGTGTCCCTCTTGTACACAGCATTGAAATATTTTTCCTCCTTTCGTTGGGTCATCTTGCAAGTCTTTGGCTGTACATTGCAAGTTTTTCTCAGTTGATCTGAGAAAATCTCAGTTGATCTTATGATATTGTACTTTTTTGTTCAACAGCCTCAAAGGTTTTCTGGTTCAACACACATTAATCTAAGGAATACGGCTGCCAGCTGTGTCTTTAGGGACTTGTGATGTCTTAGACATCTTCATGTAGTTTTAGACTTTCTAATATAGCAAAATATTTCTTCTCTATTGATTTTGTGTGAACTTTGTTGACTTTACCATATTTGCTACTCCCTATCAGCACATGCATAGGCTAAGAGCAAAGTATATGTAACACCCCAAGCTAATTCCATTTTGAATAAGTTTGTAAAGGCTTAAGACAATTTAAGACAATTTTGTTCCTGACCATAAAAATAACTGTCTTAAAACAGCAATGTTGAATAGGGGTTGAATAATTTTGACATAGCTGTGTTATTAAAAAATCCTATAACTCAAAAACATTAAATTATATATTGACATTATCACTTTTTAATATGCCAGAAAACTGTTGTAGATGCAATTTAGTCCTGGATCTTCAGAAAGAGCAAAAAACATTTGTAAAGTACTGCAGTCTCTGGGGGGGTTGAATAATTTTGATTGCAACTATATGTATATATGTGTGTGTATATACACTCACCTAAAGGATTATTAGGAACACCATACTAATACGGTGTTTGACCCCCTTTCGCCTTCAGAACTGCCTTAATTCTACGTGGCATTTATTCAACAAGGTGCTGAAAGCATTCTTTAGAAATGTTGGCCCATATTGATAGGATAGCATCTTGCAGTTGATGGAGATTTGTGGGATGCACATCCAGGGTTCGAAGCTCCCATTCCACCACATCCCAAAGATGCTCTATTGGGTTGAGATCTGGTGGGTGCCATTTTAGTACTGTGAACTCATTGTCATGTTCAAGTCAAGAAACCAATTTGAAATGATTCAAGCTTTGTGACAGGGTGCGTTATCCTGCTGAAAGTAGCCATCAGAGGATGGGTACATGGTGGTCATAAAGGGATGGACATGGTAAGAAACAATGCTCAGGTAGGCCGTGGCATTTAAACAATGACCAATTGGCACTAAAGGGCCTAAAGAGTGCCAAGAAAACATCCCCCACACTAGGGCTGCACGATAGATCATTTTAGCATCGTCATCGCGATGTACACATGCGCAATAGTCACATCGTGGCAGTCACGATGCAGGGCAAAAAAAAAAATGTGTGTCTGATTTAAAAATGTACTTTCTATATTTCTAAACTTTCTATTCACGGATCTATATTTGTCTAAAATAAAGTAATTAACTCATGTATAAGGGTTCTTTAAAAACTACAATGCACACGTTGCTTCACCTACTTCATGCATGCAGTCTCTGCGAGCGCATGGCGAAATGAGCGCGGGACGGGAGAAGAGCGCCGAAATGGAAGATTTGGTCGCAAAAAGAAACGCAACGTCGGTCATATGGAAGTATTTTGGATACAAAAAGGATGCTGCTGACCAAAAACAGGTGCTTTGTCGGGAGTGCCTGTCAGTTGTTGCCACAACTCGCGGAAACACTACGAATTTAAGGGACCGTTCAAATGTCGCACCTAAAAACGCGTGGAAAACGCTAGGCGCGCCGCTTTCTCCTTCTTTCCAAAGCGCTCTGTAACTTGAGTGGCAGAGGGGCGTCTGCCGTTGCTAAGCAACCATGACCCGCGCTCTCCTAAAGATGCGGAAGTTTCAGCAAAGATAAATAAACAAAGATAAATGGATATTCAAAACTAAAAATTGCTTGCAGTAGCTCTGCTGCTAAAAAATGTTATCCCTGTAACAGCTATGATCAGCTGTTCCTCCATCTTGGCTAAGCTTTTAATGTTTTTTGTGAAAGGAAGAAGCTGATTTCCCTTTCATCAGGGTAAAAGCAACATTCATTATTAATTTCATATTAGAGCCTTGATTTGCCTGAATTGACAGTGAATAAGGTGAGTCAAACTGTTTATGAAACTACCCAAAATAAGCTTTAAAAAGTATTTTATTTCAGGGTTTTGATTATACTGTACTTTTACTTTTTTTTTATTCTTTGAAAATGCTTACAAAATTACCCCAATTATTCTTTAATTATTATTTGATTTTAAGCAGTTGAAAACAACCTGATGAACATAAATTAATTTGTACACATCGCAATATATATCGCAAGAAAAAAATATATTGCAATGTAATTTTTTTCCCAATATCGTGCAGCCCTACCCCACACCATTACCCCACACCATTACACCACCACCAGCAGCAGCCTGCACAGTGGTAACAAGGCATGATGGATCCATGTTCTCATTCTGTTTACGCCAAATTCTGACTCTACCATTTGAATGTCTCAACAGAAATCGAGACTCATCAGACCAGGCAACATTTTTCCAGTCTTCAACTGTCCAATTTTGGTGAGCTTGTGCAAATTGTAGTCTCTTTTTCCTATTTGTAGTGGAGATGAGTGGTACCCGGTGGGGTCTTCTGCTGTTGTAGCCCATCTGCCTCAAGGTTGTGGGTGTTGTGGCTTCACAAATGCTTTGCTGCATACCTCAGTTGTAACGAGTGGTTATTTCAGTCAAAGTTGCTCTTCTATCAGCTTGAATCAGTCGGCCCATTCTCCTCTGACCTCTAGCATCAACAAGGCATTTTCGCCCACAGGACTGCCGCATACTGGATGTTTTTCCCTTTTCACACCATTCTTTGTAAACCCTAGAAATGGTTGTGCGTGAAAATCCCAGTAACTGAGCAGATTGTGAAATAGTCAGACTGACCCGTCTGGCACCAACAACCATGCCACACTCAAAATTGCTTAAATCACCTTTCTGTCCCATTCTGACATTCAGTTTGGAGTTCAGGACATTGTCTTGACCAGGACCACACCCCTAAATGCATTGAAGCAACTGCCATGTGTTTGGTTGATTAGATAATTGCATTAATGAGAAATTGAACAGGTGTTCCTAATAATCCTTTAGGTGAGTGTATATATAACATTTCTGAATTACCTAGTGACGACAATCACTAAACTCATATTTGGAATATTTTTAATTACAATTTATAATTTTAATCAGTTGACAGCTATATTTTCTGTACAAGGGAAGACAAAAAACATTGAAAAGATGAATAGTAAGAGGGGTATGAAATGATAACAAAAGAAGGGGCAGTTGAAGGTGGTAAATGTGTCGCTGCACTGGGCCACATGTGCCTGAACAGGTTCCCCTATTTTTATTCTACAGCAGTGAAAGAGAGAGTTCTGCTTCATGGAGTATGAATTGAAGTAATGTACCTTGATGGCTCTCTTTCCCTCTCTCTCTGTCTCCCTGCTGTTTTTATGTTCTTCTCAACACCTACATGCCTAACTGCAGCTGTCAAGACGGTTTGTACCCTCCTCTACCCTGTCATCTGTCCTGTTTCTTTCGCTCGCTCCCTTTTGATTATTTCTTATGTGGTCCCCCTCCTATACTGACGTGAGAAATTACCAGTTAAAATGAAAGCTTGTGTGTGTGTTTGTGCATGTTAATGAGGTGCCATAATGTTCTGTCCAGGGAAATAAAACAGCCGCTCTCTTTGACTTTGCTGCAGTGGCAGGACATGTACAAGATAAGAGAGAGGCAGAAAGAAAGAAGAAATGAGAGATTGTGACACTCTAAAGCATTTTAATGAATCATGAGCTAAAAACTGCTTAGCAAAATTGTTCAAATGTTATAAATAGACTTAAAAAATTACATTGCTGTTAGTAAATGTACTATACTGGTCAGTAAGGTAGTAGCCACAGTATATCTTCACATGTTTAGTCATTTCACATGAATTGAGGTCTGATTTGGAAAAGTAAATGGGATGGGCTTCTTAATTTCTTATGGTTCAAACAGAAGTCAGTTCAACCCAATTAATAGATAAATTAAATAGATGGTTAAGGGCATTAAATATGGATGTCTATTCATCCTGGGGACTGTCCCGTAGCACGTTAACATTTGAAGTAGTGTGTGCAGAGATTCAGCAAAGGAAAACGATCCGTTTGCTGCAGGGAGAGAGTGTGAGAAAGTCAAAGAGAGGAAAAGAGTAGAATATGAGAAGTGAAGAGTTTGAAAATTTGCCTTTTGGGCTTTAGGGTAATGAGTCATAATGTGAAAGTTGCTATTTTCATTTCATAGAAACCTAGACACAAGCTTCTATAGGAAATGCATTATTATGCTAAAAAACAGCACCCTAAAAGTTGCTATTTTCTTTTCATAGAAAATGGATTTTTGGGTAGTGAGAGATGGAGAGATGCTATAAATACAAAAATAGATATACTAATTTAATGTGATTTTGCACTAAATGAATGCTCGAATATGAATAGTTTATTTTTTATTTATCTAATTTATTATTTATATAAAACTGTCACCATGTAAAAGCCAGGAGACAGCACAAATTTTGCATTAAAATCGTGTCTATCATAATTTTTACTGGCAGATTCAACTGTGAATTTACCTTATGTAATATGACATTTTCTGCTTGCAATTATGGGGCATGTTGTTACAAAAGGAAATAACTGTTTATGCAATCAAGACGTTACTGTGGAAGCCCATGTCTGCCACTGAATTAAAAAGAAATTAAAGGTTATTGCAACTTTTTATCTTTTAATTCTAACTTTTTTTCTCAGAATTCAAGATACAAATTCACAATTCAGATTTTATTTTTTAAATTGTAAAATATAAACCTACAATTGTGAGAAACACAGTCAGAGTTGCAAGATAACTCATAATTCTGACATACAGTTCTTAAAATGTAAGTTTGTATCTTGCAATTCGGACTTTTTTCTTGCAATTTCAAGTTTATATCTCGCAAATCTTGCAATTTTTTTTTCAGAATTCGAGATACAAATTCACAATTCAGATTTTTTTTATTAATTTGTAAAATATAAATTCACAATTGTGAGAAATACAGTCAGAATTGCAAGATAAAAACTCAAATGTACTCAATGTAAGTTTGTATCTTGCAGTTATTACTATTTTTTTCAGAATTTGCAATTGTGAGTAAAAGTTCAATTCTGAAGGGAACAGATATGTTCTCAGAATTTATATGTTACAGTTCTGACTTAATTTACAATTGCCTGTTATAAAGTCAGAATTGTGAAATATATACACATTTAGAGTTTCTTGCAGTTCTGACTATATCCTGCAGTTCTGGCAATTTTGAGGAAAGAAAAGTCAGAATTGTGAGTTTCTATCTTGCAATTCTGACTTTATTTCTCAGAATTTCAAGTTTATTTCTCAGAAAGTTCATATCACGCAATTTTGAGAAAAAAGTTAGAATTGTGAGTTTATATCAAGCAATTTTGAAAAAAAGTCATAATTGCAAGTTTTTTTCTGAATTGCGAGTTTATATCACACAATTCTGACTTTTTTTGCAACTTTATGTCTCAGAACTGTGAGATATAAAAAAAGACTGATATTTGCTCAGAATTGCGAGTTTATATCTTAACTCGCAATTGCATGTTGCATGGGATTTTTTTTCCTCTTAGATATGAGTTTATATCACAATTTTGAGAAAAAGTCAGAATTGCAAGTTTTGTTTCTTAGACTTGCATTTCTCAGAATTGCAAGTTTATATCACAATTTTGAGAAAAATGTGAGAATTACAAGTTTATATCTTGCAAGTCTGACTTTATTTCTCAGAATTGCGAGTTTATAACATGTGATTATGTGGACAAAAAGTCAGAATTGCAAGTTTATATCTCACTTCTGAGAAAGTCTGAATTGCAAGATGTAAACTCATAATTGTAAGAACAAAAGAATTGTGAGATTAAAAAGTCGCAGTTACCTTTCTTATTTTTTATTCAGTGGCAGAAACAGGCTTCCATTAGGTGCCAGTACAGCAGTGTTTTTCAACCACTGTGCCGTGGTACACTAGTGTGCCATGAGAGATCGTCAGGTGTGCCGTGGGAAATTATTCAATTTCACCTAATTGGTCTAAAACATTTTTTTGAAAACTAAGAAGTTATTGTCTGCGAATAATGTGCCATTGTCGAGTGTCTGCGCTGTCTAGTGACACCGGCAGAGTAATCATGTCATACTCTTCCATATCAGTAGGTGGCACTGGCAGTAGATAGCTAATTGCCTGTTTATTTGATTCCTAGTCAAGACACTTTGATAAGAATGACTGTATATTGTTAATTGCACTTTTTATTTGAAAGAAGAAGAAATATGAAAGATCATAAAGTACTTTTTTCTTTGTGTTTATTTGATTCCTGTTCAAGACACTTCGATAAGAATGGCTGTATTTTGTTAATATAGGCTACAGAGTTTCATTTTTTTTTACAGTTTCGATTGTTGGTGTGCCTTGTGATTTTTTATTTTTATTTTTTATTAAAAATGTACCTTGGCTCAAAAAAGGTTGAAAAACACTGCTGTACAGAAAAGTATCTTATATCTGCATCAGTGGAATTTGTAACCATAGGGGTCTTTTCAGTTTCTCTTGAATGAATCGCATTCATTCCACAGAGACTCAGTTATCCTACACTTTCTGTCATATCATTATTTCCTTTCCTCAAGCAGCGAATCATAAATGTCAATAACATTGTGATGTACCACTTGATAAAATTTAAACTTATATCAGTTTCGTACAGTTGTTTATATCCGACTCTCTGGCTTGGATGAATTGGATGAAGTTCAGAGTGCCACTGGCTCTGCGTCACATCTCTGAAAGGGGAGATGCCGAGAAGAATGTCGAGAGTGTATGTGGATGTGTGTGTCCTTTTGTCATGTTTACAGCACCTGCAGTACTAGAGTCCTCCAGTTGTTGTTAGATCATGCTGTCTTGTTTAGTGTGTAAACCCGCTGCCCCTTGAGCACTCAGATGATCTAAACACACTTCTTGTGGTTGATGCTTCAGTTCTCTTGTGTTAAAAGGCCTCCAGTGTTTGCCGGTAATCTCTTTGTCTCTTTCGCTCACTTTCTCTGTCTCATTTTGTAATCGCTCGCTAATCATAGACTACAATAAAGCACCTTAGAATTGCAATTTGTGAAGCCGCGTGGGTGGGGGTGGAGGGGGGCAGCGTGAGATGGTGGTTGACTTTGTGCAAATTAACTGAAGAAGAAGAGAGAGAATGAAAAAAGATGAACATAAAAACACTCACGTTCCCACATTGCTGCAATTACTAAACTGATTGAGAGATCAAAAAATTATTTTTTATCTCAAGTGCCTGGGCACAACAAAACTATTGAAAATAATCCTTGAACAGATTATACCTACCAAATAAATAAAGGTGTTGAGCTATAATATCATTCCTGATTTTAAGAGGAACTTCACTGATGTTTTGTAACATCTAACATCTACTTTTAAAGCACCAAATTAGTTTGATTAAATTTGAATCAATACGTAGCTCATTTTCACACTTCATATGTGGGCCCTTTCTGGGCCTTAAATGTGTCAGTTGTGTTGCTGTCTATGCAGGGTCACAAAGCTCTCGGATTTCATCCAAAATATCTTAATTTGTGTTCTGAAGATGAATGAAGGCCTTTCAGGTAGGGCTGGGCAATTTGGCTTAGAATCAAAATCTCGATTAATTGAACATTTTAACCCGATTACGATTAATGAACGATTATTTTATTTATTAATAAAATTATATTTAATTATATTTATATAATAATTATTTTTTTGCCCTCATAGTTCACTGACAAGTTTTGTACAGTAAATATGCTCACATATTACAAGCGAGAGATTTTTGGATGAAGGGTGCATTACTTGATTTTAAAATAATTGAAGGAAACACACTATCTACGATCTATGATTATTAATTCAACATCAGTGTTGAACAACTGAAATTAAAGCAAGCATTGCTTAAAACGAAAAGTCACATTTTTCTTAAATTAGTGAAAATAAATAACTTGCACTATTGGAAACAAAATAAATAATTTTCAATGTTTTTCATATTATAAGTAGAAAATAAGCAGTATCTCCTCTAAATAAAATTACCCTTGTATATCCTGTAAATACTTTTTACTGTATAAATACTGTTTAAGCTCTCCATGTCGGCGGAATAACGTAACGGAGCGCTTGTGTTTTTTAAAGGGAAAGTAATTGAAATAATCTTCCTGGAAAAATTTTAACGATTATAGGTTCTGAATGTCGATTTCGATTATTTTTCGATTAATCGCCCAGCCCTACTTTCAGGTTTGGACAGACATGAGGTTGAGTAATTACTGACAGAATTTTAATTTTTGGGTGATCTATCCCTTTGAACTCTCCATCTGGAGTCTGTTAGTTTATTTACACTTTTTAATAAAGGATAATAAGGCTTGTTTTGGTCATGAATGAACCTGTTTTTTAGTCAGTTAGACTAAAAGATTGAATGAACACATAAGATTTAGGAGATGATCACTTGTCATCTACTGACATAATGTAATCTGCAGAAATGTTCACTGAATGAATTGGTTGGTTCTAAAGATTCAAAGCACTGAGATGAATCAAAATCCTACACCTCTATCATATACAGTTGAGGTCAATAATAGTGTGCATACACCTTGCAGAATCTGCAAAATGTTAGTTTAGTTATTTTACCAAAATAAGAGGGATCATACAAAATGCATGTTATTTTTTTATTTAGTACTGACCTGAATACAATATTTTACCAAGATGTTTACATATAGTCCACAAGAGAAAATAATAGTTGAATTTATAAAAATGACCCCGTTCAAAAGTTTACATACACTTGATTCTTAATACTGTGTTCTTACTTGAATGATCCACAGCTGTCTTTTTGTTTTGTGATAGTTTTAAGAGCCTGAATGGTTCAGTGTGCAAATAAACAACATCCTTTAAAATTCAAACCAGTTCACCTGTCAATCATTGCAAAAAGTTACGTTTTACCTCGGAGGTAAGTTTCACAATGTCAGTTTTTACATCATGATGCGCAAAGAGTCTGTCAGTAACTAGAGTTACTGAACCCGTTTACGTCTCATCGGTTGTCATCCTGAAGAGTGATGTCCCGTGTCTGCAGGCTCAACTCAACCATGTCAGCAAATATATATTCCTAATAGTACTTTGTCAAATCCGAAATGAATCTTGGGATTTGGATAGTTGAAAATGCATTGTTCAGTCTCAGACCCACATTTGTTTTGTTCTTGAGTCTTGAATTACACATGGAAAGAAATTGTAGACTCCCAGAACAAACAGATATGTCACTCTTCTGCCTTTGAAATGCTGATTGATTGCATCTAGGCCTCTTTTTTCCTTATGACCAAACTTCCTATTTCGTTGTTGTGAACTGCTTCGTGTGCACCATGTTAATTCTGAATGTGTTTTCCAGCAGAAATCAATGAAGACGTTTTCAAACAAATGTTTGAGTGCGTTTGTTTGTCTCAGCTGACAGCGCGCCAGTGCTTTAGTGTCTGCTTTGACATGTTTGTCAGCTTTCCTCTTCCCCTCTGCCTTCATTGACACGACCATGAGCTCTGTGATTTCACTCTCAGCCTGTCTCTCCCTCTCTTTTCTCGGTTTCTCGCTCTTCCTGTTTCACGATGTGCCTGAGCAGACGTTTTAAAGCTGCGTGTGTAGTTTTAATGGGAGTTTTTGATTTCTCTCAAAGCACTAATATCCATAACCATTCATATTCATGGCCTGTATTAATAAAGAGGAAAATGAGCAAATCCGGGATCTTTCAATGCCAGTTGGCCTATTATCCTTCATTATCCTTTTTTAATGGCCTCACTCGTGAATGGAATCAGAGACTGCTGCTGTAACTTAATAGAAGAGTGGAGAATAGATGTAGAGAACAAGGCAGCACTGACAGATTGGGTGTCAGTTTTCTTGTTACTTTCACAAGAAAGGAATATTAAGAGCCTAAGTCTATGGATCATTATACTGTGAGGTTCAGTGTATTATAATATTTCATTGTGTCTTACCTTGTATTATAATATTTGTCATCGATATATTGTTATCTTTTGTTCCAGGTATAACATTTGTATATGGTTCTTAACTGGTTTTACTTTAGGGCGCATATTTTACATTGAGCATAAATTGGTGATCCAAAAGTTTATCTAAATTGTGTATTGTATTGAATGAATTAATGAATGAATGAACGGATATTACTCTGAAATGCCTATCATCATTATGTGGAATAAAAAGGAAAAAACATGAAATGCATAAACTTGCTTGAATATTTTGGCCAAAGTAATTGATTTTGCAGCAACTTTTCTCAGTTGTCATGCTATTTGCAGAATGTGTTGTTGTGCAGTGAAATTCTTCCAGAAATCATGTTGATGGTAGTTGGTGTACAGTTACCTGAAAATATTGCAATGCATAATTAAGACTAGCGTTACAAAAACGTGGAAAACTTCTAGTACATTTCAGAAACTTTCCAGTAGGGTTGCACGATATGTATCGGTCGATAACTTGCGCGTTTTGTCAGTAAAGCCGGTTCTGTAATCGGCGGTAAATGCCATCAGGTGCGTGATTTCACGTTGAGCCGTATATACTACACACAGCTGTTGTTTACAGACGAGCTGCGCACATTCACACTGATAATGAACATTGCTATGCGCAGCTCGTCGGTAAACAATGGCTGTGTGTAGTATATACGGCTCAACGTGAAATCACGCACCTGATGGCATTTACCGCTGATTACAGAACCGGCTTTACTGACAAAACGCGCAAGCTTTATCGACCGATTGGTATCGGTGCATCCCTACTTTCCAGACAATTTTAGGAAACTCTTTGTAATACTAATTATGACAGAAATGTTGCAAT
The DNA here is from genome assembly GCF_049309525.1 of Garra rufa. Taxonomy (NCBI): domain Eukaryota; kingdom Metazoa; phylum Chordata; class Actinopteri; order Cypriniformes; family Cyprinidae; genus Garra; species Garra rufa. The sequence goes on from NC_133377.1 coordinate 27,999,569, forward strand.
ACTCTACAGACATTGTTGGGGAATATATTACATTAGTCCCTAAAAATGTAACTAATTGAGTTTATGGAAAATATGTTATTACTTTTGCGTTACTTTTTTTGACCTGGGCTGTATTTGCTTCCTTGTTTTTAGTATAAAACATGTTTTGTTTTGTTTTTTGGGAAAATTTTAAAGTGCTTTCACACCAAGAATAAATAAGCCTTATGGCGCTTTTCCACTACACAGTACCAGCTCGCCTCAGCTCGCCTCGGCTCGACTCGACTCGGCTCTGTTTGGTTTTCCACTGTGTAAAAGTTGTACATGTACTGGCTTCCAGGTACTTTTTTTCGTACCACCTCAGGCGAGGTTCCAAGCGAGCTGAGTCGAGCTAAGGCGAAACTAAAATGTGACGTGAAAACACAGCAGACTACTGATTGGTCAGAGAGAATCGTCACTATTCACTGCGTCATCATTGCACGCGCCAGCAATAGTATCCAGAATAACCTCGCCATTTTTAAAAAGTTTGGCCAGAGATTGCGTGACATATCCAATCCATTACATATTATGGCAACTCGGAAGAATACGCCGTGGTCAAACGAGGAGGTGCAGACAGCGGGTGTGTGTCGCGTAGAAGATTACATCACGGCAGTTTCTTGCAGCGTCGCTATGACAACCAGGTACTATTGTGGAGGTACAGGTACAACTTTTACACAGTGGAAAACCAAACAGAGCCGAGGCGAGCCGAGTCGAGCCGAGTCGAGCTGGTACTGTGTAGTGGAAAAGCGCCATTAGACTTAAGGAAATGTACATTCACGTGTGTACAGTAGAGGGTTTGCTTAAACCTTTCAGTTTATTCCTTTCAGCTATTTTGGATTGCATGAAGAAAAGGGCACAGGTGAACACTTCAGCAATTCCAAAAAAAAAGAAAGAAAGAAAAACAGATTATGGTTATCTAAAATAATTTTTGATCATTAGTACAGTTGAATTGGATCATTAAAGTTTAGCATCAAAGACAATGGTTAATAAAATACTTTTTTTTAAATTATTGTTTTATTTAAATATTGCAGTTTTGCTTCATATTTTGAATTTCATTGCACTGTTGTAATTCATTTTGAGAAATACTGAATCTGTTTTTGTGCAAGAGAGATAGTAAATGTATGATCTCTTTTAGTGTAGAACTGCAGTAAACACACAAAACGCTTTGGCAATTACTCCCGATTTCTCTCAACATGGTGACCGGAGAGCTGTCAGTCAGTAAATGGGGAAAAAGTAACTGGCTTTACTTATTTGAAAAATTAACTAGTAAATATTAGTCTTGTAGATATTTTTTTGTAAATTACAAATGTATTGCGATGCGTTACAATATGCATTACTGCCTTATCGTTATTATGAGGTGATAAGGAGGGGTTTTCATAGGGCCAATCATAATGGAAATGATTAAATGGAAACAAAGAAGCAGTATTGGACACAGATGATTTACTTGGTTTACCAAACAATCAAAGCAGCTGCACTTAATTTTTTAAGGTTAGTAATCTGATCCTTAATGTCAGTTAATATCTCCATATAAGTGATTAACCGAATGTTTTTATTGAAATTTTTGTGTAGTTATTTAAAGGAGTATTTCACTTCCAGAACAAAAATTACAGATAATGCACTCACCCCTGTTGTCATCCGAGATGTTTTTTGAGGAAAACATTTCAGGAATTATCTTCATATAGTGGACTTTAATGGTCCCCGTAAGTTTGAATGTCCAAAATGCAGTTTAAATGCGGCATCAAAGGGTTCTAAACGATTCCAGCCAAGGAAAAAGGGTCTTATGTAGCAAAACGATTGTTTGTTTGTTTTTTATTACAATTTATATAGTTTTTAACTTCAAATACTCATCTTGTCTAGCTCTGGCATGCGAATGCGTATTGTACTTTGGTAATCCGGGTCAATGCAGTTAGGGTATGTCTCAAATCTCATTTTCTCCTCCATTTTACATCGCTGCAGAAGTACTGACCCAGTGTTTGTAATGTCTAATGCCCTTTATAATGTCAAATGCCCTTTACAGAAAACGGTAAAACAACTATGTAGGATGATCTTGAAGTTGGAAGAAAAAACGAGATGGGAGTTTTTCTACCTACCCTAACTGTTATGAACCGGAATACACAGGGCACACATGCGCATCGCAGAGCTAGACAAGACGAGCATTTGAGGTTAAAAAAATATGTACATATTTATTTATTTATTTTTTTTAGAAAATGATCATTTCGCTAGATATGACCCTTCTACTTTGACTGGGATCGTTTAAAGCCCTTTGAAGCTGCATTGAAACTGCATTTTGGACGTTCAAACTCGGGGGCACCTTTGAATTCCACTATATGAAGATAATTCCTGAAATGTTTTCCTTTAAAAAACATAATTTCTTTATGACTGAAGAAAGAAAGGCATGAACATCTTGGATAACAACGGGGTGAGCACATTATCTGCAAATTTTGCTCTGGAAGTGAACTACTCTTTTAAACACTTAAAAGTAGCTTCCAGGAAGGAGTTTTCACAGCAGTGCCATAGATGAACCATCTTTGATTTCCTAACAAATCTTTCAGTTCTCGAAAATATTTTTATAAAAAACTAAAACTGAAAACTATGTTTTTGTAACTAAATGTGGGTAATTGGTAATTGACTTGGTAATTTTCTGTCAAACATTATCGGTTAGTGAAACTTTGGTTCATCACAACTTAATACGGGGTGTAATAAGAGATTTTTGTTTGATAAATATTGCGAGCCACCATGAATAATGTGAAGAATTGATTTACTTTTAAAGTGATAGTTCACCCCAAAATTAAAATTGTCATTAGTTACTCACCCTTATGTCCTTTCAAACCCGTTGTTCATCTTCAGAACAAAAATTAAGATATTTTTGTTGAAATCCGAGAACTTTCTGACCCTGCATAGATAACAACACAACTACCACGTTTAAGGCCGGTGACACACTGGATGCGTGGCGTGAGCGTGGCGTTTCTGATGCGTGTCAGTTGCGTGGCGGCTGCGTCGCTTTTTCTGTGTCTTTACACACCAGAACCGTGCCTGACGCGGCGCTGGCGCGCTGCGGCTGCTGTAGGTGACATAGGGAGGCTTCCGACAGACCAGGCTCTTGTCTTCACGACAACATTTTCAACTTCAATATAAAGCCTACTGATAAAGGACACCGTCAACAGTATTTACGGCAAAATAGACTGTTTGACAGGTGCAATATTTGAAAATCGATAATTATTTGTATTTTTTTATTTTTAAATTACATATATATCTGAATTTTTGTCTACCTATAAACTTTCCAACATCAAAATATCATTAATTAATATGTATTTGTGTACAAAATGACTTATAAACATATTTTCCTATTCTATTTTGCCTGGAAACGCTTCCAACACGCTTGCGTGTCGCGTGAAAAATAGGCGTCGGTTCTATTTCTAGCAAGCACGCGTTTTCCGCGCGGCTCGAGCCGCGCCTGAGACGCGCGTCTCACGCAGGCAGTGTGCAAGCTCTAACCTGTTAACATGGGAGCCGAAATAAAAACGGACACGCCACGCAGCTGAGACGCTTACGCCACGCATCCAGTGTGTCACCGGCCTAAGGCCCAGAAAGGTTGTAAGGACATTGTTAGAAATAGTCCATGTGACATCAGTGGTTCAATAATTTTATGAAGCTACAAGAATACTTGTTATGTGCAAAGAAAACAAAGGCAACAGTTTTCAAAAGTAATGATTTCTTCTTTACTGCATTTCTGCTCCATGAATGGTAGTTGTGTTGCTGTTTATGCAGAGTTAGAAAGCTCCTGGATTTCATCAAAAATATCTTAATTTGTGCTCAGAAGATGAACAAAGGTCTTATGGGTTTGGAACGACATGAGGGTGAGTAATTAATGACAGAATTTTCAGAGTATGACAGAGTAGTTAGCCACATATTAGCGTCCTGTTTGGGAGCCTGTCAGAACAGACTTTTGGTCACAACCCACCAATTGAGAACCTACTGCTTTGGGTATGTTTGCAGTTTGGATGTACATTCAGTGAAACTGTGTAGTGAGCGTATGCATGTTGAGCTCTTGCTGTGTGTGAAATAGAGGTGGCAGTGAGCAAATGTGTGTTGAATGTGAAACAATGTTGGAAAGACACGCACCAATGTCAGTTGGACACCCAGGGCATGTGGAAACCACATGGTCACATCATGGCTCGAGATAAGAATGGTTTTCCAAAGGGTTAGGTGTAGCTTGAAGGCCCAATAGAAGACTGTCAATTGAAGGAAATGACTGAAGGCAACTGTCCTCTCTGTGTATTTATTTTATTTATTTTTGTAGTGCTGTCTGAATTAAATACAATTGTTAATGGACAAATAAACAAGTCGTCTCAGGTGTTTCAATGACAACGGCGTTGTTTGGAGTGTCGTCACATATCCTGTAAAATAAACACACATTTCTGTGTTGTGCGGAATGTAAGATTGATTGAGCTGCTTTCACCTCTTTGGTCTCCCTCTTCCATTCACATCCGTTTGATCTTCTCGTCTCGCTGTTCTTTCTCACTGTTTGTCCTTGTAAATTCCTGCATTATGAGTTCATCCGTCACAGCTGGAGGCAAAACGGCGCAAACTGCTTCATGCAGTGAGTAGAGTGCCATTTGATCACAACCGGACAGATTAGCAGGAAAACATTTTGGGTGACAGCTTTAAATTGAAATTTGTACCGTGTTTACCATGAAGGATGTGTTTGAATATGTTTACCTCTTTGGGAAATGGTTATTTTTGTCTCCTACGTGTGATTTGTGATTCAGTGATGTGATTCACTGGAGCAGATGCCCACACGTTTGTGTTGGTGTTTCTCAAGCTGTGTTGGTGTTTCTCAAGCTGTGTTAATGTCTCTGATGGAGGGATTCATGGCTGAATGAGGTAGTTATTTGGACATTGTGTTTCTTTTTTAAGTTTAAGTAAGTGAGAGGATGACTGTTGCCCCTTGACAGACTGGCAATGACTCCACTCATCTATAGAGGGCGCTCTTTAACTGCACATATGTGACCCTGGACCACAAAAGCAGTCATAAGGTTACATTTTACAAAACTGAGATGAGATGTATTTTACAAAACTGAGATCATATGAAAGCTCAATAAATAAGCTTTCTATTGATGTATGGTTTGTTAGGATAGGACAATATTTGGTCGAGATACATCTATTTGAAAATCTGGAATCTGAGGGTGCAAAAAAATCAAAATACTGAGAAAATCACCTTTAAAGTTCTCCAAATTAAGTTCTTAACAATGCATATTACTAATCAAAAATTACATTTTGATATATTTATAGTAGGAATTTTACAAAAAATCTTCATGGAACATGATCTTTACTTAATTTCCTAATGATTTTTGGCATAAAAGAAAAATCTATAATTTCTATCTATAATGGTCCAGGGTCACACATGGACTTGAATTGTCATTCTGACCTCAGTCACTGAGTTTATGCCTTTAGAATAATGTATGTGTGGACAAACATATAAAATGAGTACAGTTATTAACTAATAATAAATATTCTTGAGATATCTGAGAGTTGAGAGTTATTTGGATGCAACATTTTGTGTGATTCAAAATTTATTTCTGTTTTCTTTATTAATACACATTTCAAGTATTTTTGTAACTATTGTACATTGGTATGTTTTGTTATATAGGGTCAATGTTATAAATCAGATATCTCACTCTGCATTTCTTTTTATTTTGAATATCTTGTTTTACTATGTGCACCGTAAATGGGTTGTCAATTATAATTCTTGTAAAGATCCTGCTCCATGAAGACATTTTTAAATGTCCTACCATAAATATATAAAAACGTAATTTGATTAGTAACATTCATTTCCAAGTACTTCATTTGGACAACTTTAAATGCTTTTTTCTCAGTATTTAGATTTTTTTGCACCTCAGATTCCAGATTTTCAAATAGTTGTATCTCGACCAAATATTACAAACAAAATATTACCTAACAAACCAATGGAATCAGTGGAAAGCTTATTTATTCAGCTTTCAGTTGATGTGTAAATCTACATTTTGAAAAATTTGACTGGTTTTGTGGTCCAGGGTCACATGTATTTTATGTGTATATAAAACACACATATTTTATGTATGTAAAATATAAAGATGCAATGCAATATTGTCAAATTACAAATATGATAACTTATTTTTTTATTAGGTAACACTTTACAACAAGGTCTCACTAGGAGCTGACTAGGAGCTTCAGCAGAACAACAGTGAACTGCGGTCACATGCGATGTTGTCTTGGCCATATGTCAGTAAAAACGATTTTACCTGTCCTGTCAGCCGTTATACTATGCTCGTAGCACGTCCTATTCAAACCCAAATGAAACTTCAAGAATGCATTGTCATAGTTATGTCGTTAGTTAAGTCATGAAGTTACCAAAAAGGCGATTTGAAGCTTTTAAAGCCTTAAAACTGTACATGTAAGTATTTCTTATTTATCACATTTAAAGCAGTTTCAGTTCTGTGTCAAGTTCAGCAGCGGCAGCTTTTAAAGTAACAGCAGCCAAAATGTCCTGATAACCAGCTGCTGTGATGTCTGTTAATCAAAGAACAAAATTAAAAACAGGAAATCAATAACTTCTCTAGTTTTAAGCTTTATCTTTATTTAATTTAGAATTTAGTGTTTGATAACAATTAAATTTGGCAATGTTTTCTAGCTTAAGGGCACAGGTATCTAAATGACATTTATTGTTATGGGTTATGTGAAGATTGTTTTAAGTTCACTTAAATTAACGTTTTTCTTAAGTCTATTAAATGTTAAATTGATAGGTCTCAGTTATACTGTAATGTTGAATGGCTATAGTCAATGGTTATATATTAGGAAAAAAATCTAGAGACATCAGTTGGTATCAGTGATACCTGCTTGTTTTTAGTTGTAAAAAAGATGACATTAAACAAACTTTCTTTCTTACAAAGCAAAAGGAACTCCAAGGCACTCTCATTTGGAAGAAGTTAAAAAGCCTTTATTGCAGCGGCTTGGTCACATTAAACCTTTCTAAAAAACTCCTACGCGTTTCAGCACATGGCCTTCATCAGGGAGTCAAACAGTTCTCACAGGTAAGGGGAGGTACTTAACATCTAAAAACACCAATCAGAAAGCTCCACCTTGCAGATCAATTAGTCAGGTGACAAGTATCTGTATATCACAACCAACAGGTGTCATCCTTACCAAACAGTGAGACATAAACATTATACCTGAAACACACTGAATATCACATATACATACTAAAAAACACACACAGTCACCAGGTAGAAGTAAACAAAATCTAGTGCAAAAATAAAAGGATGGCAACAAAAACACAGAGAAAAACACTAAAGTCCAGGTCTTCATTTAGGCCTGGATATTTAGTGGCTTGCAATTTAAATATCCAAAAAGTCTCCTTCTGATTTAACTGCCTCTGTCTATCACCTTTTGTGCTGAAACGCGTTGGAGTTTTTTAGAAAGGTTTAATGTGACCAAGCCGCTGTAATAAAGGCTTTTTAACTTTCGTCCAAATGAGAGTGCCTTGGAGTTCCTTTTGCTTTGTTGACTATATTTTCCCATCCAAAGAGCACCTCTAACAAACTTGTTTTGAGTCCAAGAAGCGCTCCTGGATTTACGTTTTCTAAACTTTCTTTCTTACTTCCTTTCTTAATTAATGTGAAGATTGAATGTGAAATTATTGAGATATAAAAATATAATTATTACAATTATATATAAATTTCAAAACTGAATTTTTAGTATCATTACTCCAGTCACGATCCTTCAGAAATCATTCTAATATTCTGATTTGTACTTATATATTCTAATAGAAAACAATTATTTGAAATAGTAAAAATATAAAAAAATTTTTTATTGTTTTTGCTGTACTTTGGATCAAATAATTGCAGGCTTTGTGAGTGGAAGAGACTGCTTTAAAACATTACAAATCTGGTAGTGTAGTATATTTAAACCTAATTTTAACATGTATTTATCATCACATTCTGACTATAGTGTAGCATTGTTTCTGTATTTTTCCTTTAAAAATATTGTTAACATACTACAGTGTAATTATTTCTCCTCTTTATTTTGTGTCTGTAATATTATTGGAGAACTCTGGAGAACTCTGGATGTTCAGCCCTCATTGCTGTGCAACGTGTGCAGGCCTGAACTGTCACGTAACTTGCTGGGTCACGAGGCCTGTCTCCTGCGGGCCAGTTTAAATCCTTGCACATGAAGTCTTCTTTAATATTAATGCCTGCTGATTAAACTGTCCAGAAATTATAATGAACCTGACAGAAAGTATCAAGTTTGCGGTGCTCTTTAAAGTCTTACGTTAACACTCTTAAATGTCATAAAATGGCTAAATATAGACGTTTCAAGGGACGCTCTGCAAATGAGGCCAATTCAGCTGATACACTAGTTTGCCAGTAGTAAACATTTACTCTGTTGGGTGTAGTTTGAAGATTAATACAGTGAGTGTAGTAATTCTTGTGTAGTGGGTCAGTGAGCTGTACTTTTATATCTTGTTTTAGGCCTTCTTTATAGCTGCCTGATGGGCCTGTGGATGGGATCTCACTAATAGATACATGGTGTAATTTGTAAGCAGTGTAAATCAATGCGAGTGGGAGCGCCAACAAGAGAATAAATCAGGTGATCATGGACAAGCACTAATAAGCCATTTCGCTCTTAACAAATGACCCTGCGTAGTATCTGTGTCTCTTTAAGCGTGTAGAGAGCTTAAATGTCCGTGTGCAAGAAATAATAGAGGGGAATGCAATATTAATCATGATGATATGCGTTTGTTTTACAAATAAGAGGCTTGAAGACTTGGAGTTTCTTTGCTTAAACCAGCTGCTTAAAAAGTTGGTTTGCTGGTCTTAGCTGGTCTCCTAACTTGTTTGAGCTAATCTAGTTGGCAGATTTTAGATGGGTTTTGTACATTTGTCAGGGAAAGCAGCTGAACACCAGCTTGGCCAGGTTTGGAGACCAGTTTATACCAGCTAAGACCTTCAAACCACTTTAGGTTAAGCGCTTGACTTTTGCTGCTTAAAGGAAAAGTTCACTACCAGAACAAAAATGTACAGATAATTTACTCACCCCCTTGTCATCTAAGATGTTCATGTCTTTCTTTCTTCAGTTGTAAAGACATTTATTTTTGAGGAAACAATATATACAATACATTTTTTGCTCGATATGGATTAATCTAAGAGCCAATCACACAGCAGAAATATGAGACAACAGTCAATCAGCGTGCAGCGTGCGTGTGCACATCAAAGTACAAAGTTCATTTATTACCGCACTTTGCAAAGCAAACTTAACACCAGGACGACAAAAAAAAAAGAGAGAGTGGAAGCAGCGACGAAAGTGAAACTAACCTCGAGTTATTATATATTATATAAGGTAGCACGAATTCCGTTATATAAGTGGTTTGGCTATCTGAAAAGTGACTCTCAGCTCAGCTGAGAGTTTGGCGCGATTGTTAAAACTGAAACCGAAAGCAAAAAACGCACGCGCATTCAAAAGCAATTTTAATCCCCCTTGTTTAGAGAGTGACTCCCCAATGCACACAAATTAGGCTACATTACATATCTAAGCTGTTATTAGCATGTAGGCTATGATAGGTTGTGTATGTCTATAGCTCTGTATCATGCTTGAAATATTCGGTCTCTGTTTGCACTTTGAATATTTAGAGAGTAGCCTACTTAGAGTATGGCTGAATTGTCTGCACTTAATACGATTAAGAAAGAACTGTTTCGTAATTTTTTGTTATTCATACTGTAGATTGTTTCAAAATGCAGTGGTTGCCTCTAATTTAAATAGCTCTACCTATAATAGAGAAAATAAACAATTATGTTAATAATAATAAATAATAAATAAATAAATAATTGTTACAAATTATGTTTTTACAATAATTTTATGTTTACATTTTGTACATTTACTCTCATTTACCATACTCTGTCACAACTTTTATTTTTTAAATTTATTTTAGTAAGTTGTTTTAATTTTTAAGGCCAAATCCTTTAATTTTTGTGGCTTTAGTCACTGTTGGGATACTATTTTAAAGCTGGCAACATCAACAGCTTATATCGAAATATATATCGTTATCGTTCAATATGGGAAAAAATTATCGAGAATACATTTTTGCCATATCGCCCAGCCCTACAATACAATAGTGGACTTCAATGGTACATGAGTTTGAACTTCCAAAATGCAGTTTATAGATTCTTCTTGGAACCATAGATGCCTGTTTAAAAAAACAAAAACAAAAAAACACTTTGTTTTTATGAGTGTAGATGTTTCTCCTGAGAAACAAACTCTAGTAACTTCACACGTGGCTTCTCTACACTCTTAAAAATAAAGGTTCCTAAAGGGTGTTTTTGCAGTGATGCCATAGAAGAACAATTTTTGGTTTCCCAAAGAACCTTACAGGGAACCAATTGGAAGAACATTTTTTAAATCTTAAGAACCTTTTTTGACTCTAAAGAACCGTTTCTGCATTTGAAATGTTCCATGGATCTTCAAGGTTCTTCATGGAACCATCGATGTAAATAAAGAACCTTTATTTTTAAGAGTGTAGGGTTTCAGAAGCTCAACAATTTGCTCATATTTGAAGATAACCAAAGTCTGATACCAAAAGATACCAAAATTTGCAGTTGAAGGATTAGTTCATTTCTGGAATAAAAATTTCCTGATAATTTAATCACCCCCGTCTCATCCAAAATGTTCATGTTTTATGTCTTTCTTTCTTCAGTCAAAAAAAAAAAAGAATTTTTTTGAGGAGTTTTTTCTCCATATAATGGAGGTCCAAATTGCAGTTTCAGTGCAGCTTCAAAGGGCTCTACACATACTAGCCAAGGAATAAGGGTCTTATCTAGATTGTATTGAAACAATTGGCCATTTAAAAAAAGTTGGAAAGGTCAAGCATGACATAGGCGGAAGTACTAACCTTGCACGTTCACTTTGTAAACACAAAGTCAAAGGGTCTTTACACAAAAAAAAAAAAAAAAAAAACGTAAATCAACAATGTTGGGCGATGGAGTTTTTCGTCCTACCCTACTTTTTTTAACTGAATTACACAGACGAAGAAATAATGCGTGGCTTTCTTCAACGTGATTACATAACGCATAAAGTCATAGACGTGCATTGCAGAGCTAGTGCAAAATTAGTGAAAATAGTGCATTTGTGGGTAAAAAGTATATAGATTTGTATTTTTTTTTAAAATGACAGATCATTTCACAAGGTAAGACCCTTGTCCCTGTGAAGCTGCATTGAAACTGCAATTTGGACCTTCAGCCCGTTGATTCCCATTAAGTATAAGTTCTCTATATGGAGAAAAAAACCTGGAATGTTTTCCTCAAAAAAAAGAAAAAAAAAAGACATGAACATCTTGGATGACATGGGGGTAAGTTATCAGGAAATATTTATTCTGGAAGCAAACTAATCCTTTAAAAAAATCATCTGAGCTGTACTGTTTATGGTCTTAGGAAATGTTGTTTATTAGTTAATATAGCATTATTAGTCTATTGGAAATGAAAGAATTTAGTCCATCATAGATTAATTATGAATGAAAATGATAAAAGAATCACACATGCACAGAAAAACTGCAGAGAAACTTCTGTCAGCATCATGTGTCTTTGTTCTTAGAGCATTAGTTTGATGAGCATGTTTTGCTCAGATCAGACCAGTCCCAGCGGGCAGCGCCATGTATTTGGATGTTTTATAGAGATCACCCATGTGAGGCCTTAAGCTATCCGATGCTCCAGCCATTCAAAGCAATATTCAACAGCAGCCTAATCCCATTACTGAAGCTTACCCAGGGGACGTATCAGTCTGTCTCTGTATCTCTCTTACCTTTTCTTTCTTTCTTTCTTTCTTTCTTTTTTCTTTTGAGGATAAATGAGCCATGCATTTAAAGTTGTGAAAGACAGTATATGTTGTCTAGTCTGCTATCATACACTGTGTTTACTATTATGTTTAATGGCAAAGTTCATTCATGTTTTTGGAATAGATCACCCATAAATAAAAATGGATTTAATTTATTCACCCTCGTTTAATTCTAACTTGTACAACTTTATTCTGTGGCACTGAAACTTCAGTATTTCTTTGTGTTTTCTAAACAATGATAGTTCACCAGATCAGACTGAGATCCAGTCAGTGTTTAATATTATGTATATACTGTTATGCTATTTATTAACATAAGCTTTTTTATATTTTCAGTTTTCATATTATGTATTATTAGTTGTAATATTTTTTTTGTTATTTTTCATTTATATTTAACTGTTTTATTTGTTTCAGTAATTTTAGTATTCAAATTATTTCAGTTACTTGATGAAGCATTATTTATTAAAATGGTTACAAATATTTTAGTCATAAATTATTTTTAATAGTTTTAGTTAACAATAACAACCCTGATGTTTAGTTGATCCTGTGCCAGGAAAAAGTAAGTTTTGCCCTTTTTTGTGCAAAAAATATAATGGTCTATTATAATGGATTACCCATTTTTGTTAGATTTACATTTTTACTACATTATTTTTAGGGTCCTATGAAATCTGTTTTATTTTTTCCAAAATTCAGTTTTTTTAGATTCCATTTTTTCTGTTTTAATTTTTCTAGACTGTTTTAATGGTTAAATAAAAAAAAAAAATCTTAATTAAAAAAACATGTTGAATTAATTAAAATCACGAAACTTACACAATTTAACAGCAGTTTATGGAAGTTTAACCCAAAAAATTATAATTTTAAGGCCTTATAAAATGCATTTGACTTCCCCCCCCCCCCTCAAATTCAGTATTATTTTTACCAAAATCAGTTTTCCATTCATTTTCTAGGTTATATTTTAACGTTTTCATTAAATTTGAATAATTAAAAGCGTCTTTAATAAAAAAAAAATTATTATTATTATTATTATTATTATTATTTGGAAATACTGTGTTGTATATTTAAATTTTTAGTAAATTCTGGTAAATATTTTCCTTTGGTAAATATTCCTTCAAAATAATAATAATCATTTTTAATAATCATTTTATCAGTAGTAGTACTATCATTACATAAAGTAATATATTTCTGTCACAATTTCTTCAAGTTAAACCAAACTTTTTTTGACAGGTTGCTGTGAAGACCTTTAAGTGTCTGTTTACACATATGACAATAGTTCTTCTCAAAAGAAATGTAAAATGCTCATGAAGTGTCTCTCAGAGCAGTTCTAGAGATTATGTGTTCTTGTACTCATATATTGAGGCAGCAGAGGCTGAAAACACAGAGCGTCACACACTTCAGTATTTGTGTAGTAAACAAATCTGCACCATTCATTCACACACAGACACGGAGAACATGCAGGATTCATATTTAATTTGTATTTCTGCAGCTAAATATTCACAGACACTATCCATAGCACATTTTGATTTAAGTGTACTGACCTACTTTTGATTCATTCATCTAAAACTTGGCAAATTCTGTGACATTCCGCGTTCTACAGTAAATTCCGTTTTTTCTGTCTGTTTAGTTTTTTTGGCCATTTTTTGAGCTTAACAGATGTTTGTGAAAATTCTCTTTTTGTGTTTCCACATGAAAAATAACTGGTTTTGAACAACGTATTGTTGAGTAAATAATGACAGAGGATCCTTTTTGGATGAGCTATTCCTTTAACTGCAGACCTGAGACCAGCGGCAATGTCAAGGACATTGGAGTGAAGGTCGGCGTTTATACGGCTGAATACTGACGGCGCATCAGTTTTGAAGGCCACTCTCTGATATCTCCGAGCTGAGCTGAGTTATGTGGGACATGAGCGTGTATGCTTTTCCCTCCTCCCCCTGCCTCCCACATCTCTATTCCTGTTTCATGATTTATTCTGCTGGAAAGGTCATCATAACTACGCGGGACCAGCCTTCATCTGCTCAACGCATAATCCCATTTATTTGCAACATACATGGTCTTTACCCACTGTTTGGAGTCACCTCTTTCTAATCCGTGAGATCACCTGTGTGTGTGTGTTCATAGTGAAATATTGTTTATATTATTGTATGGTGGTTTGCATGAATATGTGTGCATATACAGGATTTGTGATTGTGTGTGTGACCCTTAATATGTTTACTTTTCAATTTGGACCCATGTCGGGTGTCTTGGTGATGTGTGCTTTTATATTTACACCTACTTACTGCATCAGTGTGTGTCCATGTGTTATGTGTGTTCTCTCTGAGGGTTGAGGGAGGCTGTAGTAATCAGCTCCCTTTCCCACACTAACATCAATTTAGCTGTATGTCTAGTCCCGCGTGAGCCGGCCTGTTGTTTAGCTCTCAGTCTTGATGAAAGACTGATATTAAAACTAGTTCAGGCTGCCCACATGATCTGTTGCCCTTCTCAGGATTTCAAAGCTTTTGAATCATGATTCAAACTTGAATGAATTCTGGTGAACTGAACCCATGACCTCTTCAGAGATAACACAGAATAAAGACAAAAACAACAACAAAATCATCAAGCCTAAGCCATACAGGAGGATGTTAGTGGTAATAATAAAATGCAAGTTGAAAATATATGTAGGGTCCTATGATTTCTGTGATGCTGAAAACGCAGACAGAATTGAGAAATCCAGTCATAAAAGTGGAATTTACTGTATAATGCGGAATGTCAAGGAATTTGCCAAATTTTGAATAAATCAAAAGTAGGTCAGTACACTTCAATCAAAACAAGATATAGACTTTTGTCTGTGAATATTATGCTGCATAAATACTATTTAAATATGAATCCTGTGAGTTTTATGTGTCTCTGTGTGATATATAATATACTACTTAATGTAATGATAGTACTACTACAGTTAATATAATTGTTAAAACCTTATTTTTTAAGAAATATTTACCAGAGAAAAAAATGTATTATTAGTTTTACCAGAAAAATGTAAATATACAACAGTGTTTCTAGAGGAAAAAAGAAAAATATAAAATAATATGTATTTTTAAATGAAATAAATTAATCAGAAACCATTTGGATTATTAAAATGGAAAGAAACCATTAAAATGGAAAATTAATGGAAAACAGAATTTGTTTAAAAAAAATCTAATATATTTCATAGGGCCTCAATTTATTTTTTGTTACCCTTTTAATAAATTGCTGTTCAATTAAGCAAGTTTTATAATTGTTTTAAATTAACATTTGCTGATTTAACCATTAAAACAGAGCCTAAAAAAATCTATTGAAAAACAAAAATGGAATCCAGGGGAAAAAAATGGAATTCTGATAAAAATAAACCTGAGTTTGGGAAAAAATAAAACTGATTTTGTGGATGTGATGGATACCAAAAAGAAATATATAAATATTTTTTTAAATTTAATTTAATTTTATGCTTCAATAATAATTATAACATTTGAATAATTCAAATTACTTGATTATAAATACATTTTAAATATTAATTTTAAAATACAATTTTTTTTTTATGATCTAAAAAGCATTAATTTTAATTTATCTCAAGCAATTGTAATACTTTTTAAAATACATTTCTGGGTGAAATGTGACCTGTCCCAAACATACTTTTCACTTTGTTAAAATTACCTTAGTGTGTGTTCTGTGATTTCCAGGTAATTTTCTGATAGTTAATTAAATACCATTGAAGTGAGTGAAAATGATAACAGTAGCTTTCTACTTGTATTTTAATAGTGTTAGGTTCTGTGGGCCAAAATAGGCACTTACATTACTGCAGTAAATTCCAAGTGGCCTGTGCAGCTTTCTGTGTGAGAGCCTCTTCATGAAGAATGTGATACCATAATGAGCTTTCTTCCCCCCTGCTCATCATCAAGGTGACTAAATATCCCTCGGGACACAAAAGCTGTTTAGAAAAGTGTGTTCATGTTTTTGAAAGGACTTTGAAAGTCCAGTTTCAAAAGTTTCACGTATTTTGTCTTGTTTTTTTCCTCTTGGGGGGGCTACAAGAATGAGGTCTTTTACGCTCCCACCATGGCGTCTGTCACTATGATACCCGCTCTCTGTGTGTAAACTCCATTACTGCTGTATGCCCATCTCTGTCACTGTCATCACCGTCACACACACTCACAAGCACTTCGAGTCACTCTGAAAATCTGCTCCTGTGGTGTCCATCACAAAGTCTGTGGGTTCCATCACCACCTCAATCAAGCAGAAGAAAAGAAAACCTCCACAGTACGAGTTAACACTCCCACAAGCTCTCGCACATATGTGCTACATGCAGGTCTGCGCTCACGCCATCTCGGTGACTTCATCGGGTCTGATCAACCAGCAGAAAAATCAAAGAACTCCCACACATCTGGTTTCAACAAACAACTCTCCTCCCCTCCTCCACAACACTTTTTTTTTTTTAATCGAAAATACCTCCATGGAGCACTGAGTGGTAAAATTGCATTTATGTAGATGCTATCGGGTTGTATGCAAAAACAGAAGTACCAAGTGCAATGCTAATGTTTCTGTGGAGGCAGAAGATAAGAGAGGATTTGATCCGGGGCTTCCACAGAATCACATGGAAGATGTGAATGTTCACTCAGATTGCTGGAAGTCAGTGCAGCTTGAGGGGCATTCCGATCAATAATGAATAATTGTAGATAGGTATTTTGTTATAAAAAGGGTTAATTCACCCCAAAATAAAATTCCGCCATTAATTACTCACCCTCATGTTGCTTCAAACCCATAAAAACCTTTGTTCATCTTGGGTACACAAATGAAGGTATTTTTAATAAAATCTAAGAGCTTTCTGACCCTGCATAGACACATTGCAACTGACACATTCAAGGCCCAGAAAGGTAGTAAGGACATTAAAATAGTTCAAATGCATGTTAAAGTTGGCGCTGATAGCCTTGTGGGCAGCGCTCTGGGCGTCCCGGATTCAAATCCCGACTGAGGACCTTTCCTGATCCCGCCCCCTATCTCTCTCCCACTTTGCTTCCTGTCATATCTGATCTGTCCTATCACAATAAAGGCAAAAATGCCCCCAAAAATTAAAAAAATAAAATAAAATAAATGCACGTTGAAGACTGTCACAGAAGAGGAGAAATTGTTACTTAAAGTCCTTACACTGTAAAAATTAAATAAATAATAAAACAATAATAATAATAATAATAATAATAGTAATTATTGAATGTAGTGTGTATATTTTATTAAAGAAATTGTGGTTCAGTGTTGTATAAAAAATATTGAGAACTTTTTAGTAATAAAACCAAGATATGCGTTTTCCTAATTTCCTAAGGAAACTAAGGCAGTTTTGAGACTTGAATTGAGGAACTGATTAAACTGAAAAAAGGAAAGAAGGCTACCTATTTATTTGAAGAGAATAAGCTCAGTTTTGCAATTTATGTAGTGATTGTTAGTGCCCATGGCTGGATATGGAGTAAATATTGAAATTAAGTGCTACTTTGTGTTTTTGAGTAAAGGGAAACATATATTAATGTTTAATGTTCAGTTATGTTGGGCATTTGAAAGTCTCTTATGCTGAAGTTTCTATTGCTTCCAAAAAAAAAAAAAAAAAAAAAAAATCAAGCCTTAAAGGGATAGTTCACCCAAAAATGAAAATTTGATGTTTATCTGCTTACTCCCGGGGCATCCAAGATGTAGGTGACTTTGTTTTTACTGAACATATAAATAATGATTATTTATATCATTAATTACCACTGATCCATCAAATGGATCAAAGGTAAATAGTGATATAAATACTGTTCAGTTTTTTGCACAGACCGATCGTTTTGTGTCTTAAGACCTCAATGTATCGTCATGAGCTGCAGGGTTTAATTTGGTTTTGTCTGTGTATGTTTTTTTTACTCATAAAGATTTGGTAACCATTGACTGCCATTATACGACTGACAGACTACAACGGTTTGAGTTAAAAATCTTCGTTTGTGTTCTACTGAAGAAACAAAGTCACCTACATCTTGGATGCCCTGGGGGTAAGCAGATATACATCAAACTTTCATTTTTGGGTGAACTATCACTTTAAAAACAACTGATGATTTTTGGCCAATGTGATCAGAAGTTATAAGCAGAAATGTAATTTTTAAAATTTATTTTGACCAGTAGGTGGTGCTGTCCCAAAACTACACATGTGCCCTTAGGTCATGCTTGGTATAACATGTACCAAGTTTGGTCTGAATTGGCTAAAGCATTGCAAAGATATAGCCTCATGTCCATTTTTGCATTCATTTCGTCAAATTGGTTAACACGCTTTACGAAAATGGTTTGGTATATCAACAAGCTTTTGATAACTTTTTGCCAGCATTGTCCGAAGATGATTTGAGCCAACTTTGGGGAAAATTGGATAAACTGTCTAGGAAAAGTTAGAAAAAGTAGATTTTTCTAAAAAAAATCTTGACCTGTAGAAATGTAAAAATTTGGTATGCATTCAACTCTGCATGAGCCAAGGAATCAGTGGGAAAAAGAATTTTGCTTCTAGACCTCACAGATCATAGGTTATTAGCAGAAATATTAGTGCAAATTTGGCCTATTGTTGGCGCTAGAGAGTTTGAGATAGAAACTCAAAATTTGCTATGTTCATATTCTATCTGTTTGCCAAATTTCAGAACTTTCCCGAAGGCAGTTCTATGGGTTGCCTTAGACTCCCACAGTAAAAGAAGGAAGAATAATAATAAGAAACTAACAGATACATTAGGTGCCTAAGTTTGGCCCCTAATTATGCAAGCTGATAGCTTCAACAAAAGCAATTTTCCCAAAGAGAAAATTTTAATTTTTCTATTGAGCTGACAGAGACAACTCTTCTGACTGGCTATTTGGCTATTTTTTTGTGATTGCGTCAGGCCGTGCCCCATTTCTTTTTCTTTTTTGCTGCTGGAATTTTGTCACATCATACCTGGCCTAAAAGCCTCATCCTTGTAGAAGAAAAGACAAAAATATGTAAATTTTGTCTCACCATACCTGGTTATGACGCAGTGTAAGACTTTGACCCTTCCATATTTTTTTAACTTTAAATTCCACAGATTTTATTTCCTCCAAAACAGCATAGGGAAGGGAAAGGGAAAAGAAAGGAAGAATACTTGCAGTACAATTTAGTTTTTTTATTGTGCACTTACAGTTACTCCTACACTAATGAGAAACAACCCATGTTCTTTATCCCTTTTCCCTTGTATTATTTCTGAATATACTTGAACTCTATTTTTAAGAGTCACAACGGAAAACCAACCTAAGCCAAGAATAGAAACGTTCCTCTTGTGGATAAAAAGGACTGTTTCTATGACCGTCGCCCTTACTGGATACAAATTCTCCCAGGGGTTTAGGACTACGACGCTGTTCCACAGATTCAGACAAAGGGAGGGTGGAAAAATGTTTTAATCATCACCTTCCAATAATACAGTCTGAACAATAGCACCTGTCCCCGCAGCTGCGAAAGGACAAGGAAGACATGTCCACCCTCATGTTGGCGAATTATTCTATGAAGCCCAAATTGTGTCTGCGGCAGATGAGACAAAGAGAATTCCGCATCCCGTCCCCCTGCGAGACACTCGCATTCATCAAGCTGACCTGGTTGCCACAGAGCCACGGCTCTCAGTATCCCCCTGTTCCTCTCCCGGTCTCATCTGTTCATCATGCATCCTGTTATTTATTTCATCCCCTTGTCGCGCGCTTCACTCAGCTCGTATTATTACTAATGATAATGGCGTCACGAGGCCAGACACTTCATTGTTCTCCACTCTCTCCTCCTGCACCGGCGTGCGTTTATCTTTTCTCTGCGCTCGTTTGTTCTTGCTCTCCGTCTCGTTGTTTGTCGGCGCTAATGGAGATAAGGAGACTGATTGTCCCGTTTTCGTGTGCAGAGGGGAGAGACGGGCAGATCAACATGGCACTAATTGTTTTCCACCCTCTCCTGTCAACCACGTCAGGAACGCATTCATCATTAAGGTGTATCAGTTGGGGAGCAAGATGACTTTGTGAGATGAGCTCCCCCATCGCTTCATCCGTCAGGCCGCGGGGGCCGAACACGCCCACGTACCTGAGACACTCATCAAGTGTCTCGTTCCCGGCCTCCACCCACCAGCACCAATCACGGTCTGGCTGGGTGGGCCATCGCCTTGGCAACAGACTGTGGCTTGACATCTCACCAACTCTTTATTTGCTTTTTAACATTCCCTCAAAAAAGTTTTGGCATGAAACGGAGCAGGTTTATATGGGTTGGGCTGAGGTTTCTGCTTATGACCTAGTAGGAACCAATTCAATTTTGGCCAGTTAGATCAGTTCACCTGGTAAACATTGTGATTTTCATATAGATTTCCATTCTAAGGTTTGGTGTAATTAAGATGTTAATGCTCAATCTCATGCTCACCAAGGCTACATTTATTTGATCAAAAATACAGTAAAAGCTATGAAATTTAAAATAACAGTTTCTGTTTTAATTAGTGCTGTCAAAATTAGCGTGTTAAAGGAGTAGTTCACTTTCAGAACAAAAATGAACAGATAATGTACTCACCCCCTTGTCATCCAAGATGTTCATGTCTTTCTTTCTTCAGTCGTAAAGAAATTGTTTTTTGAGGAAAACATTTCAGGATTTCTCCCCATATAATGGCCTTCTATGGTGCCCCTGAGTTTGAACTTTTAAAATGCAGCTTCAAATGGCTCTAAACGATCACAGCCGAGGAAAGATGGGTCTTATTTAGTAAAATGATCAGTTATTTTCTAAAATTCTTTTTACAATTTATATACTTTTTAACCTCAAATGCTTATTTTGACTACTCTGTGTAGAGATTAAATGTATATAATTAAAAGTATATAAATTGTAAATATTTTTAGAAAATAACCGATCGTTTCGCTAGATCAGACCCTTCTTCCTCGACTGGGATCATTAAGAGCCCTTTGAAGCCGCATTTAAACTGCATTTTGGAAGTTCAAACTCGGGGGCACCATAGAAGTCCATTATATGGAGAGAAATCCTGAAATGTTTTCCTCAAAAAACATAATTTCTTTACGACTGAAGAAAAAAAAAAAACATGAACATCTGGGATGACAAGGGGGTGAGAACATTAGCTGTAAATTTTTGTTCTGAAAGCGAACTACTCCTTTAAACACAGCCGATTATTTTTGTTCAGTTCAACAGCGTTAAAAATATTTAATGCTGTTAATGCAGAGGCAGCCACCCAACTCACAATTGCTGCTTCTGTCTCTTTTTTTCTTGACAAGAAGTGCGTTTATTTAGTCGCAGAATGTCTTTACGACCACATCAAACAGGAGACTTTTCAGACATGCGATTCAACTTCAACAAAAGATATGCAAGAAAGGTACAGGTGGCGAGAGAGCAGCAGTAGAACATCTGTGAACTGTGGTCAGATGAGATGTCAGTAAAAGTGAATTATCCTGTCCTGTCTGACGTTATACTGTGTTCATAGCATGTGCACTTCTATTGCACGCTCAAATGTGACGGTGCGTTTGTTATAGAAGGTTAAATTTACTATACAGAAAATGCACTGTACTGTTTTTTTATTTTATATAAAATAAATATTTTGCTAAATGTTTTTGAATCCAAAATTGCTAAAAAATTAAAGCCTTAGGTCTAAACAAGTTATGTTCCAAATTTGAAGTTGATATAAAAAAAATAAGGCCACTGGGTGCCATTAAAATCTCCATATAATTTTTTGATGCATTCTGTCACAAATGTCTAAATTCACCAAATATGCAATCTTGAGACTCAGAACTTTCCAACAATATTTATTTTGTCAAGATCAGATTTGATTCTAAAAGACTGTAATTTTGTAATGACTCTTGACACGACTTGAAAAAGAGCGCCAAGTGACATTTAAGGGGTTAAAGATTAATCTATATTTAATTTAGAATTTAGTGTTTGATAACTTTATTCAATTTCTGTATATTTCCTACTTGCTGAAGGGTGCATGTAAATAATAGGTTTTAGGTGAAAATTGTTTTAAGTTCACTTAAATTAGCAGCTGTTCTTATTTAAAGTCTAATAAATATTAAAATTGATAGCTCTTAATTAAACTGTAATGTTGAATGGCTATAGTCAATGGTAAACATTGACAATAGTCAACAAAGTCTTTATGTTGTTTTTACATTAATTTTGAGATTGAATATGAAATAACTGCAATTTAAAAGTATATGTGAAGACTTTAATGTTAGGTGGGTTAAACGCCATTAATCGCGATTAATTTCAGAAACAAATGTGTGATTAGTTTTTTTTTTTGATTGATTGACAGCACAAATTTTAATATATTTTGAATCATTTATTTTTAATTTGTTAGAATTAATTTATTTATTATTGTGATGGCAAGGCTGCATTTTCAGCATCATTGCTCCATTTTTTAGTGTCAAACGAAATCATTATAATATGCTGATTTGGTGCTAAAGAAACTTATCAATGTTGAAAAATTATTTTTTATTTTTCATTTATCATATTACTCATATATTACTTTAGACAAATATTTAGCTAATATTTCGTCTAATCTTATTCAGTAATTTTAGTCAATTTTTTATCTACTATAATTTTTGTCAAATAAAACATTTTATTTGATCAAAGAGTGCAAAATTAAACCAAATATTAAAGGGACAGTTCACCCAAAAATTGTCATTAATTTCTCACCCTCATGTTGTTCCAAACCCAAAAGACCTTCTTCGTTCATCTTTAGAACACAAATTAAGATATTTTTAATGAAATCCAAGAGCTTTGTCACCGTGCATAGACAGCAATGCAAAAATGTTTAAAGCCTAGAAAGTAGTAAGAACATCATTAAAATAGTCCATGTGACATCAGTGGATCAACCATCATTTTAAGCTACGAGAATACTTTTTATGTGCAAAGAAAACAAAAACAACGACTTTATTTAACAATTTCTTCTTCTCATTCTCAACAAGTCCCACATTCATGAGAGTACCATGACGCATCAAACGCACGTCATAGACTGTACTAATACATTTATTAATTTATCACCTTTGGTGAAAATACATTTAATCTATCCAGCCAATCTGATTTTGAGAGTTCAAATCTGTATGTTTGCCTAATTTAATTTTCACACGCCTCTAAATTAATTAGTGCGGCTTTTTATGGACTCAACATTACATATGATGAAGTATGGTAGTATCCCTTGGGAAGCTTGTCAGTAGATTGTTTAGATTCATTCATTTGGAGGCCTGGTTTTCATTAGGGCCCTTCGCACTGAGAGGGTAGAATAGAAGATGTATGTTCACGTTTAATTAACCCCACAGCTTTATTTAAATGGACCGACCAAACAGGAGTGGTGAGGAAAACTACAGAAACCATTGATGAATGAACTGGAGAAACTGGTCAACATTTTCTCTTGATTAGTCATTGTTGAATTGCCTCTTATATCAGCATGCAAATTAACAAAAGACTACAAACGAATACAATAGTGGTTTATTGCACTTATAACGCAAGCTCAGATTTGTGAATCCATAATGAGCCTAATTTGCATAGAAAGCAAGTGTTTTGTACTAAAAATGCGGTGTAGGGCTGCTTCAACTCTTTTAGAACCTGGTTAAACTGGATTGTGGGTAGTATAACTCTTCCATCTTTTTATTAATCGGTTTCTCTTCTTGTTTTCCTCCTCGCCACATTAGGCTAGTCCTTCCTATGCCCTTGGTTTAATTGTGATGAGGCAGATTTATGCCCTGCTCTCAGCGACACAGCGATCATGTCGTAAATTACCTCGGTTGCCCCTCAGCATTGATTCGGCTGAAACAACTCGGTGAGCAGACAGAGCTTATTCCTTCACACTCATTTTGATACCTTTATTCGTCTGCTTTCTTATTAGCATTTAAGCCACTCCCTCTCCAGCCCAGCCGCCCCCGTCTATACCAGGTTGCTCTCTGCAATCACCTGCTTGTCTTTGAAGACTCCTTCCTACTATCTCTGCAAGGCTGTGTCAGCGTTATGGGGATCCGAGAGTAAGACATCATGGATTGTAACCTGTTATTGGTGCTGCATTGCATCAGAAACAAAGGGCTAAAGCTAAGGAGGCCTTAAAGCGATAGTTCACCCATTTCAGTCATTATATTTGATCTTCATGTAATGTCACAAAAGGAGAGATTTCATGCTGCTGGTTTCTCTTTGACAGTTCAAAGTGACCACATCTTTTGAGCTACAAAAAGCCGCATAACAGTGGTCAATATAACACTTCAGTATTATTATACTGCAAATTTCAGTGTATTTGTCAAGCAAAGACTTCAGAAGACTTGAGATTTAGTGAATTTTGAATTGATGAGTAGCATGAAGAATTTATATTTATGTTTCCACCTTGTTGCAAGTTTTTGTAATTTGAAAATTTCATTTCATTAAGTAATATTTTATAGATGTGCATATTAACACTGTATAATAACAATAAACGTTGTAGAAGCATTAGTATGTAAATGATAAATATACACCAAATTCAGTTAAAGTACAGTAATTTTCAGCATGTCGCAGTTTTTGTAATTTAAAAAATGTAAATGTTATAATAGACAGTATTTTATATAATTAGGATAGTATAATATTAACAAATTATAAAAATGAATAACATATTTTTTTAAATGTAAACAATGGATCATCTTAATATTATATATAAATAATAAATATACTTGTGTATATAATATTAAGTGTTAAAGTATTAACACTAAATTCAGTTAAAATAGAAATTTGCAGCATGTTGCAGTTTTTGTAAATTGAAAAATGTAAATGTTATAATAGACAATATTTTATATAATTAACATAGCATAATATTAACAAATAATAAGTTAAATAAAATGAATAATAATCTTTTATATAATTAACATTGTATAATATTTACAAATAATATAAATAAATAACAAAATTAATATTTTCTTTTTAAATGCTGTAAAAATACATCACCTTAATATTATATATAAATATTAAATATAAAATAAGTTAAAATACAGTAATATTTAGCATATTGCAGTTATTGTAATTTGAAAAAATGTATTGTTTTAATAGACAATATTATTTATAATTAACAAATAATATAAATGAATAATACAATTAATAGTAATCTTTTCAAAATGTTGTAAATGCATCATCTTAATATCATGTAAATTTTAAATATACCAAATTAAATTAAGATACAGTCATTTTCAGCATGTTGAGTTTTTTTTATTTTAAAATTGAAATGTTATAATAAACAATAAAATTCTGTATAATTAATATTGAAAAATATTAACAAATAATATATATTAATAATGCAATAAATAATAATCTTTTATATAATTAACATTGTATAATACTAACAAATAATATAAATTATTAATAAGTTTTTGTAATCTGAAAAATGTAAGTGTTATAATAGACAATAATTTTTATAATTAACACTGAATAATATTTACAAATAATATAAATTAATAATACAATTAAGATTAATCTTTTAGATAATTAACGTATAATATAAACAAATATGAATTGATAATATTAATAATAATCTTTTCAAAACGTTGTAAAAATGCATCATCTTAATGTATATGTAAATGTTAAATATACACAAAATAAAATAAAAGTACACTTTCAGCATGTTGCAGTTTTTGTCATTTGAAAAATGTAAATGTTATAATGGACTGTTATATATAACTAACATTGTAATTTATATTGTCAATATTATACAATGAATGGTCTTTTTAAAATGTTGTAGTAAAGAATGCATATTCTTAATGTTGTATATCAATAATAAAATTAAAATAATGTATTAATATTAAATTAAAATACAGTAATTGTTTTGCATGTTGCAGTTTTTGTAAATGTTAATGTTATAATAGACAACATTGTATATTATTAAAGGGGCTATATGTAACTTTTTCCCCAAAATAAACGTAACAATAGCCTTTTTATTTGACCATTTATGACTCAAACATCTGATGAGCATACCGACACCTTGTCAGCTCACAGTGGGTGCACCTATAAGCCTATATCCTATTTTTCCTATTTTCTGTCGGGTCGGATTTTTCGCGCGCTGTCTGCGGATGTGACGTCAAGCGCGTTCATGTTAAACGTTTCAGATCACTCTGCCACCACCGCTAGTCATATATATTGCAAACAAACTTAGTTTCTCAAACAATATATGTATTTGACTGTTCTTACCTCTGTAAACATAATGTTGACTTCTTTGCAGCGGATGACTTGTGAAGTTTGCACGTACGAGCGCGCGCTGCGAGAGCCAGCAGAAAGGAAGAGCAGTTCCGTTTTTTGGCCACAGGTGTCAGTCGCGAGTTTAAATTTCAGAAAGTTACATATAGCCCCTTTAACATTTTATATTAACAAATAATATAAATTAATAATTAAAATTAATAATCTTTTATATAATTAACATTGTGTAATATTAACAAATATAAATTAATAATAAAATGAATAATAATCCTTTTTAAATGTTGTAAATAATGCATAATCTTAGTAATGTATGTAAATATTAAATACACCAAATTAAATTAAAATACAATAATTTTCAGAATGTTGCAGTTTTTGTCATTTGAAAAAAAATAATGTTATAACAGTATTATATATAATTAACATTGTATAATATTAACAAATAATATAAATTAATAAGCATGAAATGGATGAAAAATACAGTTGATTAAGTAATATTTATGTATGTACATAATATTTATAATTAACACTATAATAATAGCAAAAAAGTTTAAAATGTATTAGTGTTATGCAGCTTTTATAAGACTTTATTACATAAATTACATTACATATGTAAATATTAAAATATATATAAAAATTAAATAAACACAATTCAATTAAAATACAGAAATTTTCAGCATGTTGCAGTTTTTGTAGAATGCATCATCTTAATATTATATATAAATATTAAATATACACCAAATTCAATTAAAATACAGCAATTCTCAGCATGGTTTTGTCATTAGAAAAATGTAAATATTATAATAGACCGTGTTATATATAATTAACATTTTATAATATTATTAACAAATAGTATAAATTAATAACAAGCTTTTAAAATGCTGTAAAGAATGCATCACCCTAATATTTAATAAAAATATAAATTAGAAATGTAAATACATTTACTAAAAATTATTATTTTTTAATTATTTTGTGGTGAGGCCTGTGAAATGTTAAGCAACAGGCCTAATGATCCAACTAAAACAAAATCCTTATTATTGAGCCATGTGAAATATTCCTTTCCTTCTAGGCTCTTTGTCTGTGTGAATGCTGATAGTGGAGACTAAAACACTTCAGGTTTGCTGGTTTGCGTTGGCACATCAGATGAGAGCGTTCGTGACTGGCTCCCACATTTTCTAATAAGATCAACGTGAAGTATCTCGGTTAAATGAGTGGCCTAGGCTAGCTCAGTGCTGCGTTTTTATTAACGTGTGCTAATGCCGACACATATGGGCCCGTGGCTCAATTTGCCAGCTGTAACAGATAATTATGTCCAAACAAATGCTCCCCATGGTGAGCAGATACCATCCATTTGCAATGTTCATTAAAATTCCTCCAACTGTGCCTCTATCTACTGGCAGCTCCTGAAAAGCAGACCCACCTGAAAGCTAGAGAAGCAGATAAAGATGCAAACAATTGGCTGAAAAGAGACTAACCGCCTCTATATGTTGGAACCAGGATCTTGCTGAGGTGATGAAATTGAGGTAATGTATAGTTACTGTTGAAATTGCTGTGCAGGAGACACCAAGCTGACCTACAGATGACTCTTCGAAACCTCAGGGAACTGTTGTGAAAGGTGTGTGAATGTGACAGGAACTCATGAATTTGGTATGAGGTGGACGGCATTGTTTGGACCCAGACAGGGTAAAGTCTGCTTCCTGGAGAGTGAGGTATAAGGTTTTTGGACTGCAAATGAGATGTTTAACCTAACTGTGGATGAAAACAAATAAAAATTGCTTACCAGGACTTTTTGCTTCAAGTGTAATTGGAATGGTGGAACTAGTGAAGTTTTCCTAACCACAAAAGTAAAAAAAAAACATAAGGACAGACAGAAAAACAAAGGCTATCAGAGTGCAAGAAACAGGCAGACGGACACAAAAGAGAGGTTTCCAGAGAGTCAGGGTGGCACACATACTAGAAGATGAAAAAAGAGATATATAGAGGAGGAAATAGAAAACAAAGGCTGTTTTTTTACTATCAGCCCACCTCGGCACAGCTTAATATCAGACACAGCCCACATGCATCTCTTTATTGAGCTCCTGCCACAGAGATCCAGACATTCTTCTCTTGGCCATGAACTGAAGCCTCAGAGCCAGGAAGGGCTTTTACAGTGTTGAGAAATGAAAGATTAGCTAGTGTAATTAAAGGGATAGTTCACCCAAAAGTGAAAACTCTGTAATTAATTTCTCACCCTCATGTCGTTCCAAACCCGTAAGACCTTTGTTCATCTGTGGAACACCTAGAGCTTTCTGACCCTGCATAGACTGCAACACAGCTACCGCTTTCGAGACCCAGAAAGCAACCAAAGTGAAATAGTTTTTTCTGGCACTGAAACGTGGTAGTTGAATTGCTGTATATTTAAAGATTATGGTAAATTTAACTTATTTTGTCTTCTGGGGAAAATAAGTGTCTTCTGTAGCTTCTCAAGGGAACTTTATTTTGTTCAAAAGTTTACACCCCTGGCTCTTAATGCACTGTATTTCCTTCTGAAGCATCAGTGAGCGTTTGAACCTTTTGTAATAGTTGCATATGAGCCCCTCAGTTGTCCTCAGTGTGAAAAGATGGATATCAAAATCATACAGTCCTTGTTGGAAAGGGTACACAAATACACAAAAATGCTGAAAAAAAAACAAAGAATTTGTGGGACCTAAAGAATTTTTCTGTGTGCAGTTTAACTCAGGACAAACAAGGGACTCATGAACAACTTTCACAAAACAAAAAACAGGATTATTCAGTTAACAACACAGTATTAAGAATCAAGCGTATGTGAACTTTTAGACAGTTATTTATATAAATTCAACTATTATTTTCTCTTGTGGAATATATTATTTAGGTCAGTACTACATAAAAAATAGAAAACTTAAAGTTTTAGTTTTTTAGTTGAAGTTTAGATTTAGTCTTAGTTTAAGTTGTTTCAGTTTTAGCCTTATTTCAGTTTTTAGTTTAGTTTTTTTATGTTCAGTTCAACTATTTTTCTGCTGTTACTTTTAATCTCATGACAATTGAGCTAAGTGAGTTTAGTTTAAAACTGATTCGTTTTAGTTTTGTTGATTTAGTTTCAGTGCAGTTCACTTCACCTCAGCTCAGTTGGCCGAGTGACACTACACTCTTAATATTAAAGGTGCTTCACAATGCCATAGAAGAACCTTTTTGTCTAAATGGTTTCATAAAGAACCTTTAACAAAAAGGTTCTTTGTGGCAAATAAGGTTCTTCAGATTATAAAAAGGTAAGCAAGAAATGGTTCTTTAAAGAACTTTTGACTGAATGGTTCTTTGTGGAACCAAAAACGGTTCTTCTATGGCATCACTTGAAGAACCTTTTGAAGCACCTTTATTTTTAAGAGTGTAAGGTCCAATTTCACAGACAGGGCTTAGTTTAAGCCAGGATTAGGCCACAGTTCAATTAGAACATTTAAGTAGATTTTATAAACATGCCGTAGATAAAAACTACTGATTTGCATCTTGAGACAAAACAAGTCTAGTCAACAAGTCCAAGTTTCTTTAAATTAAAACAGCCCAGACATGCATTTTAGTCTGGGACTTGAAACTGGGACTTTAGTCTTGTCTGTGAAACCAGGGGTTGGTAAAGTAAATTTCAAATTAAGTCTCTAGAAGCAGATTAAGACATACTGTAGCTCTCAGCAGGAGATTTTCTCATTGTGCTTTGGCGATCATCAAAATTTAGCTCAATGAGAGACAGACTTTCTAATTGTTTGTGCCTGTTTCTGTAGGCACCTGGTGGTGGAGGGGACTGACTGTCACGTTTTTGTTCCAGTTAATGCCAGATGGATTCTAAAGCAGCATAGTGGTGTGATTATATAAATATATGTGTGTGTGTGTGAAGGAGGGAGTGTGAACTGGCTGGTGGCAGTGAATATTGCCTGCTGTTGAGAGTAGCGAGTGTGTGTGTGTGTGTGTGTGTGTGTGTGTGTGTGTGTGTTTGAGCAGAGGGGCTTGCAGACACTGGAACTTGGCTGCAGAATTGTAAAAAGTGTCAAGGAGTCTGAAATATATATATGCGGAAAGAAAAACAGAAAGATTTACTTGCTTTCCACCTAATTGCAAAGCAAGTTTGCATCCCTTTCACTCCCTTTTTTGGTGTGCTTGTGAAAACAGAATATTCAACAAACTTATAAAGGTTGGAAAATGGATTTTTAAAAACTTTTTTTGCAATAACATCACTCATGCACAATAATGCATATTAAAAAGGCAAATGGGGTCAGTTTTGGTTTCACATTGACTATACATTACTTGAACTATCATTCAGCTCTTTCTCTCTGTCACACACATACACTCTGCATACTACTGTATAATGACTAGAGGCTGTTTCTCTGTCCTGCACTGCAGAGACAGCATTGAGACTGACATGTCCAATAATCCTCAGCAGAAAGTCTGAACTGTGGATGGTGCATAAACACACACACACATACACACAGACACAGAGACAGACAGTATATGGATGTTTGCACTTTAATGTGTATGTGTGAAGGTTGCGCAATTAGACTACTTGATCTGACTGAATATGTGATATTTGTCATTACAAAAGCCTTTTCAGTGATGCCATGTGACCTTTAACTTCATAGAGGAATAGAGAGGAAGACAAAAGGAAAGAGACAGATCTAATGAAGTAATAGAGAAGCAGAGAAGAACAACGTGCTGAGTGCATTTTTTTAATGTTGCCTTTATCTTTTCTAACTTGTGGTCTGCCAATTTTTTTTCTGTCTTTATGTACACTGTGTGCAAATGTTTTCACACATGAATTTAGGATGAAATTAAGAACCAGCCATCAGACGTCTGGCCTTAGAAACGCTGAATGTGTTTAGCCCAAATTACATACAGTACATTTATACTTTTATTTATATAAATCCAACAGATAATTTTGTCTAAAATTTAAATAAATCATGCATTTACACATCTGCTGTAATTTTAGTCTCTACATACACTACCAGTCTAAAGTTTTTGAACGGTAAGGTTTTAATGTTTTTTAAAGAAGTCTCTTCTGCTCACCAAGCCTGCATTTATTTGATCCAAAATACAGCAAAAGCAGTCATATTGTAAAATATTTTTACTCTTTAAAATAACTGCTTTCTATTTGAATATATTTTAAAATGTAATTTATTCCCATCATGCATTGTCAGTGTCACATGATGCTTCAGAAATCATTCTAATATGCTAATTTGCTGAATAAGAAACATTTATTATTATTTTCAATATTTAAAACAGTTGAGTACATTCTTTTTCTGGAAAGATCCAAAGATCAGCATTTATCTGAAATAAAAGGCTTTTACCACTCAAAAGCTTGGAGACAGGGTATTTTTTGGGGGAAAGAAATTATATTACTGAATGAAATGACTATTTAATTTAGCAAGGATGCTTTAAATTGTCCAATAAATTGTGATTATAAAGACATTTATAATGTATTTCATACAAATGCTTTTCTTCTAAACGTTCTATTCAATAAAGAAACCTAAAAAAAATCTACTTAGCTGTTTTTAACAATAATAATAAATGTTTTTTGAGCCGCAAATCAGAATATTAGAATGATTTCTGAAGGATCATGTGACTGGAGTAGGCTAATGATGGTAAAAATTCAGCTTTGAAATCACAGGAATAAATTACATTTTAAAATATATTCAAATACAAAACAGTTACTTAAAATAGTAAAACTATTTCAAAATTGTACTGTTTTTGCTGTACTTTGGATCAAATAAATGCAGGCTTGGTGAGCAGAAGAGACTTCTGTAAAAAACATTAAATATCTTACTGTTCAAAAACTTTTGACTGGTAGTGTACAGAAAGATATAGCCAGTTATGAGTGTGTCATATACCAATACAGCAGGTTTGTTCTGCTACCGTTCTCTCATTTGAAGGGATCTTGACGTACTGTCTTCATTGTGTGAGGTGGTCTTGCAGCATTAGATGCCTACTGTGCTTTTTCCATGTTCCTTCCCAGGCCCCGGAGAGGAAGTGTCAACCCTGAGATAGAGAGAGCAATGTCATGAGACCCTGCGTCAGTCCCGCGGAATGATC
Organism: Garra rufa; assembly: GCF_049309525.1. Classification (NCBI taxonomy): domain Eukaryota; kingdom Metazoa; phylum Chordata; class Actinopteri; order Cypriniformes; family Cyprinidae; genus Garra; species Garra rufa. Next base: position 28,031,667 of record NC_133377.1, read on the forward strand.
TGGGTAATGTTGCATGATGGAATTGTTCCATATTCATTGAAAACAGGGCAGAATCAATGTAAGACTCGCCCGCCTTCCATCCCAAAGTCAAGCAGAGCGTGTCGTCAGCTGCGTGTCGCTGGCATGTCTTCCTTCTCTTCTCCACCTCCCTCGCTTTCTTTTTTATTGTAGTTATTCTCTGTCAGGTTCAGTACCTCCCCCGTGGGCATGTGGATGATGTCACTCAAAGTCTTTTCCTCGCTGCAGTTTCAGGTGGAGGCGTACATGTGTTCTAGGGACATGGTATCTGTTTTTCGTGTACAAGCTTTTTGCGGATTGCATAAACAAGTTACGTGAAGTTGTTATAGTATTTCCAAGGAGGAGCTGGTGATATAAAAAGTATGTGGGAGTGATGTGAAAGACATGGTTTGAAATTAATCCTGGATTAGGGATTTATTTGATTATTTTTCTTTTAGAAATCAATCAAATCCGACAATACCGTTATCTTGCAGATGACACCACCTGGCCCAAACCTCCATGTTTACATGCAGAGTAGAAAAGAGAGAAAGAGAGAGACAGAGAGGAAGATTGAATGTCTCTGTAGACTATGCTTGGAGAGAGCGGCTGATTTACTTGACTTATACGGGTCTGTAGTCTTTTTTTCGAATGCACACTTCTTTTCTAGGCTCTTTATGGACTGTCCTCTGGAAAATGTCTCAACACACTGGGGCGATTTTACTAAACAGTTGTGGTTTTATTTGCTAACCCCCCATAATCCAGTTTAACCAGGAGCTAAATATGCTAAACACATCTGTGAGTGTTTAAATGTAAGCTGTTTTCAACAATCTTCTGTATTCTGTAAAACAGGTTGCATAATCGCACCATAGATATCACTGTCAGTTCATACTGCTGTTAACAGGCGGATGCGTTTAAACTGGTTTTCCTCTTTGATCATGCAATGTTCAGCATAAGGCCTATTAAGTCATTGTCATTTTGTCAGCACAAAGATGCCTCCTTTCTATGCAAATTAGGTTTAGGATTTGCTTTATTCAGTACTATGGCTGGTTATTGATATCAAACAGACATCATTGTACACTCCATGCACCGTAATGGCAAAGCAAAAAACTGATTTTTATCATTTATTAAAAATAAAACACTGAAATTATTCTTTTGCATAAGTATTCATACCCTCATCTAGGACAATGGAAATTTAGCTCAAGAGCATTCATATTGCTTGTAGATGTTACTACACTTCGAGTGCAGTTTAACCCTCTGGGGTCGACAAACGCGCTGGCAAGTTTTGGGGCGTTTCTTTCTGATAACCTCTAAAGTAATTTAAATTACTCCTGTGGCAAATTCAATTGAATGGGTATGATTTGGAAAGACAAACAGCTTAATAAAAAGGTCTAACAGCTGAAAATGCATATCAAAACAAAGTCATGCGGTAAAAAAAATCCCTGTACAGTCGTGGCCAAAAGTTTTGAGAATTACATAAATATTGGAAATTGGAAAAGTTGCTGCTTAAGTTTTTATAATAGCAATTTGCATATACTCCAGAATGTTATGAAGAGTTATCAGATGAATTGCATAGTCCTTCTTTGCCATGAAAATTAACTTAATCCTGAAAAAAAAACTTTCCACTGCTTTTCATTGCTGTGATTAAAGGACCTGCTGAGATCATTTCAGTAATTGTCTTGTTAACTCAGGTGAGAATGTTGATGAGCACAAGACTGGAGATCATTATGTCAGGCTGATTGGGTTAGAATGGCAGACTTGACATGTTAAAAGGAGGGTGATGCTTGAAATCATTGTTCTTCCATTGTTAACCATGGTGACCTACAAAGAAACGCATGCAGCCATCATTGTGTTGCATAAAATTGGCTTCACAGGCAAGGATATTGTGGCTACTAAGATTGCACCTAAATCAACAATTTATAGGATCATCAAGAACTTCAAGGAAAGAGGTTCAATTCTTGTTAAGAAAGCTTCAGGGCATCCACGAAAGTCCAGTAAGCGCCAGGATTGTCTCCTAAAGAGGAATCAGCTGTGGGATCGGAGTGCCACCAGTGCAGAGCTTGCTCAGGAATGGCAGCAGGCAGGTGTGAGCCCATCTGCACGCACAGTGAGGCCAAGACTTTTGGAAGATGGCCTGGTGTCAAGAAGGGCAGCAAAGAAGCCACTTCTCTCCAAAAAAAAACATCAGGGACAGATTGATCTTCTGCAAAAAGTATGGCGAATGGACTGCTGAGGACTGGGGCAAAGTCATATTCTCCGATGAAGCCTCTTTCCGATTGTTTGGGGCATCTGGAAAAAGGCTTGTCTGGAGAAGAAAAGGTGAGCGCTACCATCAGTCCTGTGTCATGCCAACAGTAGAGCATCCTGAGACCATTCATGTGTGGGGTTGCGTCTCATCCAAGGGAGTGGGCTCAATTTTGCCCCAAAACACAGCCATGAATAAAGAATGGTACCAAAACACCTTCCAACAGCAACTTCTTCCAACAATCCAACAACAGTTTGGTGAAGAACAATGCATTTTCCAGCACGATGGAGCACCGTGCCATAAGGCAAAAGTGATAACTAAGTGAAATTTTGGGTCCATGGCCTGGAAACTCCCCAGATCTTAATCCCATTGAGAACTTGCAGGGCCCTATGATTTCCGTGATGCGGAAAACGCGGACGGAATCACGGAATTTACACATGAAAACGGAATTCTCGGAATCGCACGGAATATGCATATATTTTGTTGACATATTAAATAATTTTTTTTTTACCTCTTTCTCATTTTTTCAGTTTAAAACAACAAACGTAGAAAGGTCTCTACCTAAACCGTGGCCAAATGGCATTGTTAAACATGTTGCCTAGTAACCATACGTCCTTACATTCCCGCGCAAGAAAAAAAATGTCGAAGCGAGTGGCTCCTGATAAGATAACGGTGTCGAAAAAATTAAGAAACTCTCAATTGAATGCTAAATACCGGGCTGAACAATACCCCAACGACTACTATGAATCGGGACAACAACTTTTTTGTAAGTTTTGTCAACATACTGTTGACTGGACCCGTAAAGACACATGTAACCACCATTTGATATCAAAAGTTCATCTCAAGAACAAAGCTAAATCCACAGCGGGCAAATCCCTCCAGGTTACCATTGAGGTGACGACAAAATCAACAGAAGCAAGGCGTGAGTTTGTGGAAGATTTTGTTGCAATGTGTGCTGAAGCTGACATACCGCTTGAGAAAATGAAGAGGATACGTCCGTTTCTTGTTAAACATTGCAAGCAGGGAGGTGCACTCCCAGAAAACGCCAGCAGCCTCAGGCAGACCCACCTGCCGCGGGTCTTTGACCAGCACATGCAAAAAGTGCTGCAAGAGATCCGTGGAAAGAAATTCTTCGTTGTTGTCGACGAAACCTCTGACAACCGAGATTGCAGTGTCCTCAACATTGTTATAGGTGAGCATCCAATTAACTTTTATTTTATGTAGGCTAATACTGCATATTAGCCTAATTTTAACTAGGGCTTATATAAAAAATTAATATACAATGATGCAAACAGCGCACTTTTCACTAGTGTTTCTTCTTGCTGCGTATCTTTTACTGTCTATGGCATGGGTCTCAGTGGCCTGATTGGAGGTAACTAGCTCGTCATGGAGCCATTCACATGTCGTGTATTTTGCGCGCTCAAGTTCACTGATGACTGATAATGCATCATACTGTCTGAAAGCCTACAGAGAAGTACTGAAGGGAGTCATGCCTCACAGTGTCCATACAACCTGCTTATGTCATGTCATCAATTTGGTGGGAGAGACCTGGCAACACTACAAATTCTTCAGTGAGGCTACAGCTCTTGTGATGTGGGTTAAGTCTGCCTTCTTCAAAAAGCCTGCAAGGAAGAGAAGATGGTTGTACTTCTTGACAATGAAGGAGGCTGAGAAACCCAAGGTACCCCCTGAGCCTGTAAGCACAAGGTGGAATAGCTGGTTTGAAGCAGTTCGATACCATGCTGAACATGTCCACCTCTACAAGGAGTTCTTCTTAGCTGAGAAGTCTTCTGCTCAGGCAGTAAGAAACATCATTGAGCTGGTTGAAACCGATGAAAAACAAGAGGCCCTCCACTTCAAACTGACCTTCATCTCTGAAGGGTGTGGGAAACTGGTTACAGCTCTGACAGTGCTGGAGGGCACCCACACTCCTGTAGCAGTCTCTGCATACAACATCATGGAAGATCTTGGTTCCTTTTTAGTCAATGGAACAGTCAAAACCCTTGGCTTTGGGGTCAAAACTGATGAGCTGCTGAACCAAATGAGAATGCCAAAGAAAAGGGATATGTTGGATCACCTTCACAATGGATTTCACATTGCATTTGAAAAATTTTCAAAGCACTGGGATGTCCATCCTGCCAAAAAAATATACAAGATGATCAGAGTGTTTGATCCCAGACAGGCTCCTGCAATGGAAAGGCATATTGAAGCCTATGGCACACTGTGGGAATTGAGGACCCCAGCATCTCCAGAGCTCAGTGAGCAGTGGGCCGCATATCAACACTGTGTCAGAAATGAAGGAATCTCAGCTTCCTTGGACCTTGCTGACTACTGGAAAGGTACAAGTCAAAGATTTCCAGGCATTGCAAACATTGCCATGTCCTACATATACTTCCCAGTCAGTTCTGTTGACTGTGAGAGGAGTTTCAGCAAGTACAAGACACTGCTCTCTGACAAGAGAGAGTCGGAATTTGAGAAAAAATAAAACGGATTTCATAGGGCCCTAAACTTGTGGTCAATCCTCAAGAGGCGTGTGGACAAACAAAAAACCACTAATTCCGACAAACTCCAAGAAGTGATTATGAAAGAATGGGTTGCTATCAGTCAGGATTTGGCCCAGAAGTTGATTGAGAGCATGCCCAGTCGAATTGCAGAGGTCCTGAAAAAGAAGGGCCAACACTGCAAATACTGACTCTTTGCATAAATGTCATGTAATTGTCGATAAAATCCTTTGAAACGTATGAAGTGCTTGTAATTATATTTCAGTATATCACAGAAACAACTGAAACAAAGATCTAAAAGCAGTTGAGCAGCAAACCTTGTGAAAACTAATATTTGTGTCATTCTCAAAACTTTTGGCCACGATTGTAGAGCTCAGAAACAGGATTGCATCAACCACAGATTTGGGAAAGAGTTCAGAAAAAATGCTGCATTAAAGGTTCACAGAAGCATGTAGTCTCCATTACCCTCAATGGAAGAAGTTTGAAACAACTAGGACTCCTCCTAGAGCTGGCCTCCTGGCCTAACTGAGCAATTGATGGAAAAGGGCCTTGGCTAGAGTAGTGACCAAGATTCTGATGGTCACTCTAGTTGAGCTCCAAAATCATATGTGGAGATAGGAGAAACCTGCGGAGGGAAAAACATCACTGCAACACAGCACCGATCTGGGCTTTATGGCAGTGTGTCAAACTCAATCCTCTCCTCAGTGAAGACACATGAAAACACACTTAAAATTTGCGAGTTGGACCTTAATTTCAAGCATCATGTATAGAGGAAACCAGGCATTGCTCATCACCTGGAGAGTACCATCCTAAAAGTAAAGTGTGCTGGTAGCAGCCTCATGCTGTGTGGTTGTTTTTTAGCATCAGGGACTGAAGGACTCTTCAAAGTAGAAGAAAAGCTCAATGCTGCTGCTGCTGCTGCTGCAAAAAATAAAATAAAATAAATAAATAAATAAATAAATATATATATATATATATATATATATATATATATATATATATATATATATAGAGAGAGAGAGAGAGAGAGAGAGAGAGAGAGAGAGAGAGAGAGAGAGATGGCCTTATTGAAAACCCAGTCCAAAGCATTTAGAACCTCAGTCTGGGTAGAAGGTTTACGTTGTAATAGGACAATGACCCTAAGCACACAGCAAGAGTGACTTATAGGCAACTCTTTGAATGCTCTTGAGTGGTCCAGCCAGAGCCTGGGCTTGATCCCAATCAAATATTTCTGGTGAAACCTGAAAATGTGCGTTTGCCCCATCCAAGATGACAGAGATTGAGAGGTAAAGAGGTGAGGTGAAGAATGGCAGATAATTACCAGATATTGATGTGCAAAGGTTGTCGCATCATACCCAAAAAGACTTGAGGCTGTAAAGGTGCTTTAGCTAAGTACGGGTATAAATACTTACGCAGTGTACTTTATTTTGGATACATTTACGAAGTTGTGACAATTGTGTTTTTGCTTTGTCATAATGGTGTACGGACTGTAGATTGATAAGGGGAAAAAAGGGAATTTAAGCAGTTTAACTTAAGGCTTCAACATAACAAAAACGTGAAAAAAATGAAGGGGTATGAATACTTTTGTAAGGCACTGTATATGACTTTCTTCTTTCAGACGAATACAATCCAAGTTTTATTAAAAAATGTCCTGGCTCTTCCAAGCCTTATAATGGCAATGAATAGTGACTTAGATTTTGAAGGCCAAATAAGTGCATCCAACCATCATGAAAAGTTCTCCACAGGGCTCCAGGAGGTTAATAAAGGCCTTCTGAAGCAAGTTGATGCAATTGTGTATGAAAAATATCCATATTTAAAATTTTATAAACCGTGATCTCTAGTTTCCACTAACTGTTGTACCCGCGTTCACGAGAATGACGTTTCAGCGGACAACGTACTGTAGGCATAGCACAAGTGACGAATATAGAAATGCAAAAGCAAAACAGTACAAAATGGGGATTTGTAAAGAAAAATGTATGAGGATTCTGATATATGCCAAGAGGAGACTGTTTTTACTTTGCTGTAAGCAAAGCTACATCATTCACTGGAATGCCACTGATGAATGCATGTGTGACAGTTAGCTTATACATTTTATAGTTATAGTTTATATAGTTTATATAAAGGTTTAAATATGGGTATTTCTCTTACACAAATGTAGCGATTCAATTTAGAAGGCCTTTATTAACCCCCTGGAGCCATGTGGAGCACTTTTTATGATGGATGGTTGCATTTTTTGGCCTTCAAACACCAATTCACTGCCATTATAAAGCTTGGAAAAGCCAGGACATTTTTTAATATAATATTATCTGAAAGAAGAAAGTTATATACATCTAGGATGTCTTGAGGGTGAGTAAATCATGGAGTAATTTTCATTTTTGGGTGAACTATCCCTTTAAATGTATTAACTCAATTCAGATTGGTTCAGGTTGATTTCAGTTTTAAAACTCTAGAAAGACAACTGTTGTCATTTATTATTCAACTTGATTGTTAAAATGAACATCACGGTTGATTGGAAAATCAATATTTTTACCCAGCCCTACAATTTTCCTGGTGAAATTAACATTGCACATTGCGTTTCCAAATAGCTTGTGCTGTCCTTCTGCTGAGGGCATACCAGTCTTCACATTTTCCAACAGTATGATATATATTCATCTTGACACCATGTCCCCCAGAAGTTTCTGATTTAAGTTTCCATTTTTTTTCTGGGTAGCTTTCTTGTGAGCCTGAAACAGCATAGAACATTTTCTGCTTTCTTAAGACAGAGAACAAACTCTTGTCCTTAAATACCTTTTAAATTATTTTGTTTTTTTCCCCCTCTCGATAATATGCCTGTCCTCAAAATGTCCCGAGATGAGAGGTGGGAACAGTACTTATTGAACTGTGCCCATGACACCCATGAGACCGCAGAGGACATGGACCACAAACTTGATTATCGCTTTCTTGTAGAAGAAAAAAAAAGAGTCTTCCTAATGCTCCCCACTGAGTTCCTCTTAAGCAATCAATGAATTTATTAATTAATCTTGCCAGCACCTTCTTGCATTTGTACATTGATCCTCTGCGCTTAGAATGGAGGCGTCATTCAATTTCAATTTCAGCTCTGAACTCTTTTGGTGATCGATCACCCACGCAGCCCCGGCCTGGGGAAAGTCATATTGAGACAGGATGATACGGAGATGGAAATTGATTGAACAAATGGAAGGGTGGATGGGAAGAGCTCTGGAGCTCTCATGGCATGTGGTCGTGGGAGTTTGATGCCGCAGGGGGTTCAGAAAGGCCATTGCCTCAGCGCTCACAACCTCTCAGGCTCCTGTTTTTGGAATTTCTTAGCCACCTTAAAGGAGCAGTTCACTCAAAATGATGTTGTCATTTACTCACACTAATGTCATTACAAACATTTATGAGCCACGAAGAAAAATCACCATACTTGAGTGGAACAGAGGGTATATGCTATACTTACAGTGGGTACGGAAAGTATTCAGACCCCCTTAAATGTTTCACTCTTTGTTATATTGCAGCCATTTGCTGAAATCATTTAATTTCATTTTTTTCCTCATTAATGTACACACAGCACCCCATATTGACAGAAAAACACAGAATTGTTGAAATTTTTGCAGATTTATTAAAAAAAAAACTGAAATATCACATGGTCCTAAGTATTCAGACCCTTTGCTCAGTATTTAGTAGAAGCACCCTTTTGATCTAATACAGCCATGAGTCTTTTTGGGAAAGATGCAACAAGTTTTTCACACCTGGATTTGGGGATCCTCTGCTATTCCTCCTTGCAGATCCTCTCCAGTTCTGTCAGGTTGGATGGTAAACGTTGGTGGACAGCTATTTTTAGGTCTCTCCAGAGATGCTCAGTTGGGTTTAAGTCAGGGCTCTGGCTGGGCCATTCAAGAACAGTCACGGAGTTGTTGTGAAGTCACTCCTTTTAGCTGTGTGCTTAGGGTCATTGTCTTGTTGGAAGGTAAACCTTCGGCCCAGTCTGAGTTCCTGAGCACTCTGGAGAAGCTTTTCGTCCAGGATATCCCTGTACTTGGCCGCATTCATCTTTCCCTCGATTGCAACCAGTCGTCCTGTCCCTGCAGCTGAAAAACACCCCCACAGCATGATACTGCCACCACCATGCTTCACTGTTGGGACTGTATTGGACAGGTGATGAGCAGTGCCTGGTTTTCTCCACACATACCGTTTAGAATGTGTCATGTGTCTTGCACTGAGGAGAGGCTTCCGTCGGGCCACTCTGCCATAAAGCCCTGACTGGTGGAGGGCTTCAATGATGGTTGACTTTCTACAACTTTCTCCCATCTCCCGACTGCATCTCTGGAGGGTTCTTCTTTACCTCTCTCACCAAGGCTCTTCTCCCCCGATAGCTCAGTTTGGTCGGACGGCCAGCTCTAGGAAGGGTTCTGGTCATCCCAAACGTCTTCCATTTAAGGATTACGGAGGGCACTGTGCTCTTAGGAACCTTAAGTGCAGTAGAAATTTTTTTGTAACCTTGGCCAGATCTGTGCCTTGCCACAATTCTGTCTCTGAGCTCTTCAGGCAGTTCCTTTGACCTCATGATTCTCATTTGCTCTGACATGCACTGTGAGCTGTAAGGTCTTATATAGACAGGTGTGTGGTAGGGCTGTGCAATTAATCGCAATCGCAAAAAAATCTCGATTTAAGCACATGCGATTTCTAAACCGCATAAGGCTGCGATTTTATCTATCCCCCCAACGGCACCCCCTACCCCCTTTGAACGTCAAGTTAATTTTAATTTTTAATTTTTATAGCGCCAGATCACAATAGAAGAATCTTTCCTATAGAAGAGGTCTATACATTGTTTCTTATTAAACAAACTAAATTGCCTTATGTTATTTATCTTATTTACACGAAGGCATGTCATTTCTGTCTCTACATGGTCGCGCGTTTACAATGTCTCCTCCACGAAAACACGGACTGGATCGTGGACTCCATTCATAAAAACAGAATTTACTATAGCGTGAAATGCCATGGAATTCGTTGATTTTTGGATGAATATATCAAAAGTTGGTCTGTCACTTAATTCAAATCGCGATATGGACTAGTATCTGTGAAAACTGAAATGCAAAAAGACCATTTTAATATGAATCCTGCATGTTCCGTTTGCCTCTGTATGTATGAATGGCAGAGACGCGTTTTTTTGTTTTTTTACTACACGCATACTGAAGCACACGTGATGCTCCCGCTAATTTTTGGCATTTGCATCTCACATGAACAGATAAACTCAATCTCCAAAGCTGCTGTGAGTGTCACTTTTACCGTTTCATTTGAGAAAACTAGCATCATATCATACTGTACAGTGTACACACAGAAACTTCACGGCAACCTGTCAAAATAAAAGTACGGTTTAACATGTAACAGAACAATATTAGTCTTGTATTACTTTTGTACAGTATAATGTACAAAACATATGATAAAAAAAATAAATATTACAACAAGATTAACCACTTAATTGTAGAAAAAATACTACAATTATTATTTAAATGTTTTAAACTGAATATAATTTTTCTTCCATGAATTGATTTTAACAGTAAACTTCTGTTTGTTTGCCAAAAATTAAAAGGGTTTATTTTTCATTTGATTAAAAATAAATAAATGTTTATGCTTTTTGATTATCAGAAAAATTAAAACAAATAAGAATTTCTAAAAAAAAAAAAAGCAAAAGATTGTAGAACCCTCAAAATGTTAAAATAGAGAGTTTTGGACTTATTTTTCCACTGAAATGAATGTTTTCGTTATTACACAAAGTAGGCTAAAGTACCGGGAAAAGAAGTAACATGGCTAATTTATTTTATGTTGTCTGTTTTAAAGACAATTTTACAACAGTTTTGTTTATTAAACTTAATACTATGTTATTTCATTGTGAAATGTTTTGTTATGCACTTCTTGTGCACTGAATACATTTAGAATGTATGTATGTAGCTTGTTTGAAAAAGCAAAAACAGTTGCCAAAATCGCAAATAAAATCGCAATCGCAATATACCTACAAAAAACCCAACTGGAAGGCAAATTTTGTGTTGTTTTTGCCATTTTCAGAAATTTTTTACTCCTCTTCATCGGATCAACACCAACTGTGATAAAAATCTGATAAAAAGCATGAATGTCATGCTATTGAAACAAATGTAGTAAAATAAAGTGCTGCATTAGACAACTTTTGATGGTTTAAGTTTTGAGCCATGGTTGCTTCTACATGTGTCCTTTTATGACGAAATAACAGAATACAGGATTTACGCTTTTTAAATGGTCTATTCCTTTCACATTTTTGATACCTTTCAAATACCTATATGGTCTGTCATCCTAAATTAGTTTTTTGAGATCTGCTCTTGTTTTGTCCTCTACATTTTTTTTTTGAAACTTTTCCCCTCAATCTTCTGCCCTTTTCTTTGCTCTTTCAATTTCTCGAGGCCTATATCTATCTGTTTTTTCTGTCTTTTTTTGGCCCTTCATCCACGGCAGGTCGGGGGTTCAGGGCACTCGAGGCAAAGAGATGGATAGACCTGAAATGCAGTGAGGGGGGAAGGAGATGCAAAGAGAGAAAAACCATTACATGATGTGCGTAGTGGGGGATGAAGGGTCACAATGTTTAAGGCCCTGTTCTCTTTTGCACCAGCCAGATACTGTAATGCAGCCTTGACCATTTCAAGGTTGTGTATCCCATTTACACAATCTACTGGTGCTATTTTAGCATAGTAATTAACAGATTATGAGTTTCCTCCTCGTGTTCTGCTTTTTATAAGGTTACTGGAGCTGAAATGAACACTGCCGTCCTGACCTTTGAATGGATTGTTCATGTGTAAACAACTGATGTATTGGTTATGTTCAGAATACAGTAGCTTACTAGCTTTCTGCCCTTACATTGCTGCATTGTATGGTGTGCATACTATTGTAATATGTATGTGATCGAAATACTGCAACAATACTGAACCAGTTTCACAGTCATTGTTGTGCATTTAATTTTTACACAATTTGGATTAAAATGGACAAAGTTTTGTTGAAGATGATGATTGTTATTATATAAAAAATATCAAGAAAATATGAAGGAATATTTGTCACGATTCGTCCAATAAAGCAAGAGGCATGGTTTGCAAAAATTCACTTCTTTATCTATTTTTCCATTTCTTTCGTTAAGAACATACACTGGGCCACACAGCAAAAATAAAGAAAATCACATAAACAAAGAAATCATGGAGTTCCAGGGCTCCGATGTTACTCTTGGGATCCCAAACCCAAAAACTCTCCATGACCAACACAACCCAGCCCCTATATTACCGGGACCGCACCACCGACAAATAACAGAGGGGTCACCCACACCGTAACACACTTGAACAACCTAAATTATTCAAATTAAACAAACATAATTTAATACAACACAAAAATCACAAGTCGTATAAATACAACACATAATTTGTCTTTGCTCGATGTTACACCTTCTATTCGCCAGCGTGCACTCCAGCGAACCGAACTCATCAGGAATGGCATTGCCCTTCTCTAGCGCGCATCCAGACGGCACCAACTACCCAACTTAGAGCATAAATATTTAGACAAAAAAAAAAAAACAAGATACAAAAATAAATTCAAATTTACAAATAAAAATAAACAGTTACATCCAATACATAAACAATTATGAAAACAACACTTTATAACACAAATCAAACCAAATACATTTATGTGTGGCCTCAGCCATCACATTTCCCCCCACTTAAGCACTTTCACTTGGCAAACGGGAAAGGAAATCAGCAGCAACATTTTCCACCCCTGGACTTTATTTTGTGTTATGTGTGCGGCAGTCGTCCGTGAGGGGCTGCCGCTTTACTTTTGTGTTTATTTTATTAAAGTGTTTAAATGTAAAAAAAAAAAAAAAAAAAAAAAAAAAACAAGATACAAAAATAAATTCAAATTTACAAATAAAAATAAACAGTTACATCCAATACATAAACAATTATGAAAACAACACTTTATAACACAAATCAAACCAAATACATTTATGTGTGGCCTCAGCCATCACAATATTATATATTTTAAATAACAGGATGACGATAAATTACATTATTATTATTAATTAATATGACTAAGAAAATATTAGGAAATTAAGACAAATTTCTTTAAATTTAATTGTTTTGTAAAATCTAATATTAATATAACAATAAAAAAAATAAAAAAAGAACAATAATTTTACACAAAATACACAAAACATTTTATTTCCTGCACATAGAAAGATTTGTTGAAGAGGATGATGGTTTTATTATTATTATTATTATTATATAAGAAATATGATCAATAAAATAAAATAAAGAAAATAAATAATAATAAATAATAAATATTTTCTTTCATATTGCTATTGTATTGTAAAATACATTCATTAATTAACATGACAACAATAAAACAATTATTATCACAATTATTATTATTATTAAATATGATGAAACACATTAGGACAAATTTTAAGACAAATATTTTCATATTGATATTGTGTTGTAAAAAATCGAATGTTAATATAACAACAATGAAAAACATAATAAAAGAATGATAATTTTACACAATTAAAATACACAAAACATTTTATTTCCTGCTGCACATAGAAAGATTTTGAAGAAGATTATTATTATTATTATTATTATTATTATATAAGAAATACAATCAAGGAAAAAAAAGAAAATAAATAATGTAGTATTAAATAACAGGACAACAATAAAACATTATTATTATTATTATTATTATTATTATTATTAAGTACAATAAAAATATTAGGACAAATTTTAAGACAAATACTTTACTATTTTCATATTGATATTGTGTTGTAAAACAATCTAATATTAATATAACAACAATGAAAAAACATAATAAAATAACAATATTGGATTAAAATACACAAGACATTTTATTTCCTGCTGCAAATAGGAAGATTTGTTAAAGATGATAATGTTTTTCTTCTTATTATATACAAAATTAAGATCAAGAGAATATCAAGACATAATAAATATTTTACTATTGTTATATTGCTGTTTGTAAAACAATCTAATATAAACATAACAATAATAATAAAAAACATACGATATTAGATTTAAAATACACATAACATTTAATTTATTGATTTCTTGCTGCAAACAGATTTGTTGAAGATGGTGGTTTTTTATTATTATTATTATTATTATTTACTTTTTTATTTTATGTAAAAATGTTAATTATTACTAATAAATAGTTATTTTTATTCTACACTACAATAATATTACAGTAGTAATTTTTTCAGTCTTCTCTTTTACACATTACATTGTTTAGCTTTCATTTTGTCTTTTATTCAGAATGTAAAAAAACAAAGTCATCCTAGCAGGTTTTGTGTTGTCAGTGCAAGTTAATTGAATTTCATTTTGGAGTTTAATGGACCCTGAAGTGTCAGTCAAAGTTATGAAAGAACTGACATGTAACAGAGTCTTGAATGAGTCGGACATGCTGTTGTCCTTAAGGCGAGTCCTCTGGTCTAACCTCATTAGCACAATGGAAAAAGAGACATAATGGAGCCTTTTTCGGCACATAAGGAGGGTGAAAGAGCACCAGACTGTCCGACGAGGCCATTATGATCCTAATGGGGCCAATGAAAAATAAACCAGGAGCAGCATTTCACCTGCAGGCTGTGTGGTTTCATCAACCGCACATCTGAGTGGTCTTGAATGCGGCCTGCTTATCTTCTCTGTTATTGTTCAGACCCGAAGTTTCTATCAAATATTTGTGAATTTGCCTTCATTTTGAATGATTACACAAGGCCCCCTCCTCCTCAATTGCTCAGCTTTATAAAGTTAAGCCAGGCTCAATTAAGTCCTGTTTGATCTTCGCCGGCGCATTCTGCCCCGCTAGCAATATTAATGAGGCTGTTTAGTGTCAGCACCTGTGAAGGGTGGGGCTCTGCCTGGCCAGAATTAGAGACTAATTAGAGATAATCTATGCTTCCTAACGAGCCAGGTGTGCCAGAGAGCATTGAGAGAGCGTTTAGGTACTTCGCTCTCCTCTACAGATAATGACTGCGGAGGAAAACATAGACGTTGGCAGCGCTTTAGTGTACATTCGGCGAACTGGAATAAGAAAGGTTGGTGTGCAGCCGAAGTCGCATCCGTTTGTAATTACTTCAACGAGCATGTGCGAATGCAAATGTTTTGTGCGACCTTGTGTGTTCACGTTTAGCAAGAGACGAGAGCGAAGCTGCATCCATCAGGGAAATCTGTCGAAAAAGTTCAGGAGTCAAGGGGCTGGAAAGAAGCAAGTGTGTGTGTGGGAGGGCTTGCGTACCTCATTATCACTACCTGTAGGCTCAGCGCTGGGAAAGTGTCGGCTGTAGATAGACCGGGAAGATTAGCGGTAAGAGGTGAGCAGATGCAGGGATTACAGGAATCCCTCGGCCCTCCCGGCAGCCATTAAAGCGAAACTAATTATTGAATGCCGGCCCCGAGGAGCCGCAACTGCGACTTCTGTCAAGGACCTAGCTAGAGAGAAAGAAAAAAGATGGTATTTGTGTAAAAGACTAGTAGTAGTTTGCAGAGTTATTATCAGTAATGAAAAAAGGATGCATAACGGTCATAAGCACAAAGCAGAGGAAGCAACCTGGACTCGGCCCCGGGTGGCCCATCCGTGGACCATGTGATGCATATTGTACTCTAAAATAGCAGGAGCTGAAAAAATACTGCAGATGTCATCTAATTGGCTCCCTAAACAACCTCTGGGAGTCGGACACAAAGGTTTTTATCATTCCGTTGGAAACAGGCTGCAACAGTCATTGTACTTTCACTCTGTTTTCTGAAGTTCGCGATGTTTGTGGCATCAAGGATAGAAAAATTGTTTAAGAGGGTGGGACTGAAAAGCTAGTTTAAAAATAGAGTTCCAGAAAGTTCCAGAAACACATGCATGTGCATAAAAGACTGACAGGGAAGAGAAGAAATTATTGAATAAAGTCGCTATTTTTGTTTTCATTGCACACAAAGAAACTCGTAGCTTCATAACATTACAGTTGAACCACTGATGTCACATGAACTATTTTAATGATGTCCTTACTACCTTTCTGGGCCTTTAACATGTCAGTTGTGTTGCTGTCTATGCAGGGTCAGTATGGAGCCCCCAAAGGGACATGTTGGTGGAAAAAAGTCAGGGTGAGTGGAAAATAAAGAAAAACAATTTATACACTTTTTAACCTCAAATGCTTGTCTTGTCTAGCTCTGCATCAACTCTGTGTATTCCAGTTCAAGAAAGTTAGGGTAGGTCTAATCGTTTTGCTAGATAAGACCCTTCTTCCTCAGCTCGGATCATTTAGAGCCCTTTGAAGCTAAATTCAAACTGCATTTTGGAAGTTCAAACTCGGGGCCACCAGTGAAGTCCATTAATATGGAGAGAAATCCTGAAATGTTTTCCTCAAAAACCATAATTTCTTTATGACTGAAGAAAGAAAGACATGAACATCTTGTATGACTAGGGGGTGGGTCAATTATCTGTAATGTTTTTTTTTTCTGGAAGTGAACTTCTCCTTTAAGGTAGGCTAATGGGCGAAGATGGTAATATAAAAAGACCAAATCTGGTACACAATTTGTTAATAAAATATATTATGCACAGGAAAGCAGACAAGCCCAGAATATGAACGGAAATTATTTCAGATTTTTTTTCCCCCATATAAAAACAACAAACTTTTTTTTACCACTGTCTTTATTGAGCCATGTTTTCTTTACGTGCAATTTAGTGCTTTTTGTCCATATTCAGGGCTTATTTGCTTTCCTGTATGTATAATTTATTAATAAACTGTATACCGAATTCTGCCTTTTTTTAACCACTTTAGCGGGTTACATTTATATTCTGCGCTATTCTGCTTGTCTGTATGCTTTATTAATAAGGTGTATACTAAATTTGGTCCTCCAGTGTTTCACATTAAGCGTTTTAGAATGTCCCAAAACCGTGCCTTGAACTAGCCTAAACACTGACTGTATTTCTTTATACTTGAGTCTAAGTTCAAAATGGAACTCTTTAAAATGCTACATTGAGAATGTACAGAGCTGTATAAACCACTGCAAGCTGTAAAGTAAACATAAAGTGTTTGTCTGAACTCAACTGGTTTGGTAGAGAACGCAAATATCTTTGCGAGAGAACGCAAAAAAAAAGTGAAATATTTTTTTCCTTCCACCTCAATTTTTTTCCACTCACACACCATGTCCCTTTGGGGCCTCCATAGAATCAGAAAGCTCTCAGATGTCATCAAAAATATCTTAATTTGTGTTTTGAAGATGAAGATAGAATGACATGAGGTGAGTAATTAATGATAGAATTTTCATTTTTGGGTGAACAATCCCTTTGTGTTGGTAGTATGGCTGTGTTTTAGAGCATTGGTTGTTGGATTTTAACTGGTCCAAGCTGGACTTTAGCTCTTTATACAACACAGATTGTGTCAAAACAGGTTCACTGTGATGAACAGATAAATAACAGAATCAATTATGGAAACTCCACTATGAAGTCGATCCAGATTCTGCTGTAAAGCAGCTTTAAAAGACAATAGCATTATTATTCAAATGAGTTTAGCATTGGTTCTGTTTAGATTGGGCTGCACAATAAATCATATTCTAATCGTGATCACAATTTCTGCTTCTCTTAATTTATTAAACAAAATTGTCTGCAATTATTTTCTGGTTATTTATCCTGTAAGTGCTTAATTTTAAAGGCTTAGCTCACCCAAACATGAAAATTGTGTCATTAATTACTTACCCTCATGTCGTTCCAAAACTGTAAAACCTTTGCTCATAGACAGCAACGCAACTGAGATTTTCAACACCCAGAAAGGTAGTAAGAACATTGTTAAAATAGTGCTACCAGAATGCTGGCTCCTGTGTCAGCAGCATCACTTGATGTGTCGTTGTACTTTCGTTAACATGCGTCGAAGACTGGCACGGAAGAGAAGAATTAACAAATAATTTGTTAAAAGCAAAGTAGGCTTTTGGACATGTGGACAGAGGTTAGACTAGCAATGGAATCAGATAAATGATGGTAACACTGAGCGGACAGGGAGTTACTGTAAATAAAGCTTCTTTTGTTAGAGCAGGATATTGCTGACTATTGCTGTTTTCGTTCATCTCTGGAGTATTCTATTCCTGTGGCTAGATCAAATTTAGAAAACAGGACACTGAACAGCGCACATTAAGGATGGTGTAAAATGTCCAGCAGTGTGGTGTTTCTGGATCTTCAGCATTTTAAATGGGCAAGACCTAATCCAAAATTTCATAGTACTTTTTAAAACGGAGTTCTGGAGCTTTAGCTCTTCACTCAGCTGTGCACTGTTGCAAACTCCCTTTACTGCTCAGACAGAGATCAATACTTCATATAAGGAATGTGGGTGTCAGAACTCTCTCTAGTGATCTCTGATCTCCCGGATTGTTCGGCGGCCTTGTTCTCTGAGGAGCTTCTCCTTGACCTGGAGTCTGAAAGCCACCGTTCCTCTGATCTCATCGCTTCTGGTGGTTTCTCACTTCCACTGCCGATGTTACGAGTGATAACACTGTATTAAAGTAGGCGGTTACAAGGTCTCAGAGAGATAAGTACGAAGAAGTTTTTTTGTGTTTTGCTCTCCAGGATGTTTCTCACTCTGTTTAGATGCTATTTTCTCTCAGTCATAGTATATAAACTTTTACGTAACTTAGGTCACAGTAGGGATGCAGTATTTAGTGTTATGTAATAATCTTAACATGGGAAATCTAAAAGCAGCGAGCAGCAGCAGCAGCAGCAACGAGTTACCGAGAGATAAATTCAGTGACATTGTCATTAAAATTTGACTATATTCCTGGAATCAACAGAAATGTATTTAGACCAGTTTGGAGCAGTAACAAATTTATTCAGAATTTGCTAGTAAATTTCACAGTTAAAGTCCCCTTGAATTTTCAAAATTGAAGTTTTTTGGCTTTTAGTATGAATATGTTAGTGTGCTCCAAAAACAATGACAAAATTTGCGTTTACAAGATATAAGCATTCAGAACGTACAATCTCTGACTTCCGCCAATATGGATATGACATCACCCTGCACTTCAGCTTTTTGTAAAACTTTCCGTCCAATCAAATGCTCTGTAGAATCCGAAGCGTCCCGTCCCCTACACTAAAAATACATGCTGAAGCTGCGACTGAAATTGGTCACTTGTTCACAGAGTTAGTATTTTCTGTTCGGTGAATGGGGAAATGATATGAGGAATGATTCAGACAGTGTAAATAATACACTTTATATGTCTGATTTCATGCTGTCACATAAACCACCTCAGGGTGCGCACAGTCTGTTTTAGTTTCGAGACACGATAGCGCAGAGTGGATCATAGTCGTGAATCAGCGCAGACCACAAAACGTATCAGATCAATTTAAATTCCAGACAGAATGCTGTATTTTATAGCTAGATGGATGAGATTGTCATCTATCACATCTCTTCCATCTTCATTTGGCCCTCTAACTCTAGCACTCTCTATTCTAGTTCTGTTTTTTTTTAAAACTTGACCCTTTAAGACTTTCTAACTGCTTGTTTAAAACAAAAATAACAGTAGCTTCTCTATTCTTTTTGCATTCTATTTATTTGTTTTCTTTTTATTTATTATATAATTAACAAAAAAAATCCTCTAACACTAGCCTGCTCTATTTGTTTTCTGTTATATCTGTTTTCTTTTTATTTATTATGTAATTAACAAAAAAATCCCTTGCTACGTGTACTGTGTTAAGCTACATGAGACTTGTCACAGCACATGCGTATCATTGCTCTTTTGCTGATTTTGATTGCTTCCATTGTCCTTATTTGTAAGTCGCTTTGCATAAAACCATCTGCGAAATGACTAAATGTAATGTAAATGAGATTGTGGCTGTCATGCGTTGTCAAATGCGCCTTTAACAAGCTCAATAGCTTTGGCCCAAGCTGTGATATAAATGAAACACTACTGGCTATTTAATGGCTACATATAATAAGGCTGCATGTTTCAAAGCACTTCATTGGACCTTTAATTACAAAAAACGCAAGTAACACATTGAATTAAATATAGGTGCATCTCAATAAATTAGAATGTTCATGTTGTGGAAAAGGTAATTTATTTCAGTAATTCAACTCAAATTGTGAAACAAATAAATTTAATGCACACAGACTGAAAGTCTTTGGTTCTTTTAATTTTGATGATTTGGCTCACATTTAACAAAAACTCGTCAATTCAGTATCTCAACAAATTAGAATATAGTGGCATGCCAATCAGCTAATCAACTCAAAACACTTGCAAAGGTTTCCTGGGCCTTCAAAATGGTCTCTCAGTTTGGTTCACTAGGCTACACAATCATGGGGAAGACTGCCAGAAGACAACCATTGACACCCTTCACAAGTAGGGTAAGCCACAAACATTCATTGCCAAGAAAGTTAAGTTAACAGAAAGTTGAGTGGAAGGAAAAGGTGTGGAAGAAAAAGATGAACAAGCAACCGAGAGAACTGCAGCCTTGAGAGTCTTGTCAAGCAAAATCGATTCAAGAATTTGGGTGAACTTCACAAGAAATGGACTGAGGCTGGGGTCGAGCCACCACACACAGACGTGTCAAGGAATTTGGCTACAGTTGTTGTATATCTCTTGTTAAGCCACTCCTGAACCACAGACAACGTCAGAGGCGTCTTACCTGGGCTAAGGTGAAGAAGAAATGGACTGTTGCCCAGTGGTCCAAAGTCCTCTTTTCAGATGAGAGCAAGTTTTGTATTTCATTTGGAAACCAAGGTCCTAGAGTCTGGAGGAAGGGTAGAGAAGCTTGAAGTCCAGTTCCTTGAAGTCCAGTGTTAAGTTTTCACAGTCTGTGATGATTTGGGGTGCAATGTCATCTGCTGGTGTTGGTCCACTGTGTTTTTTGAAAACCAAAGTCACTGCACCTGTTTACCAAGAAATTTAGAGCACTTCATGCTTCCTTTTGCTGACCAGCTTTTTAAAAATGCTGATTTCATATTCCAGCAGGATTTGGCACCAGCCCACACTGCCAAAAGCACCAAAAGTTGGTTAAATGACCATGGTGTTGGTGTGCTTGACTGGCCAGCAAACTCACCAGACCTGAACCCCATAGAGAATCTATGGGGTATTATCAAGAGGAAAAGGAGAAAGGAGAAACAAAAATGCAGATGAGCTGAAGGGCACTGTCAAAGAAACCTGGGCTTCCATACCACCTCAGCAGACTGATCACCTCCTTCCCACGCCGAATTGAGGCAGTGAATAAAGCAAAAGGAGTCCCTACCAAGTATTGAGTACATATACAGTAATTGAACAAACTTTCCAGAAAGCCAGCAATTCACTAAAATGTTTTTTTTTTTATTTGTCTTATGAAGTATTCTAATTTGTTGAGATTGTGAATTGGTCGGTTTTTGTTAAATGTGAGCCAAATCATCACAATTAAAAGAACCAAAGGCTTAAACTGCTTCAGTCTGTGTGTATTGATTTTATTCAATACACAAGTTTCACAATTTGAGTTGAATTACTGAACGACATTCTAATTAATTGAGATGCACCTGTATGTATTTCTTTTTAAGTGTTTTATTATAAAACATACTCCATTAATCGGTGTTAAATGTACTTTCAATAATAATTTTTAAACAGCATATTCCAAATGGATGGAAATGCTATATGCAATTCAAATACATCATTTCGGCTAAAATGTAAAAATTGCTCCTATAACAGTCACTTTCAAACTTGGGTTGGTTGATTTACGTGTCATTCAGAATTTTATTTCCTGTTGGTTTTTAACCAAGAATCAGTTCAATGACGCATTTGAGGAATAAGATGATGAACTAAAAAGAACTGAAGATGCATACACAGGTGCAAGGTTGTGCACGGCCAAAAGCATAGCATAATTTACTTTTCTTTGTCGCCATCATCAATTGGGACATGAAGTATCCTGATGTCTAGCCAGACTTTTGACTTGCAACATAAACTTTGGTTCTCAGAAGGCCAGCATGATTTACTGACACCCTTAAAAGATGACACCTTCATGCACAGCGCTGTTCCTGTGAGTGATGTGACACGTCTCTGAAAAGTAAGAATAGTTACCTGAAAAAATTGACAAGTTCTTGGAAACTGTGCTGACAACTACAGAGAAAATATGTATCTAAAATCTTTTTCGTTATAAAACTGTGGTGCTTCATATCATGCTTTTTGACTTCTGACTTCTGAACGTGAGCCTTCTTTGATTTTTTTATTTATTTATAATTATTTGCATGTAATTGATGCAACATTAAATTTCCCTTTTTTCATTTTTTAATGAATTGACTTTACTGGATTGAATTTCTCACTCTGTGGGTTTCAAGATAATTATGTGAGATGTGACAGCCAGCCTTAACAAGCTGTCCATGATGCGCTTGTTGAAAAAAAAATTAACCACAAGACTACCTTCACTCTTTCAAAGAAAGCTTGTTAGTTGTAATTTGCGAGCTCCTTAGAAGCAGCTGGAAACATCAAGCAGTCGATTGACTATACTTTAGTAAGATTGCAAGACAATGTATGCATTTTGTAGTCTCAAAGAGATTTTTAAAGAATAAGATAGAATCTTCTTTTCAGTTTCTTTCAGCTGTGGAATAAACATTAATGCACTTGTTTTGATTCCCTGAAAAAAACACCAATGATAATTATCCAGGGTACGCAAGCGAACATGATGTATCTAATTAAAAACTGATGAAGTAAAACAGATCGTAATTTATTCCAGCTTGCTTTTTATTCCAATTTTAAACCACCGCTATCAAACAATTAAATGTGTGCACGCACACCATGGGGTCAATTCCTCCTTCCATTAGATAGAAATGCATGAAGATGAACATGAATTACAGGATGCCATCATGGCCGAGGAAAGGAATGATTTGTTTACTGAAACTCTTCTATAAAGAAAGTCCACACAATTAGCTGTCTTATGAGAAATTCTGTGCTGTTAATTGCCTCTTGACTGGTCGGAATGGGATTTGAATAAATAAGAGATCTCTTTTTTCCAATTATGAATTGTGAAATAGGTTTAATGTAAAGGAGAAGGATTTTTACGTATGAAATACTCTTTCAAATAGAAGCAAAGCCATGCACTCAAAACTGATGTTTTATTTTATTTGATAAAGTATAAGTGATAAATAGCTGATATTACAATTGAGTAGTATTTTATTTATTGTATTTGTGAATAAAAGAAAAACAAACACATGAAAATAAAATATCACATTATTATGTACTGTATGAAAAATGCAAACACTGTAAAAAACAAACAAAAACTGAATTTTACTGGTAAAATTCTTTTTAACGTAAAATACGGTAGCAACGTTTTAAGTTTTACAGTTTTAACTTAAATTTACTTTTAAATACCGTAAATACTGATATAATGTTAATGTACCAGCTTATTGAAATACCCTTGTAATACACTGATAACCACCAAAAGCAGGTAGTGATGAGAAAAAACTAAGAAGAAACTGTTATTTTAACAAAAAAAAAAAAGTAATGCAGAGAATGTCAATTTACGGTTATTCACTGTAATTTTTTCTTTTTCACTTCAGAAAACTACCGTGAAAATTACATGCAATGTCCTATACAGTTTTTCACCGTACATAGTAGGGGAACTTACCGTTAACCATTTAACAGGTTTTTACTGTAGCATTTTTTTTTACAGTTGTGTACTGTAAAATTCAAATCATTTTTTACAGTGATTTATTTTAGATTTTCTTAATATTACATTGACCTGTGTAAATCAATTGTTAATTTAAAAATCAAGTGAAGATTAAGTGAACATAAGTTGATGGCAAATGAAATACAAATATAAAGAATGAGTATGAATAATTATATACAATATCAACTGAACTTCTAAATCTATTTAAACATTTCTAAGCTGAAGCTAGAGATTGCAGTTTATAAAGTTTTAGGGATATTTTCTTACACAAAGTCATTGCTTCGATTCAGAGTCTTTATTAACCCCCCGGAGCCATGTGGAGTACGTTTTATGATGTATGAATGCACTTTTTGGACTTTTTTTCACATCTCAACAGCCATTTCCTTCCATTATAAAGCTTAGAGGAGCCAGGACATTTTTTAATATTAATCCGATTGTATTTGTCTGAAAGAAGAAAGTCATACACCTAGGATGGCTTGAGGGTGAGTAAATCATGGGGTAATCTTCATTTTTGGGTGAACTATCCCTTTAATACGTGCAAATGTGTTACACAAAAAGAAGGTCATTGGTCATTTTAAAGTACTGTGTTCCATTTAACAAAATGAGTGTGTGGTTACTGTGTATCACTTAGATCCTGGGATTTTCAGGTTAAAGTCATATACTGAAGGTTGCGGTCCCGGGCAAGTGTCCTGGGATAGGCCGACAGGGTTCTCATTACCTCTGGAGCTCGTGCTCCATTTTCTCATTCTCTGCTCCCCTGATAGAGGAAAAATTAATTAAAACTTGTCTTATTAACTCTGAGCTCCCAGGAGGACTCGACTCGGCATGAAGCACGGGGTCGACCTGAATTCACCCCCTCTAGCTCTTTTGCCCGCAGGGACACGCGCACACACTTACAGATCTCTCCAACCAGTGATTTGATGAGCAGATAAAGAGAGGAGGAACGAGGGAAGGAGAGATGAATCAGGACAACCCTGCAGAGGAATGAGATTGAGAGATAGGAAGGAGGAAAGAAGTAGTTAGTACCCTCAACCAGACCACTCCAATATCCAGACCAATACTGGACCCCCTGAAACCCTGATTCAGATCAAAATATACCCCAGACTACAAAGCAAGGTATTTAAATGAAATGAAGTAGAGAAAAGTTGCAATTGTGAAAGCATTTATTTTAAAGTAGAAGTTCACACCCAGAACAAAAATGTACAGATTAAGTATACCCCCTTGTCATCCAAGATGTTCATGTCTTTATTTCTTCAGTCGTAAAGAAATAGTTTTTTGAGGAAAACATTTCAGGATTTTATAGTGGACTTCTAAAGTGTCTCGAGTTTGAACTTCTAAAATGCAGTTTAAATGCGGCTTCAAACAATCCCAAATGCAGTTGTATAAGATCCCAGCCAAGGAAGAAGGGTATTATCTAGCAAAACAAACGGATATTTTAATAAAAAAATTACAGCTTATATATTATATTTTTTTTTAACTCAAATGCTTATCTTGTCTTGCTCTGCCTGAACTCTGTTTTTCTGGTTCAAGACAATTAGGGTATGTTTAAAAACTCGCATCTTATTTTCTCCCTCCCATAGAGATGATTAAAATTAATATTTTTATTTAGCAAGGATGCTTTAAATTAATCAAAAGTGACGATAAAGACATTTATAATGTTACAAAAGATTTCTAATGCTGTTTTTCTGAACTTTTTATTCATCACAGAAACCTGAAAAATTTTACTCAGCTGTTTTCAACATAAAAATAATAATAGATGACGTTTATTGAGCAGCAAATCAGAATATTAGAATGATTTCTGAAGGATCATGTGACTGGAGTAATGATGCTAAAAATTCAGCTTTGAAATCACAGGAATAAAATATATTCAAATAGAGGAAATAATATATATAAATATATATTTTTTAAATGTTACTGTTTTTGCTGTGCTTTGGATCAAATAAATACAGGCTTGGAATCCAGAAGACACTTTATAAAAACCTTAAAAATCTGACTGATAGTGTAGCATTTCTTAATGATCTGTTCTATTGTAGTTTTTTGACCTATTGCTTATAATTAGTTTTTTATTCTTTTTAATCACTTTTTTTGTCCACTTGTCTTCAGTGAGGCAAAGACAATTAAATATCCAATATTGAATATGAAACAATAAAAAGTCTACCAGTGGCCAATATCCTAAATAGCAATATATGCATCTCTGTATATGAAATACCAATATACAGTATGTATCCCTAATCAATTTGTTGAATATAAACAATTAAATATAATATATATTTTAATTTATACTTACTGTAGCTATATTACTTGGTTTACTTAATTTATTACATTGTTTTATTATTTGTTAGGTTTAAACTAATATAACTTTATTTATATTGAATTAATATGCTTTATTTAATTTTTTTTTTTTACATATTTCAATTCATTTTAATCAAATTTGAATTTTTTATTCTGAGTGACGCGCAACCCTGATCATGATTGTAATGTATTAATTTCTGTTTTGTGAGGTAGTCAGCAATATCCTCTGAAAAGATCTTGTCTGAGACCCTAAGCTACCTGACACCCAAGAGAATATCAGCTATGGGTTTTTTTTTTTTTTTTGAGTTTCTATGGGTCTAGCCACATTTACTGAGTCTCATGAGTTTACCTTTATCCCAAACCGTGTCAAACACACTCTTCCTGTCCTGTCGCTACAGGTCTCGCTTCCTTTCTTTATCTGTCTCCCCTCCATCCCATCATCCCTCTAGTGTCACCTCTCATGATGTAACCCCAGCATCAGACTCCACCGGAGTGTCATGCACTCAACTGACTCCGTAAAGAGCAAGCGATGCTCTTCGGCCTCTAAGAGCCTCTCCAGTGTCAAGCCTGATGGGACTTTGAAGTATAACCCTATCTCTGTTTGAACCTCTCAAGTGTGTGAAAGTGTCACGAGGAGACGTCAGAGACCGCGTGTTTGTGTACGGGTGATTCCCAATTCCGTATGTTCCCGAAGACTCCTCAAACGCTTTGAAATTGTGCGCATTAGTCCCGCAGGAGTCAGAACGGTGTGTGTCAGGTTCAGGTACTTCTTCATTCCGTGTCTTCTAACATATGTCGGTGAAATCCAGCCGCGGCCAGATTGATACATCACACAGCTGATCTTTGACACTCTGGCAGCTGCTACTGTATCCGTTCTGCTCGTCTCCCTGCGAGCGCTAAGTGGATCCGACGCAATTAGGCTTCCCTCATCGTTCACATTCTTCTTTGTTCTTTATGGTCCTTGTTAACAAGCTTGAGAAATTGGCACATAATCTGTTGTTATTCTGCTTTCCTTTTTAATTTGTCAGAGATTAAAAACTTGGCGTAAAGCAGCAATCGAGCAAACAACCGCTTCTGTTTGCTACGAATGGGCGCGGCGCTGACAATTAGCGCTTTCATTTCATATTCCATTTCATTCCATCTGTCAAGTGTGTGTGCGAGTGAGTATTTTGCATCCTGGGACTGTAGAGGTGAACTCGGATACGGCGTTCACAGTCCAACGACTCCAAACTGCCTCCGGAGGCCCGGACAAGGACAAGGCCTGCTGGAACAACCTGGATGCAGGAGAAGAAAGGGAACAAACTAAACAAAAGAAAGGTGACAGCATCTGATAGAGTTGTTTTACTAATAGGAAAAGATGATTGACATCACCCTGAATAAGCTGACAGCCCATAAAGGTCATATTAATAGTGACAGCTGGGGAGAGAAGAAGAAAACAAGGCATGTGATGTGGGGAATGCACACGGGAAAAGTGTGCAGTCAACAAATCTTCCCTGTGTGGAAGGTGATAACGCACATTTTTAAGATTTATTTTATGAGTGGAGTTTTAATAGACCTGCCGTATATGGAATGACACTAACTGTCCTATCAATTAGTGTTGTGTGTGGGTGCATTTTAACACCCCTGCAGTGTATCATCACTCTTTTTTTGGACCCCACCCTCTCACTGCCTCTCCTCCTCTACTTTCTTTCTAAATGTTCTCAGTCTCGGTGGGCTTTAAATGTGCTTGGAGAGTTTTGACAGTGCTTATTAGCATAAAGCAAATAAAGCTTCAGTCCTCCCACACTCTCATACTTCTCAACTCCTCCTACATCTC
Organism: Garra rufa; assembly: GCF_049309525.1. Lineage (NCBI taxonomy): Eukaryota > Metazoa > Chordata > Actinopteri > Cypriniformes > Cyprinidae > Garra > Garra rufa. Next base: position 28,059,172 of record NC_133377.1, read on the forward strand.
TCATAACATCTTTTCTTCTTTCTTTCGCTCCTTATTTCTTGCGGTTATCCCTCGAAATTCACTTATTAGTGTTGAGGGAGCATGCAGTTGGGCATTTATATATTTCTCTATATAACTCTTATATAGAGAGTATAGAAAAACTATAGAGACTATTTCAGATCTACTTGCAATCTTTTGGTACAAGAATAGTAGTAATACTAGTAATGCAGTTAAAATGTAAAAATACGAGCAATTTTGAGATGTATGTCACACAGTGTGTGTGCATGTGTGTGTCTATATATATATATATGCACAGTGTATACACGCACACATATGTATTAGTGCTGTCAAATCAATTAATCACGATTAGTCACATCTAAAATAAACGTTTGTGTTTGCATAACATAATATGTTATAATGTTATAATATGTAACGAGAGTGTCAACATGTTTGCTTAGCTGCTGTAAAAACTTTAAAGATTTACTTTTACTCAACCAGCAAGTTTTTGACCAGAAATGACACAGGCTTCTCCCAAAACATAATAAGACGATGTACAGAAGGCATCATTGTGGAAAAAAAAAAAATGTCAGCTTTTATTTACATTTGAACAAAAAGTGACATGTCCAAAATTATTCATACCCTGTGCAAACTGTCACAGTCTATGAGAAAATCCAAAGTTCTACACCATTCCAAATAGTCCAAGCTGTTCTAAAGCATCCTAATTACCCTGATTTATTGAGAACAGCTGTTTTAATCAACTCAACAGGTGAAAAACAGAAGCTCTCTGCTATTGGTTTGTGGACAGTCATGGCTAAGACTAAAGAGCTCACTGAAGACCTGCGGATACATGTACAGTCGTGGCCAAAAGTTTTGAGAATTACATAAATATTGGAAATTGGAAAAGTTGCTGCTTAAGTTTTTCTAATAGCAATTTGCATATACTCTAGAATGTTATGAAGAGTGATCAGATGAATTGCATAGTCCTTCTTTGCCATGAAAATTAACTTAATCCCAAAAAAAAAAAAAACGTTCCACTGCATTTCATTGCTGTCATTAAAGGACCTGCTGAGATCATTTCAATAATCGTCTTGTTAACTCAGGTGAGAATGTTGACGAGCACAAGGCTGGAAATCATTATGTCAGGCTGATTGGGTTAGAATGGCAGACTTGACATGTTAAAAGGAGGGTGATGCTTGAAGTCATTGTTCTTCCATTATTTACCATGGTGACCTGCAAAGAAACGTGTGCAGCCATCGCGTTGCATAAAAATGATATTGTGGCTACTAAGATTGCACCTAAATCAACAATTTATAGGATCATCAAGAACTTCAAGGAAAGAGGTTCAATTCTTGTTAAGAAGGCCCTTGTTCAGGGCGTCCAAGAAAGTCCAGCAAGCGCCAGGATGGTCTCCTAAAGAGGATTCAGCTGCGGGATCGGAGTGCCACCAGTGCAGAGCTTGCTCAGGAATGGCAGCAGGCAGGTGTGAGCGCATCTGCATGCACAATGAGGCCAAGACTTTTGGAAGATGGCCTGGTGTCAAGAAGGGCAGCAAAGAAGCCACTTCTCTCCAAAAAGAAAAAAACATCAGGGACAGATTGATCTTCTGCAAAAAGTATGGCGAATGGACTGCTGAGGACTGGGGCAAAGTCATATTCTCCGATGAAGCCTCTTTCCGATTGTTTGGGGCATCTGGAAAAAGGCTTGTCCGGAGAAGAAAAGGTGAGCGCTACCATCAGTCCTGTGTCATGCCAACAGTAAAGCATCCTGAGACCATTCATGTGTGGGGTTGCTTCTCATCCAAGGGAGTGGGCTCACTCACAATTTTGCCCAAAAACACAGCCATGAATAAAGAATGGTACCAAAACACCCTCCAACAGCAACTTCTTCCAACAATCCAACAACAGTTTGGTGAAGAACAATGCATTTTCCAGCACGATGGAGCACCGTGCCATAAGGCAAAAGTGATAACTAAGTGGCTTGGGTTCAAAACGTTGAAATTTTGGGTCCATGGCCTGGAAACTCCCCAGATCTTAATCCCATTGAGAACTTGTGGTCAATCCTCAAGAGGCGGGTGGACAAACAAAAACCCACTAATTCCGACAAACTCCAAGAAGTGATTATGAAAGAATGGGTTGCTATCAGTCAGGATTTGGCCCAGAAGTTGATTGAGAGCATGCCCAGTCGAATTGCAGAGGTCCTGAAAAAGAAGGGCCAACACTGCAAATACTGACTCTTTGCATAAATGTCATGTAATTGTCGATAAAAGCCTTTGAAATGTATGAAGTGCTTGTAATTATATTTCAGTACATCACAGAAACAACTGAAACAAAGATCTAAAAGCAGTTTAGCAGCAAACTTTGTGAAAACTAATATTTGTGTAATTCTCAAAACTTTTGGCCACGACTGTATATATTTTTTATGGATGCGAATAATCATGATTAATCTATTTGACAGCACTAGTGTGTGTGTATACTGTAATATTTTATAATAAAAATAAATAATAATAAATGTTTTTTTAAGTTTAATAAATATAAAATAAAATAATTACTGTTAGACTGTTACTCCAGTCTTAAGTGTCACATGGTCCTTCAGAAATCGTTCTAATATGCTGATTTATTATTAGAATTATCAATGTTGGAAACTAATGTTCTAATGTAAACTAACTAATGTTCAATGTATGTTCAATGTGTTATTCATTTATGTAAATCAGTTCTTTTAAAGTTAATCAGTCAATGCTTTATTTAAATCATTGCTCAAAATCACTGTCTTTTTTGTTACAAATATATGAAGGTAAATATAGATTAAAAAAAAACATGTATTTGTACAATTAATGAAGTGTATTAGTAGTGTAGCAGACTTCCTAAACATGGAAAATGTCAAATTTATAGAAATGCATACATATATGCAGGTGTGTATTTATAATCTGAGTTTTTCAGAGCAATTTTATTTTATTATATATTAATAATAAAATTAGCAATTTTATATATAATTTTAAATTGAGTCCGCAGTTCTAAATTGTTTAAAAATAGTTTCAATCCTCTGTATGTACGTGAGTATACGCACGATCACACGTGCTGCACGTACCCTTATGCTGTTGTGTATGTCTTGTATTGTTTGCGAAAATCCGGTTTCAACCAATCTCCTTCTGTTTGTCACCACTCCTGGATGAAAGCAGCTCTCCTCGTAATGCTTTAGTGATGGTCCGGGCTGAAGCAGAATGAAGACGTATCATTAAGCCGCTGGTGCTGTCAAAAGCTGATGTCTAATACACAATCCCGTTAGACACTGAATCAATGGCAATGAATCAACAGGCCAGATGGCCCTCAGATCTGCTTCATATTCTCAGAAAAGATGACTATGAGATCTGCTTGGATCACCTTCCTGGAATCCACGTAAACACTTTTGGTTGTTGCTTGTGTTTGTTTGGTGTGTGAAGAAAGAGAGTGTGTTTGCATGAGGCACGCTGTGCCATGTAGTTCTTGCAGCATATCATATAAAACTTATATGAATACACTTTTTTGTATTATTTTATACATTGAAAGGCTTTTTCAGTAAATCAATTAAGATCACAGTAAATTGCTAAATAATGTAGTGATGTTAGATTCATGATTAAATGCATCTTTTTTGGAATCATCTTGTTTTACTGAATCTGTTGTGATTGGTTGAAAGATATGGTCAAAAAACAGCAATTCTGATTTTTTTTTTTCATCAGATGCTATAACAATTCAGATAGCACATGCAAATAAACATCAGTACCAGTGGATGAAATGAATTCTTTGTGAACTCCTTGTTTTGTTACAATATACCAGAGTTTCTTAGAAGCATTTTCATGGTTTTTTTTCTGTTGACATTTCACATTATCACATACTTGTGAAAAGAGGCTTGTCAAAGTGGCTTTTGACTGACACTTACAGAGATCTGACATTTGTGTGCTTAGCTTTAAGACAAAAGCTGTTCTAAACTCTTTTAGACGCAGTCAGACGCCTGAAGAGTTTCTCACGTTGTAGCTCCTTTCACTATCAGTAACTGCAAATCAATTAGCTCCTCGCTAACTTCCCTACATCAGAGCCTGGAGATTATCAAGAAGTGAGAAGCTGTCTCTCTAAATGAGCTGGATCCCTTTAGCATGCAATTAGCGCTCAATCACACAACCAGTGATTAAGGCTTTTGCTGATGTATAATTTCGTAAAAGAATCAGACATATGACTGAACAACAGGACATGTCAGCAGGCTAATAGCAGCTCATCTCACATCTTATATCTTACACAGATCTGGTTGTGTGGTGTGTTAAATGTGTTTCAATTTTAGTGCAATTAAGAGATTTAGGTAACATTATCTCTTTTAATAGAAATAATCTTTAGCATGGGCCAAAAACAGTCAAAATGAGATTCGGAGGGTTTATATGTTTTGATTAAATACTGGAAACTGTTTATTAGACTATAGTTTTGTTATGTAATTTACATTTTCTTATAATCTCTCTAAAGCCACCCCTTATACAGTGCAGTTTTAGTCTACTGTAAAAATTCTGAAATATCCAATGTAAAATTTGTTCACTTTTTAATGCTTAGCGTAACTGGTGCACATTCCCTGACACAAAAACATATTATGTCTTCATATTATTTTGTCTTCCCTAAACATTCAATTGATTAAGAATCGGTTTAAATATAGTGAAGTAAAGTTATAAATGTTGGCAATACAACCCAGGCTCAATTATATTGTTATGTTATTATTTCAAAGCGAAATATACAATCTGCCAAAGTTTTATGTTGACAAACCCTACCTTAAATTTAACCGATAGTGTTAACAAAAGTAAATGTAAGATAAAAATGCATTTGCTAAGAGCAAGCATGCCATTTTACTAGGGATGTAACAGTATTTTCAATATTGTGGTATTGCGTTAGTAAAACGGTCTTAATATCATCGTGGTCAGTGGACAGTATGAAATGGGCAAAAAGTGTAGTTTTAAAAATATATTTAAACTTATTATTCTAACATAAAAAGTCTTAACAGTTGTGTATTATGTTTTGACACAGTTTTGTCAAACGAACCGAAAAGAACACCGAACACCGAAAGAAAGATATGGTTTAATCTCTTCATCAAGATGTTTTTGCTGTGTGTTTCAGACGTGCCTGACTTTATATCGGCGCTACTAAACACGGATATCGGCCGATGCCGATATATTAAAAATGGCAAATATCGGCCCGATATATCGTCCGGACGATATATCGGTCGACCTCTACATCAAAATGTATCAGTTTACAATTAATGCACTATGTAAAAGTATTTTGAGGTTATAGCGTAGCGTTAGTACAGTGAAACAATGGAACTATGTGAAAACTAGTATTTATTAATCGATAATCTGCTCCTGTAATCATAATGAAATTTGTTGGTGTTTTACTTCCAATAGTGTACATTTGAGCTAGAAATGTCAGTGAATTTTGTGTGTATGTGCGTGTAGGTGCAATCTTGGCCCGATCACCTAGTTCGTACTTTATAACTCAATTTAACTTAACAATAGCGATTTCAATTCTGAGGAAAAAAAAGCCAGAAGTGTGAGATATGAACTCATAATTCTGAGCCTAGTAGATAAGAGGAAATGGCGAGATGATTTTTCTTCTCAAAATTGTGAGATATAGTCTTTGAATTGTGAGATTAAAAGCTGGATTTTGAAATATAAACTCAAATTTATCTTTTTATTCTTTTATTCCATGAGTTCTATAGCCTGTTATTTTAGGGTGTGTTCACACTTGTCATGTTTGGTTCGATTAAAACGAAATTGAAATTGCTCTGTTAGTGTGGTTCGCTTAAGTAAGTGTGAACACTGCCATCTTGAACCCTGGTGTGCGCCAAACAAGCGGATCGAGACCACTAAAAAGATAGGTCTCGATCTGCTACCAAACAAACTCTGGTGCGGTTCAATTGAAATATGAACGCAACACAGACCAAATACTTCTAAACTAACCAAAAACAGGAAGTAATGACAAGATGCAATGCTATGCGACATGATTCCACAAAAGGGATCAAGCGGTGTATCCAAAACAAAATTAGCAAACTTAGAGCAACGAGGAGGTAAAGTGCGTTTTTTGAGCTCTTTGTGGTGAAAATAAAATCATATACACGCAACAATGAGTGCACTTAGTCTAGCAGATGGCATCAGTCTGCTCAGCGCTGCTTTAAGTCGAACACCTTTTCCTTTTGTTTGGAGTGTTCAATGATTTCTGTCATGAAATACACGTCATTCAACTCGACCAATCAGGTTGTGAATGTATCACTATGCATTTAGGTTCGGTATCTTTAGGTTCGCTGTTAAAAATGCCAGTATAAACGCTAAGCGGACCAGGACCAAATGTATCATTTTCCTTTTTGGTCCGGACCAAATGAACCAAAACAACCGAACCACAAGTGTGAATACACCCTTAAAAACTAATTTTCTGCCACCAGATTGGCTCCGCCCACAAAAATGTCATCACTGTTTGCAAACACCGAAATTAGTCTATATAGGACCTTTGTATTTTTCAGAATTCCTAAAAGTTGTTCACTTTTAATCTAAGTTTGTAGTGCTGTGATTTGTCTTATAGCTGGTTGGTTTGGTTCATGGCTTGAAACTCTTTGCTGAAGAATACTGAGCTGAGATGAATGGAGAAAGACTCGTTAACGATAATACTCTTGATGTTGCCTGGTCCTGAGTGTGTGATCTTCATTCCCTGAGGTGACCTCATTCCACTGTAACACTTGTCAAACATGACGTACAATTATGTTGTAATGCCTCCTTTCCCCTCCCTTCCTTTTCCCTTTCCCTCTCTCTTGCACTTTTTTCTGTTTCTGTGGTGTTTGCCTGTAAAACAGGCGGGCAAATGGCAAGACTAATTGAGAAGGTGGAAATTAAACAGGCTACAGAGAGCTATCAAAGAGCCTTTCAATTAGGCCTGTATTTATCACCCCTGGCAACAGGAAGACACCTTCTCTTGTTGTGTCGGACACACACACACACACACACACACACACACACACACACACACACACACACACACACACACACACACACACACACACACACAGAAAGTCTGAAGGCAAAAGAAAGAGCAGACAGCTGGGGAAAAGAGTAATTTCAGACTGAATTCACACTAGTGTGAGTGTATGTGTGTGTGTGCTTTTTTTTATTAGAGTATTAGAGTAAATCTACATGCTAATACTATTGTCCGCCTTGTTTTATGCTCTTGCTTAATCTCTCTATAGTCTAGCTCAGATTAATTGGGTACAAAGGGTGTTTACATATAGTCCACAAGAAAAAATAATTGTTGAATTCATAAAAATGACCCCGTTCAAAAGTTTACATACACTTTTTATTTTAGTGATAGTTGTTCATGAGTCCCTTGTTTGTCCTGAACAGTTAAACTGCCCGCTGTATTTCAGAAAAAAATCCTTCAGGTCCCACAATTTATTCGATTTTTCTGCAGTTTTGTGTATTTGAACCCTTTCCAGGAATGACTGTATGATTTTGAGATCCATCTTTTTACACTGAGCACAACTAAGGGAAACCCAATGCATTTAACAGCCGGGGGGTGAAAACCTTTTGAGTTTGAAGATTTGAACTTATTTTGCATTCTGGGAAACATGTAATTATCTTCTGTAGATTCTGATGGGCAGTACTAAAGGCAAAATAAGACAAATTTACACATCTTTATTCTATTCAAAAATTTTAACCCCCTGACTATTAATGCATTGTGTTTGTAAAAAATTTAATTTATTCATCCTCAGGCCATTCTAGATATAGATTACTTTGTTTCTTCATCTGAAAAGATTTGGAGAAATTTAGCATTACTTCACTTGCCATCAGAATGAGAGTCCAAATAGCTTATTAAAAATGTAGGTGAACTATTACTTTAAAGGGGAAATATCATGAAAATCTGACTTTTTCAGTGTTCAAGTGTTATAATCGGGTCCCCGGTGCATTTACAAACCCAGAAAACATCAGAAAGGACAACCCAGTAACTTTGTTTTGGTAGGCCTTTCTCTGCAAGCTTGTAAAAAAAAAAAAAAGAGAGACGCTTAGATTATGCTCCCCTAGTGATGTAGGAAGGGGATCGTATTATAATATTACCACCTTAAAGGAGAAGTTCACTTCCAGGACAAAAATTTACAGATAATTTACTTAACCCCTTGTCATCCAAGATGTTCTTGTCTTTCTTTCTTCAGTCGTTAAGAAATTATATTTTTGAGGAAAACATTTCAGGATTTCTCTCCATATAGTGGACTTCTATAGTTCCTGTGAGTTTGAACTTCTTAAATGCAGTTAAAATGGCCTTTAATGATCCTAGTCAAGAAAAAAGGGTCTAGTGAAATGGCTGGTTATTTTCTAAAAAAAAAAAAAAAAAAAGACAATTTATATACTCCTTAACCTCAAATGCTCGTCTTGTGTAGCTCTGCATGAACTCTGTGTATTCTGGTTTAAGACAGTTAGGGTATGTCGAAAAACTTCCATCTCATTTTCTCCTCCAACTTTGAAATCGTCCTACATCGCTGCAGAAGTACTGACAAAGTGCTTTCAAAGTGAACGTGCAAAGATGATCAAACACCCTTTACAAAAAAAGGTAAAACAGCGATTTTGAAATTGGAGATGAACATGAGCTGGGAGTTTTTCGACATACCCTAACTGTCTTGAACCGGAATACATTTGTAAATTGTAATTTTTTTGTTTTTCAGAAAATATCAGATCGTTTCGCTAGATAAGATTTTTCTTTCTCGGCTGGGATCGTTTAAGGCCCTTTGAAGCTGCATTTATATTGCATTTTAGAAGTTCAAACTCGTGGGCACCATAGAAGTCCACTATATGGAGAGAAATCCTGAAATGTTTTGCTCAAAAAGTATAATTTATTTACGACTGAAAAAAAAAACATGAACATCTTGGATGACAAGGGGGTGAGTAAATTATCTGTACATTTTTGTTCTGGATATGAACTTCTCCTTTAATCGGCATGTTTCCACTCACAGTGCCGCCATTTTGTTTTCTTAAGTGACAAGTTCTAACACCTTGATCTTCACAGACATAACTTATGTGTGTTTTTAACATAAACTTGCATGTATTTAGTTTAAGCGCAGTACGACATGAAGGAGAACTTAAAGGTTGTATCAGCGATTTCTAGCCTAAAACATAAAGTGTCAATTTCAGCTGACCTTTCTTCACGATCCGCTCGCTGCCTGCCCCATAAATTGTCTGTGAAAAAAACGCATCTCTCTGGTCAGCCTAGGGTCCGAGATATGCCAAAAAAACAATCGGCACTACCAACCTTTCCACAGATAAACAAACAGTGTTCCAACCAATCAGCGTCAGGGGTTTGGTGTTGTGGACTTTCGCTCAGCCTCCCTCACATCCCTGCACCAGTAGGAAAGTCCACAACACCAAACCCCTGACGCTGATTGGTTGAAGAAAGGTCAGCTGAAATTGACACTTTATGTTTTAGGCTAGAAATCGCTGATACAACCTTTAATTTAGTATTCACTACTTACTATTGCTTTCTGTGCGCACTTAGAAAACTATATCGGAATTTAAACTGATGTGGCTTTAAAACACAATGCAATATACATGACAATCAAAACCAAACAGATGTTTTCAGGCAAAATGTCTGAGGTACAAGCTGTAAAGGTACAGCTCTTCTGGAAAAGTGGGCGGAGAGTGGTATCTTATTTGCATTTAAAGACACATGCACAAAAACAGTGTGTTTCTGCTTCCACTTAAAATAGGCATTTTCAAAATTACATAATAAATGATCTGTGGGGTATTTTGAGCTGAAATTCTTCGTTGACTGATAATAATAATGGAAATATATTCAACATATAGTGATAATAATATAAATGCATATGTCTGTCAGTATATGTATTTATTGCATATACTCTGTATGTATAGGCCCCTCGATGTCGGAGAGTGCAAGTGTGACCGATATAATCTCACAGTGTGATATGCTGGACAGAATGAGTAGATGGGAAATGTAGATAGTTGGCTGTGCGAATGTCCTCTCTCAATCTTTGTCCTGTCTAAAGTGGCTGCTATAGCCACTCTTCTTTTTGCTCTCTCAATATTTCTTGTGTTTCCCCATTTTAAAACCTCTGGGTTTTTTATATTGACTAGAAAAGGAGAAAATGGAAAAGGAAGGCAAACTTTGACGCTGTCTTGAAACAACCTTACCTGAAAGTTGAAGATACATAGACAGACAGACAGATAGACAGACAGATAAAATGGTTTGAATTTGATCCTGTTCTCTCTTCTTTTTACTTTCGCTGCATGTGAAAAAAACTGGTGAAAAGTCCCCAATAAGAAAGAAGTCTTTCAATATGTATACATCAAAAACATAGACCCATCTTATTCTTTTTAGGCTCTAATGCATTCTTTCTTACTCGCACACACACATATGCACACTCCTTTCTCTCTGACAAGGTCCATTAGGATGTCTCTCACGGTACCTGCACTCCCCTTTTATAGATGACCTCACACGAATATTAATTTACTATAACATTAACAGCATCTCAGCTGCATTCTACTCAGTCCAACCTCCAAATACCCTTCCTCTCTCTTTCCTTTCTGTAGACCGACTGTAACTGTGCACAGATAGGATAGATTGACTGCGTCACATACCGCACAGAATCTTGTTAACTAATGTTAATAATGCATAATTACATGTATCTGATCTTTTTTTTCATATTTAAATATACAGTACATGAATGTGAGATTTGAGAACTGTAACACAGCTTTGATGGCTTATGGATTAGCACATGCAAAGTATTAACCTGCAACATTATGCTTACCAGCCCATATCTTTAACCGCTCTGTTGCACCACCTCTGGGAGTGGATGAAGGTTGCCAAGACTGGCATTTTTCCTTTGATTTACGGTACGTAGGTTGAAAGATGTTTTATAATTCATAAGAATGCACATATACAATCATATATTATGCATTATAGAAGCTGTCATGCACTCACACAGAAATACTGTTTATCATTTGCCGGCCTCATTTATCCTCGGTCAACATACTCTCTGTGATAGTCTGACACATGCTTCATCAGCTCAACCTGACCAAATGAGATAGGAGTGATGAAAGGGAAAATCACATCTTGTACTGTATATGGTGGCCACAAAAAACAAAACAAAACAAAAAAAACAATCTGTGGACTTGAGAAAACAAATTTTTTAATTATCGGATTAGATAATGAAATATGAAAAGTCTGAGGTTCGTTTTTTAAAGACATTAATACTTTTATTCAGCAAAGATGCATTAAATTGATCAAAAGTTAAGTAAAGATATTAATAATCAGGGGTGAACATACGTTTTTCGGTCTAGTTCTCAAGAGAGCACCTTTCTGCCAAAAAAATAAGAAAAGGTTATTGTGACTTTTTAATCTTGCAATTCAGAATTTTTTTCTTATAATTAAGAGATATAAACTCACAATTGTGAGTTAGGAAGTCACAATTGCATGATACAAACTCGCAATTGTGACTTAAACACAATATAAAATCAGAATGGTGAGCTATAAATGCACAATTCTAACTTTTTAAAATATTTTTTATCTCGCAATTCTTTATTTCACTCAATTCTGACTTTTTTTTTGAGAATTGTGAGACATAAATTTGCAATTGCAAGTTATAAAGTCAATTTTTTTTTGGGGGGGGGGGGGGGGTTATGGGATTAAAGTCATAGTATTTTGATAATAAAGTTGAAATTCCGAGAATAAAGTCAAACTGTTTTGAGAATAATGTCAAAATATTTCAACAATAAAGTAAAAATTATGAGAATAAAGTCTAAATGTTTCGAGAATTGGGCCCGGATTGGGAGCACCGGGAGATATTTTAAGTCTCAGCTTTCAAAATCTGTCAGTTTTATAGCTAAATACAAACAGTATGTCTGTTACAATAATGTGTCGTCACAAATGTTTTTGCGGAGTAGGTGGTAGAATTTTCACAAAGAAATCAGTATAATTTAATGAAACAAATGTCTCATTGTAATCGAAAAGACGACTGATTATTCTCAAAACATTTCAAGTTTATTCTCATAATTTTGACTTTATTATGGAAACATCTTGACTTTATTCTCAAAACATCATTATTTTCTTGAAACATCTTGACTTTATTCTAGAAACACCTTGGCCCGGTTTCACAGACAGGACTAAGCCAGGATTAGCAGATAGTTCAATTAGGATATTAAAGTAATTTTTATAAACATGCTTAGAAAAAAACACTACTGGTGTGCATCTTGAGACAAAACAAAGACACCGATATATTTTAAGATCAGTCAGTGCAAGTTTCTTTCAGTTCAAACAGCTCAGACTTACATTTTAGTCTAGGACTAGGCTTAAGCCTTGTCTGTGAAACCGGGCCCTTGAGTTTATTCTCTAAACATTTTGACTTTATTCTTGTAATTTCAACTTTTATTTTTGAAACATTTGGACAATATTCCCAAAATATTTCTACTTTATTCTCGTCATTTTAACTTTATTCTTAAAATATATTTAGGCTTTATTCTCAAAATATTACGACTTTAATCTTGTAATTTTAGATTTTTTTTAATTTATTTATTTATTTTTTTTTTTTTTACATTTTTTAACGTGGCACTAAAATGCCATCATAAGATATAAACTTGCATTTCTGAGAAATAAAGAATTGTGTATTAATTTCTCAGAACTGCAAGTTTATATCTCACAATTCTGACTTTATAACTTTATAAAGTTTATATATCGCAAATCTGAGAAAAAAAGTCAGAATTGAGTTTTTTTAATCAGAATTGCATAATACAAACTCACAATTTTGACTATTTTGTAAAAAAAAAAAAAAAAAATGTATTATTCAGTGGCTTCCATAACCTGGAGATTTGGTTTGATGCTAAATGTAACTTTAAAAAATAAATTAATGATTAATAGTAGCATTATTGCACTTTATTTAAATGACTTGCACTTTATTTCAAAAGAAATAAAATTATAAATAAAGTGTAATAATACTGTTACATATGTAACATTGGACCACAAAACCAGTCGTAAGTAGCACAGATATATTTGTAGCAATAACCAACAATACATTGTATGGGTCAAAATGATCAATTTTTATTTTTATGTCAAAAATCATTAGGATATTAAGGAAAGATCACGTTCCATGAAGATATTTTGTAAATTTCCTATCATAAATATATACAAATCTTTTTTTTTTTTTTTGCACCATTAGATTCTAAATAGTTGTATCTCGGCCAAATATCCTATCCTTTTTTTTTGGTGGGTATATAAGTATATGCTGGCTTTAGTGAGTGAAGTGCATCGGTGAATGAAATGTGATAGTTATGTGTTTTGCTCTGAAAGCAGCAGTGTGTAGCCTAGATATATGCTCTCAGTTCGAATGGAAATCTTGGTCAATCTAAAATGGTGATCAACCCGCTGTCAGCCATGTGGGTATGCAAATTAGCAGTCTGAACTTAGTCTGTTACAGTTTTTTTTTTTCAATTATGGTTTCCACAGATATAATTAGCAGCACAATGGTTTTCAACATTAAAAAATTGAGAAATGTTTCTTGAGTGGCAAATCAGCATATTAGAATGATTTCTGATGGATCATGTGACACTGAAGACAGGGGTAATGATGCTGTATAGTTATATACATATATGGTGTAAGGACCCTTTTACAACTTTGACAGACTGTAATCGTTTTATGGTAAAAGATCTGTGTCAAGATTCTAATTAATTCTAATTGTAATGATAATTATCTCATGATAATTGCTTTATTTGTTTCACAGAATAATGTAATGCCCTACAGGTTTAGAACAACACAAAGATGAGTAAATAATGACAGAATATACATTTTTTGGCTGAACTATCCCTTTGAGTGTCCAATTGTATTTGGTGAGCCATCGCACCTTGCATCACTGCAAGCTAATTTGCTGGAATTTTTATTACCCCGCTAATCACATATTTATAGATTATATTTAGCAAAAGTTCAAAACATCCAGCAGAGAACCTGACAGAGAAACAAAAAAAGCTCAAGGAAGAAAAATGAACAGAGACACCGCGACAGGCAGAGACGGAACGGAGTCATTCTTTGCGCTTCATTCACCTGTTTCCACAGTGTGAGGCTGAATTAATGAGTGAACAATCGCTTCATAAGTGAAATGAGGTGTGGTGAGGGACGAGATGATGGGAAGGGGGGAACATGGGCTTTCTTATCAAATATGCACAGGATTATTACAGTATCGCAGTCTGGCACAGAGGAGAAATCATTGTAATACAGTGTGGGTGAGGGGAGGGGGATATCAGACCTATTCATTTCCTCCCTTGCATTAGTGCCAGGCTGCAAACTGCATGTTTTCTGCACAAATGCTCCTCATCATTGCCCACAGCCAATCGCAGGCGGCCGATGATGTTGTTTTTCCCGAGAAAACTTTAAGAGAGAAACAATGCTAGCCTCATTTGCGTTTGTCGAAAACCGTGTGGCGTGTTTGAGTGCAGTGAAGGAGAGAAACCGATGGAAAGAGAAAGAGCTGGGACCAAAGAGGGATGTTGATTTTCCTGTGGGACGCAGCTGGTGTGCTGTTAAAGGAATAACACAAAATGAAAATTTTGTCATCATTTACTCACCTCATGTTGCTTCAAACCTGTGGGACTTTCTTTTTTCTCCAAACCACAAAAGCAGATATTTTGAGGAATGTTGCTGTTCGTACAATGAAAGTCAAAGGGGTCCAAAACAATACTGAGTTTTATTGCATGGACAGAAAAACACTAAAGCATGTTCTACAGTTCTGAAATGGCATGGGGGTGACTAATCATCTTCCTCCTCTGTGTCTTTTACTTCCTATCTCCCTTTAGACATTTCTACACGCTGCCAGATTGAGCTTAAACCCAAAGGAACGCTCAAATTCCCTCATGCACACATGCATAGTGGGGTGTCAAAAGCAGCCACAACCTTGAAACGGTTAGATTTAACAAATAGTGTGTGTGTGTGTGTGTGTGTGTTAGAGAAAGAGAGCAAACGAGAGCATGGTGATCTTCAAATGTAGGTTTTACTAAAAAACCGCCAGGGTGCAGGTTAACAGAGCAAAGACAAGTAATATAGGCCACTTTCTATGAATATGGCACACTTTGGTCTTCCATTATGTTTTTTAAAGTATTAGAAGCACAATGTCATGTCTTTTTTTTTTTTTTTAGTGAGAACTAACTAGATTCACTGGTATCTAAAATAAATTTAACCTACTGCGGCAAGGTCTTGACCTTCTCAGCTGTATGTAACAATTAAAGGGATAGTTCACCCAAAAATGAAAATTACTCATCCTAGGTTTAAATGAGTTTCTTATTTCAGACAAATACAATTGGAGTTATATTAAAAAAATGTCCTGGCACTTCTAAGCTTTATAATGACAGTGAATGGCTGTTGAGATTTTGAATCCCAAAAAAGTGCATCCATCCATCATAAAAAGTACTCCACACAGCTTTGGGGGGTTAATAAAGGCCTTCTGAAGCGGATCGATGCATTTGTGTAAGAAAAAGTTCTATATTTAAAACTTTATAAACCAAATTTTCTAGTTTCCGATAACTGTGGCGTTCCAGCAGATAACGTGGAAGTGACGAACAAGGAAGCACAGAGGAGAGAGCAAAACAAAACACCGGTCACAAATTTGAAGTACAAAACGAGGATTTGTAAAGAAAAATAAGCCATTAGGCCACTGGTTTTCCTTTGCTGTAAACAAAACTTGCTTCTCGTGAGACTAGCACATTTACATTTATTCATTTAGCAGATGCTTTTATCCAAAGCGACTTACAATTGGGGAGTACAACAAGCGATTCATCCTAAAGAGACAGATCGACATAGAAAGTGCTCATAATACCATATATCAGGCGTTGTTTCTAAGAGTACAAGCTAGAAAAGGGAAGAATAAGAAAAAAGAACAAAGGTTTTTTTATTTTATTTTTTCTCACTTGAGCTTATGCTACGCCTACGTCGTACATCACCTGTTGGAATGACAGGTAGTGGAAGCTAGATTATGGCTTATAAAGTTTTAAATATGGATATTTTTCTTCCACAGATGCATAGATTTGCTTCAGAAGGCCTTAAGTAAGCCCCCAGAGCCATTTGGAGCACTTTTTATGCTGGGTGGATGCAATTTTTTTGGCCTTCAAAATCTCAACAGCCATTCACTGCCATTATAAAGCTTGGAAGAGCCAGGACATTTTTTAATATAACTCAGATTGTATTCATCTGAAAGAAGAAAGTCATACACACCTAGGATGGCTTGAGGGTGAATCAATCACCGTTATTTTGACCACATTTGTTGAATTGAAATGTCAAGAATTGTAGTAAAAACATTTTTAATTATTAATTCAATTACCAAAACTGTTTTTGTCCTACAGAATATCTGGGACAAAGCTCAATATAGCAATCCAGTGTCATTTCAATATTATTGATATACTATTATAGTATTTATTAATTTGAATTTTGAACTAGCCTTTATTTTTATATTTTCCATTTTTATTTTACTTTAATTTTTAGCGATTTTATGTGATTTTTTTTATAGTACTTTAACTAAAAAAAAAAACATTTAATGGCAGTTATCTTGAATCTATAAGTTTACATGAAGTTTTATGTTTTATTTTATTTTCTGAAAACTCTTTTAGTTTTACTTAATAAGTTACAAAACAAATTTTCTTCTGATCTGGACATCAAAGAACATTTGAAAAGTTGGTGTAGAAAATTTTCACTCAGAAATTAGTAGTATCCCTTAGACCTGGTCTGATCTTGGCCAGACAAGCTATCCTTCTTAAGTGAAAGTATACTTCTCTCCTGACATATGACAGGTGGATACTAGACATTTTTTACTGAATCTTACGGAAATTTACTTCATGGAGCATGATCTTTACTTAATATCCTAATGATTTTTGGCATAAAAGAAAAAAAACAGCAAGTAACACATTAAATTAAATGATACAATTTTGAATTAGACAGACTGAAATATTATTTTCTTCTATTCTTTGTTTTATTTACAACTAGCACAAATTAGGATTTTAAACTGTATTTATATTTCTTTCTTTTTTTTGTGACAGGGTTGCAAAAATCGCAAACTCCAATCATAGTGAATAGAAAATAAAACCACTCATATAATATTTAAAGTTGACAGTCTGAGGTTGATGATTAATGTTAAATTGAATGTTAAAAAAGGGTGTTTTTCTTTCAGGCTTTGTTGTGTGTATCTGTGGAAATCTACCAAAACAGCTAAGTTGCTGGGTGGCAGAACAAAGACTGGAAATAATATAGATATATCTTGTCTAAATCGATTAGTGTTCAAGTAAATGTCCAATTAATCTGCTTTGTGATAACAGTATGTGCTTTACAGCATGAAATATGCATGAGTGATCCATCACACTAGTGTTTAAAAATTCTTTTCATCTTCCACCCCGAGGAGAAGTGTCAGACTGGAGCTGTGTACGAGTATGGGAGCATGCGGGTACTGATGAGCCCCTTCTGTCTGAAAGCCCTTCCTGTGCTACTCTCTCTGGGATATAACATAGGAATTGGCTGTTGGGATAGAAAAACACATGCAATCATTTTCTTTCATTTCTTCTCAGCCCTTCATCTCGCAAACATTTTTCTTAGCGTGCAGCCCACATGCGGTCCTTCAGCAGGTTTCAAAAGATGGTCTTCTCATTCAGACCGCATGAGGAACGACACGCCAGAAAGTCTGTCCGTGGGTAGCTTAATCACTGTGTTTAGTTCAATACCACTTTGAGTCCCGTGAACAGATTAAGGCCCAAAACATGTTCTATGCATGTATGCCAATGCAGAAAATAGAATGTTTTGCATTAGAAAATGAAGAACTGGCTTATCTGTCTATCTGTCTGTCTGTCTGTCTATTGTTCTATCATTCTATTGTTCTTTCTTTCTTTCTTTCTTTCTTTCTTTCTTTCTTTCTTTCTTTCTTTCTTTCTTTCTTTCTTCCTATTTATCTATCCATCATTCTATCTATCATTCTATTGTTAGTTCTTTCTTTCTTTCTTTCTCTCTTTCTTTCTTTCTTTCTTTCTCTCTTTCTATCTATCGTTCGATCTATTGTTCTATCTATCGTCATTTGTTCTTTTTTCCATCTATCTATCTATCTATGTTTATCTAACTGTCTATCTATTGTTCTATCATTCTATTGTTCTTTTTATTTATACATCCATCATTCTATCTATCATTCTATTGTTAGTTCTTTCTTTCTTTCTTTCTTTCTTTTTCTTTCTTTCTTTCTATCTATCTATCTATCTATCTATCTATCTATCTATCTATCTATCTATCTATCTATCTATCTATCTATCTATCTATCTGTCTGTCTGTCTATCTAACTGTCTATCTATTGTTCTATCATTCTATTGTTCTTTTTATTTATACATCCATCATTCTATCTTTCATTCTATTGTTAGTTCTTTCTTTCTTTCTCTCTATCTATCTATCTATCTATCTATCTATCTATCTATCTATCTATCTATCTATCTATCTATCTATCTATCTATCTATCTATCTATCTATCTATCTATCTATCTATGTTTATCTAACTGTCTATCTATTGTTCTATCATTCTATTGTTCTTTTTATTCATACATCCATCATTCTATCTATCATTCTATTGTTAGTTCTTTCTTTCTTTCTTTCTTTCTTTCTTTCTTTCTTTCTTTCTTTCTTTCTTTCTTTCTTTCTTTCTCTCTCTCTCTCTCTCTCTCTCTCTCTCTCTCTCTCTCTCTCTCTCTCTCTCTCTCTCTCTCTCTCTCTCTCTACCTATCTGTCTATCTGTTTATCTATCTGTTTATCTAACTGTCTATCTATTGTTCTATCATTCTATTGTTCTTTTAATTTATAAATCCATCATTCTATCTTTCATTCTATTGTTAGTTGTTAGTTCTTTCTTTCTATCTATCTATCTATCTATCTATCTATCTATCTATCTATCTATCTATCTATCTATCTATCTATCTGTCTGTCTGTCTGTCTGTCTGTCTGTCTGTCTGTCTGTCTGTCTGTCTGTCTGTCTGTCTGTCTGTTTATCTATTGTTCTGTCATTCTTGTTCTATCATTGTTTTATTTATACATCAATCATTCTATCTATCATTCTATTGTTAGTTCTTTCTTTCTTTCTTTCTTTCTTTCTCTCTCTCTCTCTCTCTCTCTCTCTCTCTCTCTGTCTCTCTCTCTGTCTGTCTGTCTGTCTGTCTGTCTGTCTTCTTTCTTTCTTTCTTTCTTCCTTTCTCTCTCTCTCTATCTATCTATAATCTATCTATCTATCTATCTATCTATCTATCTATCTATCTATCTATCTATCTATCTATCTATCATTCTATCTATCATTCTATCATTATTGTTCTATCTATCGTTCTATTGTTAGTTCTTTCTTTCTGGTGCGCAGCCTTGTAGAGAAGTTCATAATACTCAGAGATAACAATTCATTAGCATTCCCATTCATCTCAATCACAGTTTTTTTTAATGCACAGGTGTTTCTGAGCAAACATATAAGGTCTGAAAACTGTACCAATCTTTAAGCATGTCAGTGCATGTTTTCAGGTTTGACTGAAATTATTATGTTTAAAACATATTTGAAATAAAAACTTACAGAAAATAATGTCAAACATAGATAGTCTACACTTTTTTTTCTTTTTTTTGCTCACTGTACTTGAGAAAAAAAAAATTATAGTCCTGTCATCAGTGGTGATGCACTCTCAGGTAATGTTGGCTGTTTAAGAGCCTACAGCACCTCCCTATTTCCTGGTGTGCAGCAACCGCCACCTGAGTTTTAAATAAACGCTGCGTGGGGGGAAAACTGGCTGGGGAGGGCAGCCGCCGATTTTTCATTCTCGGGCCATAAAGTTCCCTCAGGAAAAGTTTCCCAGCAGAAAGTTAGACAAATTGCATATGATCGCAATGACTCAGCTAGACTATAAGAAAAGAAAAGTGTACGGCGTCTGACCGATTGTCCGAATTTCCATAGATTTTCGTTTTCCTTTGTCATCTTTCTGTTTTCTCAGCAGTTGCAGTTTACCGGGAGGTGAAAAAAGATCTGCTATAGTTGCACTTTCAGTGACTGGACAATAAAGTGTTTGTCATGAGGGAAACGGCTTGTGTCTTTAATGCGGACGTACAGTAAGCCTATCAACCGTATCCAGACTCTAGAATAAGCTGAGGTGGGAATTGCTACTTTTCTTCTTTTTTTTCCATTATGAACCAATATGATGAGAGATGCCTGAAACCTCCAAATCAATTCTGTCATTCTGTAGGTTCTGTACAAAATGTTCTCCTTTATACCAACAGCTAAACTAGTTTACTCTAACCTCAAGGTGATACATGAACTGCAGAGTGAATTTTTGAGAACAAAAAAAGACATGTACATCATGTCTAAAACCACCATCAAAATACCCCAACAGAAGAAGGTTCTTTTAAGCCTTGCATTTCAATATATAATATGATTTTTATTATAAATATAATATTATAGAAATTATAGTGACTTTTTGGATTTATTTTGTGAGCACAACAGTTATTGAATTAGCTTTTGTAAGTTTAAAGACAAGCTGTACTTACATTCACAGAATAAAGGATGAGGGGGTTGAGAAGGCATTGAGCGATGAACAGATGGGTCAAAGTTGAAGGTATGGATTGGATAAAACGATTGAGAAAACATTTCTTCAAAGATTCGCAAATGAACAAGCTGTGATCTTAAATATTCATGATCTGGAAGTTGCGTTTATCCTTTTCATGGGCAAAATGGAAATGGAGAGAGAGTAAGTTAAAGGAGAAGACGCGAAAGAAAGAAGGATGAGGCCGTTCGCCTTGAATGCATGCTGATTTCAGACACAATTATGACATGATGAAAGCTGAGACTTGAAAATGAGACCCCTTTCTTTGTTATTGCGTTTTCACTTCCTCCTCGCTTTTTTCCTCCCCTCATCTCTTTTTCTCATTTCAGGTCGAGTGGACATGCTGTGGGAGACAGGTAGCAGGTAGTGAGCCCAGAGGTAAACAAGAATTAAAACAAGTAAACAAGACTAAATCAGCCATGTTGTCCAGTTATGAGGACAAACATTGGCTTACGGTAAGAAGGTTTGGAAATGCAGTGTTTTAAATTGAACTATGTTTGCTAACTTAAACTGGCCTGTTCATACAAAGCTTACAAGAAAAGTATACCGTTTCGATCGACAGCAGCTTTGAATATTTTTTTACAGTATATTTAAACATTTAGCAGATGTACTCTTCTAAATCCTGAAAATTTAATGGGAGTCAGTTTGGTTGTCACTCTAGTTTATACAGTAACTGTGCGTTAATGTTTATGTGAGCAGTTTCTGAACTGTTGGCAGGAAGCGAGCGGGCCGTGCCTAGAGGTGTCAATACCGAGATGAAGGTTCACTGAGGAGGAACAGTAGACAGGAAGTGGGGATTTCGCAAAGGCGAGTCTAGGAACGCGGGGCTCAGTGGGGATATTGGAGAGAATTAGTTACACCTGCTTCTCTAATCTCCTCAAACCAGAGTTTACCATGAAAACCTACTGGAGGAGACACAAAACTACAGGGATGCAAATCTATAATGGATTGGAGCCAGACTTTGATATCAGAGAATCGATGTACTGAAGCACGAGTTTCTTTGAACTCGTTGTCTTGAAGACAAAAAGATATGAAGATAAATCCATCTCAGATCCATATATCTTTTCTTTGACATCCACCCAAATTTCATCACTTGAAAAAACTTGAGTAAGATCTGTTATATCTCAGTTGTTTCTACAAGAAAGTAAGATGATTAAATGAAGAGCAAAGGATTTAGCTCTAGCCTGAAAAGGGAGCCTAGAAATCGTCTCTAGGTTTCAAAACCACTATGTTACCTTATTAATATTCATGAGCCAGGCTGATGAGGTTTATAAAGTGTTCTCCCGATTCCCCTGCTCATAAGGAATCTTGAGAGAAACATCTAAGAAAAAAATGTATGCTTAAATCGTAACTGAGAACTCTACTGGCTCTCCTGAGCTATAAAAGATCAACCACTGAGAAATAAAACTTTCCTCGAGGCTGATTCATTGGCGGATGTCTTTATTGCATCATTCTCTCCCTTCCAGAATAATTCTCCTCCTCTTCAACACTCTTTGTCTAGATTACATAAAGCCACCTGTGTTTATGACAGCTGGATGAAAACATTGTTATTATACAATATGTCCACAGACAAGAGCTGTGTGTTCATGGCTTCTTTGTGTTGTCAGCTACTGTATAAATGATTCAGGCGGAGATCCCTCAGGTCTTAACTGATCAGATTTGAGAAATAATATCCGTGGTATTCCATATTTCTTCATCTCAGCAATGAATGCGAGGACCCCTTCTAATCCCATCACAGGAGTTTAATCTCAAGGTTATAATGGCAAGGGAACAGATTAGTATATTGTTGTATTGCAATTTCTCTTGCTCTTCTATTCTTCATCACACTCTATTATTTAAAAAAAGGCTTTTTTCTTTCTTTTGTATTTTATAGTTTAGTTGAGGCAAAGACACAAAACTCAAACTATAGAAAGACAGAAAAAGTGGCAATCCCAAAATCCACTACAAAAAAATTGGTAGGATAACCCCTGTGAAAACAAGAAGTACACTTTAGCCCAATTTATTTGGGGAAAAAAGTATGTATTGTGGAAATAATAGAATTAGCTGAATTTTAGAGTGGGATTTGACTTAAATGCATATTTTTGTCATTTCATAATTACTTTTTAATTTTCTTTGAAAAATGGTTGAAGTATACTGCCGAATAGGACTGTCAAACAAGTAATCACAAGTACTACAGTTGAGGTGAAAAGTTTACATACACCTTGCAGAATCTGCAAAATTTTAAGTATTTTACCAAAATAAGAAGGATCCTTATAAAATTTATAAAAATGACCCTGTTCAAAAGTTTACATATGCTTGATTCTTAAAACAGTGTTGTTACCTAAATGACCCACAGCTGTGTGTTTTTTTTTTTAATTTTGTTTAGTGATAGTTGCACATGAGTCCTGAAAAGTTTAACTGCCTGCTGTTCTTCAGAAAATTCAGGTCCGACAAATTCTTTGGTTTTTCAGCATTTTTGTGTGTTTGAACCCTTTCCAACAATGACTGTATGATCCATCTTTCACACCGAGGACAACTGAGGGACTTGTGCAACTATTACAGAAGGTTCAAATGCTTGCTGATGCTTCATAAGGAAACACGATTGTTTCCTTTATGCATTAAGAGCTGGGGGTTGTAAACATTTTGAATTTGAAGTTTATGGTAAATTTATCTTATTTTGTTTTCTGAGAAAATTCGGAAGGGCAGTACTAAATTGAAAAAAGATGATATTTAGGCAAAATAAGAAAAATGTACACATCTTGTTTCTGTTCAAAAGTTTACACCCCTGGTTCATAATACATTGTGTTTTCTTCTGAAGCATCAGTGAGCGCTTGAAAAAGGGTTCAAATACACAAAAATGATGAAAAACCAAAGAATTTGCGGGCAGTTTAACTGTTCAGGACAAACAAGGGACTCATGAACAACTATCACACAAGTAACAACACAGTATTCAGAATCAAGTGTATGTAAACTTTTGAACAGGTTCATTTTTTTTAATTTAACTATTATTTTCTCTTTTGTAAGATGTAAACATATTTTATGTGAAATATCTTATTCAGGTCAGTACTAAATAAAAAAATAACATGCATTTTGTATGATCCCTCTTATTTTGGTAAAATAATTACCATTTTGCAATGGTATTTCAAAGTGTATGTCAAATTTTGACCACAACTATATTTTAAACCACTGCTGTATAAAAGATTATAAAAATGTACTTGAAAGTAAAACTTATTCTTGGGAAAAACTTCCATTACTATAAAATGCACTTTAGAAGGTGTACTGGAGTGTTAAGGAGTCATGAAAATGTACTCTCTTTTAAGTACACTTAAGTGTTTTTTTATTTCATTAATATTATATTATCTGCAAGTACAGTTTTTAAAAAGGATTTTCAGGATTTTAAGTACACTACAAGTGCACATTCAGTACACTTCCTTTTTCACAAAGGAAGGCAGAAGATTAGAAATAATTAAAACAATGTTTCATTCAGCTCAAAAAAATTGTGTGCTGTGTATAATGTTTATATTGTGTGTGTTTGATGTGAATATTATGATGTTATCTTAGCAACATGCTAATATCAAGTGCGTTTGAAATCAATTGAGAGTTGACTCTACTCTGGAGCAAATTTTGTAACTGCTGCCTATTTAGAAGGGGTCTAAATGAAGGAAACACATGCTGTTTATGTAGTTATTAGGCAGTGAGGCAACTGTGAGTGTCATAGATAGACATATGGACAGAGATAGATAGAAAGATTGATAGATGGAAAGAAAGAGGACATGCAAAGAGGGATCAGTGAAGCCTAAATTGGCGATTGCACAATATACCATCTCACAAGGGACTTGTAATCTTACATAAAGTCATCTACATGAATTTCATTACAGCTGACTTAGTTCCTGTGCTGGATTATGTGCGTCAAATCTTGTGTAAAATCACGGTCATGGACACCTTCTCTGTGATATTACACAAAAGTGCTGGCTGATGTAAGCAACCAACCTTTCAGGGGAAGTTATTCATTGTTATTTTCTCAACAATGCTATCTTGAGTGTTTCTTTATCCCTCTGACTCATACTCAAATAAACACTACCAGGCCTACGCTCTCAAAATAGCTAGAGCATTAGAAACATTTCGTATTTTTCTGTTGAAATATTTTTTCGTCTTTCCTGGACAAACAAAATCTGAAGTCGTGCATGAAACAGACTGATTAGCGTGTTGACATGTGGTGATGCTAAGGCTAAATATAAAGTCTGCTCTTAATGAGCATTACTCTGAATTACAGCCAACATTACATCAGTAATTAGCAAAACTCTCTGTTTGACCGAAGCTGCACCTGTGCCTCCTTTTTTTGTGTGTGTGTGTGTGTGTGATATCTGTATCGTGTGATCTTTCTATCTTCAAGACTGACATGAGCATGCTGAAAAATGAATATCCATCTGGCACGCTACATTTTATGTTCCTGTTTTTTAATGAGAGTATCGAGGATCACGTCTTCTTTTCCTCTCTTCGTGACGGCACTTCATAGCTGTTATTTATTTAGCAGGTCTCAAGAGGGAGGGTGGACAGTGTAAATGACATACAGTCGCTTTTTGCTCGTTGCATCGACCTTGAATTATTTGCCTCACTTGTCCGTTCCTGCTAATTAGCTGGTGTTAGCGCTTACACGTTCCCTGAGATGCTTGCTAGTGACACAGCATGTCAACACTTAGCTACAGAAGCCGATCAGATTTAGCCTAAGTATATTTATTAAAGTCTTATAAAATGTTTCAGTGCATCGCAAGGCAGCTAAAATGTAGTAGACATGCTAGCGCTGAATGAAGTGATTTTACAGCATGTTATCAACCCAAACTCATTGGTAAAATGTGCCTGTTGCAACATTTCTGTACATTTATATTACTTTTTACACACTTTCAAAGTGGAATATTTTTGGTGGTGTTGTAAGCATGAAAAACAGATGAATATGAATCTGGAAATATTTAGGGCACAAGCCCAAAGGGGCGAATTCAGTTTTAAATATTATTATTATTAAAACTATGTTAATGTGCATTGAGTGTAGGCTTCGATTCAAGGGCTCGTCGTCAATTATTCCTTACTTAAGAATTTGTATACAAATCAGTTAATTTTAACCTTCAATATTATAGTAATGTACCTAATTGACTCTCATGTAGCCTATGTTTTACAGCACTAGTTGAGATTTTTTTTCCCTTGAGAAAATTTGGCATTTACTGTACCTGATATACAGTCAAACCAAAATCTATTCAGACACCTTCAGCAATTCTCACATTATCACAGTTTATTTGCTATCGTTTTGAAAATGGTAATAAAATATAACAAGAACAAGTTAATCTTGATAATGTCAGATAACTTTGTTAGAAAGGTATGTAATGGATTACGATCAACCAAAAATTCAGACTACTATTAGTATGACAATATTTACACAACTATCAATACTTTGTTGACCCATTACCAAGCAATGCTTAATTTTGTTCAGTCTGTGGTGTAAAAAGGTCGCATTAGCAAGTAAAGAAGAATAAAAGGTCGAAGTGTCTGAATAATTTTGCTCCCAAATTTGTATCAGTTTTACTGGTAGTCCACTGCATGAAGCAGATACAGTTACATAAATGAACTATAGTGTCCTTGGTTTGACTGTATATCCAAAATAATCTATACTGAATTGAAAATCTAACCAAACCACAATCTTGTGAACCAGAATCTAATCGAATTATGAAGTTCATCAAAACCCAGCCATAATTAAGTTGGCTTGGGAAAGCCAACTTACTGAAATCCTATTTAAACTTATTATTATTATGTTGGCTTGGAGAGCCAACATACTGTTATGCTATTTAAACTTATTATGTTGGCTTGGAGAAGCCAACATATTGTTATGCTATTTAAACTTATTATTATTATTATTAAAATTCTTCTGAGACTAAAATTCTATACGCTACTCCTCCTAGAGCTTTAAGGCTACAAGCCCCAAACTCGGCGGAGCCCTGGGCCCTGGTCACCAAAGTGTTGCTATATCTTTTTGGAATGATCAGACTTACAGTTGATTTAATATTAATTTTTTTACATGAAAAATTTCTATAGGTTTTCAATGGGCTGAGAAAAAATGCGCCATCTAGAGGCGCAATACCTCTCGACTGAAGAGGCGGGACTCAAACCTCTTGCTTACAGTCACTCTGAAATCGGTGGAAATACAAATAAATACCGCCTTTTAAAATTAAATATTCCAGCGATTTAATTGTAAATACCCATTAGAACACATCAACAGCTAAATTCAGTGGTTTGTGAGCAGTTCTTGTAAAAGAAATGCTTGCACCCTTCAGCGAGTATACAAGCCGTCAGCACGAACTCTCTCTGTATGTGCTCATAAACAACATAAATTGCACGAATTAGAGTGCCTTTAAAATTTATATATTTCAGCGATTTATTTGTAAATACCACTGATCTATATAATGACTGGATTGCTCATTGCGTTCTAAACTGCCGTTAGGCTGTGAAGCCACCGGAAGTGTTCGATCCGCCATTTTACTATTCCCTACCTGCAGAGAGCGCCATTGAGTCACATGTAAATTGCTGACCTAAAATCACCCGATTTGAAGCGTATCTTTCACACAGGATTAGTTTTTAGGATATGTGTATGTAAATTAATTTTTACTTAAGATGTTTTCTGGAATGTTTATGGTCTTTTCGGGCTGGATAAGCGATATATTGAAATCGTTTTGGTGGGCGTGTCAGCTGCGCACTTGCAGAAACAGGTAACTTAACTGATCCAACACTAAATATATTTCTTTATGTACCTAATTATACAGGAAATAATACACAGTACCTTATATCTGTTATTAGTATCTGAAATTGATTCGATTATACAGTAAATAATACAATACAAGTCTCTGTTACTATATTGCTCGTTATATTGAAATTCAAATCTTTGAAATAAAGCTTATGTCTTTAAGTCCGTACCATTTGTAGTTAGCGGTGTTCTCCGAGTCATGGTGTGTATTTTTAATGTGCCTGGTTGAGCAACATCTATTTCAGACTCTTCAGATCAGCAAATTCTTTAATGATTTACTAACATTACCGTTTCCATCTGAGTAAAATGCTGTGTATGTTGAATTAATTATTAATTTAACGAACAAATCATTACCTGCTTCAAAATGAATAACGTTACTGTTAAATATTGTTGAAACATGCAGTTAGTCTACTGTACGAATATAAACAACAAAATGACATAAACCGTGAATAACTGTACTGAGATCGTATTATGTTTGTTTATCTGATGTACTCGACTGTAATGTAGGCTATGAACGTACATTTTTAATAAGCAGAGGGAATTCCCAACATTAATCGTTTACATGCTTAGGACGTTTGCATTGTGAAAATGTACAGTGAGACTTCAGGTATAAAAACACTGACTTGTTATGTGATGTTTTCTCAATAAAATCGTATAGTTTCCTATTCATTCAATAGAATGTATGCTAATACTAGGGAATACTAATATGGCGGCGCGGTGGCTTCACTTTTATGACGTCATGAGCAATCCAGTTCTCTATTATAGATCAGTGGTAAATACCCATTAGAACACATCAACAAATCAACCTTTTGTGATCTGTTTTATTTCAAAGTTAAAGCACTGTCTTCAGCAAATGTGTTATACAGATGAGCTTTACGGCTCGGAGCTAATTTACCCGACTGAGAATTATACATGACTGCGCGTCTTTTAAAAGCATTTAAATAAAAACACTCCAGCGATCCAACACAAAAAATATACAAGAATATTTTAAAGAACTATATTAGCTGCAAATGAGCTGTTCAATAGGTTTCACTAACGAACATGTTACCGAGCTGTAACCTATACTTTCACTTTGACTTCGGTGTAAAATGCATATAAATAACGCCTTTAAAATTACAATATTCCAGCCATTTAATTATAAATACCCATTAGAACACATCAAGACCTGAATTCAGCTGTTTGAACGAATTTATTGAAAACCCGAAGCATTTCCTTCACCGCGTACAGATTGCCTTCAACTATGATACATGGAGACGAACGACATAATTTGCACGAATTTGACCGCCTTTAAAATTACAATATTGCAGCGATTTAATTAAGTCCACCCATTAGAGAATATCAACAGCTAAATGCAGTTGTTCGTGAGTATTTTTTTTTCATACAGAGAGCGCTGTGTTCAGCAGTGTGTTATGAGCTCCGAGATGTCCAACTGACAATTATACATGACTGCACGTCTTTTAAAGGCATTTAAATACAAACACTCCAGCGATTGCACACAATAAATATAGAAGAATATTTTAAAGACCTACATTGAGTGCAAATGACTTTTTTCACTGGCTTAACTAACTAACATTGAATGCACTGCTCAGTCTTCATCTGCATCAAAGACATCATTTGCACGTCTTTTAAAGGTATACAAACACTCCAGCGATTAAACACAATAATAGTAGAGTAATATATTACACAGCTTAAATGCTTGCTTATTTCTGCTTTTAGGCTCAACCGCACAGCAACGCTTTCAAGCACGCGCTGCACACTTGTTGTATGGCAAGCCGTTTTAACCTAAAATACACATAAATCCTCTATGGCAAGCTGTTTAGCCTAAAATATACTAAGCATTACTTATCGTAATAGCATTTTTACTAGCAACAATTCAATCAGAGAGCTCTAAGTGTTCTGGGCTGGCCCTTTTGCCCGAAGGCTGCCCGGTTTGCTTCTCCAAGCCAACATTTAAAGTTTGTCATCGAACTTTAGCTTCTAGTTATTATTCAACCTTCTTCTGAGACTAATTTTCTATACGCTACTCCTCCTAGGGCTTTAAGGCTACAAGCCCCAAACTCGGCGGAGCCCTGGGCCCTGGTCACGAAAGTGTTGCTATATCTTTTTGGAATGATCAGACTTACAGTTGATTTAATATTAATTTTTTTACATGAAAAATTTCTATAGGATTTCAATGGGCTGAGAAAAAATGCGCAATCTAGAGGCGCAATACCTCTCCACTGAAGAGGCGGGACTCAAACCTCTTACTTACAGTCACTCTGAAATCGGTGGAAATACAAATAAATACCGCCTTTAAAATTTAAATATTACAGCGATTTAATTGTAAACACCCATTAGAACACATCAACAGCTACATTCAGCTGTGAGCTGTTTTGTGTAAAAGTTATACCGCTGTCTTTAGAGAGTGTGTTACAGATGAGCTTCACGTCTCCGTCTGAGAATTATACATGACTGAACGTCTTTTAAAAGCATTTAAATAAAAACACTCCAGCGATTGTACACAATAAATATAGAATAATATTTTAAAGAACTACATTAGCTGCAAATGAGCTGTTCAATAGGTTTCACTAACGAACATGTTACCGAGCTGTGACTTTCACTTTGACTTCGGTGGAAAATGCATATAAATAACGCCTTTAAAATTACAATATTCCAGCCATTTAATTGTAAATACCCATTAGAACACATCAAGACCTGAATTCAGCTGTTTGAGCGAATTTATTCAAAACCCTAAGCATTTCCTTCACCGCATACAGGTTGCCTTCAACGAGTATACATGGAGACGAAAGACATAATTTGCACGGATTTGACCGCCTTTAAAATTACAATATTGCAGCGATTTAATTCAGTCCACCCATTAGAAAATATGAACAGCTAAATGCAGTTGTTTGTGAGTATTTTGTTTTCATACAGAGAGCGCTGTGTTCAGCAGTGTAGACATGAGCTCCGAGATGTCCGACTGACAATTATACATGACTGCACGTCTTTTAAAGGCATTTAAATACAAACACTCCAGCGATTGCACACAATAAATATAGAATAATATTTTAAAGAGCTGCATTGGGTGTAAATGAGCTATTTCAAACGTTTCACTAACGAACATCAGATGTATGGCTGCATTATCAGTCTGTCAACAAATACATCATTTGCACGTCTTTTAAAGGCATTTAAATAAAAACACTCCAGCGATTGCACACAATAAATATAGAAGAATATTTTAAAGACCTACATTGGGTGCAAATGACGTTTTTCATAGGCTTAACTAACATGAGATGCACGGCTGCATTTATGTGTCTGTTAACAAAGACATCATTTGCACGTCTTTTAAAGGTATTTTAATACAAACACTCCAGCGATTCAACACAATAATAGTACAGTCATATAATAAAAAGGTTAAATGCTTGCTTATTTCTGCTTTTCGCCTCAACCGCACAGCAACGCGTCGTGGCTTTGAAGCAGGCGCTGCACGAATCTTGTATGGCAAGCCGTTTTAACCTAAAATACTTTAATCCACTATGGCAAGCTGTTTTAGCCTAAAATATACTAAGCATTACTTATCATAATCGCATTTTTACTAGCAACAATTCAATTACAGAGCTCTAAGTGTTCTGGGCTGGCCCTTTTGCCCGAAGGCTGCCCGGTTTGCTTCTCCAAGCCAACATTTAAAGTTTGTCATCGAACTTTAGCTTCTAGTTATTATTATAGTTATTATTCTTATGACCTAAGAAAATTTCTGACAGCTACTCCTCCGAGGCCTTTGAAGCCACAAGGCCCAAACTTGGCAGAGACCTGGGCCCTTGTCCCGAAAGATATGCTATATCTATTTGGACTGATCAGATGTACAGTTGATTTATTATTAATTTTTGAATATGACAAATTTCCCAATGAATTACATGGGCTGAGAAAAAATGCGCCCTCTAACAGTAATACCTCTCGACTGAAGAGGCGGGATTCAAACCTCTTACTTACAGTCACTCTGAAAACGGTGGAAATAGAAATAAATACCGCCTTAAAAATGTAAATATTACAGCGATTTAACTCTAAATACCCATTAGAACATATCAACAGCTAAATTCAGTGGTTTGTGAGTATTTCTTGTAAAAGAAAAGCTCGCACCCGTCAGCGCTTATACAAGCCGTCGGCATGTACTCTCTCTGTATGTGCTCATAAACAACATAATTTGCACGAATTAGAACGCCTTTAAAATTAATATATTTCAGCGATTTATTTGTAAATACCCATTAGAACACATCAACAAATCAGCCTTTTGTGATCTGTTTTATTTCAAAGTTAAAGCACTGTCTTCAGCAAATGTGTTATACAGACGAGCTTTCACGGATCGGAGCTAACTTACCCGACTGAGAATTATACATGACTGCACGTCTTTTAAAAGCATTTAAATAAAAACACTCCAGCAATCCAACACAATCAATATACAAGAATATTTTAAAGAACTACATTAGCTGCAAATGAGCTTTTCAGTTTCACTAACGAACATGTTACCGAGCTGTGACTTACTTTCACTTTGAATTTGGTGGAAAATGTATATAAATAATGCCTTTAAAATTACAATATTCCAGCCATTTAATTGTAAATACCCATTAGAACACATCAAGACCTGAATTCAGCTGTTTGAGCAAATTTATTGAAAACCCTAAGCATTTCCTTCACCGCGCACAGATTGCTTTCAACGAGTATAAATGGAGACGAACAACATAATTTGCACGAATTAGAACGCCTTTAAAATTACAATATTGCAGCGATTTAATTCAGTCCACCCATTAAAAAATATCAACAGCTAAATGCAGTTGTTTGTGAGCATTTTGTTTTCATACAGAGAGCGCTGCATTCAGCAGTGTGTTAGACATGAGCTCCGAGATGTCCGACTGAGAATTATACATGACTGCACGTCTTTTAAAGGCATTTAAATAAAAACACTCCAGCGATTCAACACAATAAATATAGAAGAATATTTTTAAAGACCTGCATTGTAGACGGTGGGCCGAGTGGAGATTTCGTGTTTTCAAACGATCTGTGGTGAGGGATAACCCAGTTTTTTATATGTAACCGCTACGCTTTTCAACAAAGTAAATAAAAATTGTTGCCACTCACACACTTTGTCCATTACTATAATATCGATAACTTTCTCCAGGTTATTTTCCCGGCGAATAGAGCAAGCAACTACGTGCGGGGTCCGACCTGCATGACGTATTTGATGCCTTCATCCAATAGCGTGCATGGAAAGTGTCGGTGTTGGTGACGCGTTTCTGAACACACTGGCGCGCTTCGCGCCCAGGATTTAAGATTGTGTTATTTAAGATGAGAAATATTTTACCTAATTTTGCTACATATTCAGTTTGACACAAAATGAGTACGTAGAGGTAACGTTATCCATTTGTAATGTTTTTATTTTATGTAATCACCTTTTGTCATACGAGGTCCTGTCATTTCTTTGTAATCTTTAATAAATACATCCTTCTGATTTAACACATTTGACAATGGTATTGCTTGGAAACGAGACAGACAATACTCTTTTTCCCGCCCATGTTTACTTGGAAGAAATGGCAAAACATGAAGTGCTGTATGCATATATTTGAGGGAAGTGGTGGACCCACCATTCCCTTCACAGACATAAGTTGGGAGAAATGTATTAAATCAGTGTTTCTGTGGAAAGACCTTGAGGGCAGAGAAGGTATCATTGCAGAAGAGGCAGTACAGGCATACAAGTTACAAAGCCATGAACCTACAAACCAGTTAGTCAAACCAGCTAACACTGGCTACCACAGGGAGTGCTACAGCCATTTCACAGATATCACGAAGATAAAACGAGCACAAAGGAGAAGAGAGAAGGCAGTATTAGTTGAAGAAACTGCAAAGGAAGGTTGGTATTATATTGTATAGACAGGCGGTGCAGTATTAGACATACAGTACAGGTCTAAAGTTTGGAAACATAACTATTTTTAATGTTTTTGAAAGAAGTTTCTTCTGCTCATCAAGCCTGCATTTATTTGTAAAAAAAATACAGAAAAAATGTAACATTGTTATATATTATTAATATTACAATTTAAAATGATTGATTTTCAATTTATTATACTTTAAATTATTTCTGTGATTTAAAGCTGAATTTTTAGGATCATTATCACATGATCATTTAGAAATCATTCTAATATGATTCATTATCAAAGTTGGGAACAGTTCTGCTGCTATAAAATCAATACTTTTATTCAGCAAGGATGTGTTCAATTGATAAAAAGTGATACTAAAGATTTATATTATTAGAATTTTTTTATTTATTATTTTGAATAAATGCAGTTCTTTTTAACCTTTTATTCATCAAATATATTAGGCAGCAGAACTGTTTCCAACACTCATAATAAATCAGAATATTATAATGTTTTGTAAAGAATCATGTGATAGACTGGATGTCACATGTGACACTGAAGACTGGAGTAATGATGCTGAAAATTCAGCTTTGCATCACAGAAATAACTTTTTAAAGTATATTCAAATAGAAAACTATTCTAATAATATTTCACACTGTTACTGTTTTTTCTGTATTTTTGATCAAATATATGCAGGCTTGATGAGCAGAAGAGACTTCTTTCAAAAACATTAAAAATAGTAATGTTTCCAAACTTTTGACCTGTACTGTACAGTGCAGTATGGACAGTAGTATACAGTTAAGATAGTATGGTTTACAATAATATAAATTATTATATATAAGAGCAAAATAGATATACAGTATGAACAACATATACAGATATGTGCAGTGTAGTTGCAGTAACAATATAAGATTAGTACAAAAAACTACACAAAATTTGTTGGCAAACTTTTACATTGGCTTGAAAAGGCCTAGCCCGAAAATATGATAGTAAATATTAAATAGATATTAAATATGATATTCTACAACGGCTATGGCTACTACTAGTTCGCCAACTGAAACGTTACCCTACTAAAACGACACTAACGAGACGCTTACACACGTTTGAACAACACAGTGTACAAAACAAACATTTTATATAGATATCATATTCTAATTAAATGAATACTTCCAATCACACAAAGAATGTCCTTGACGATGATCAATGCGCTGCTGCTGCTGCTGCTGCTGGTGTCTGATAGCTAAATCATTCGTGTAACAGCTGTTCGAAATAAACTACATCTGATTGGTTAATAATAATCCCGTGTCAATATCTTGCCGCGCTATTGGCTCAACTGATATAGTAGGCAACCGCGTTTGCCTGCATATTTACGGGTCGCGAATTATGATTTCGTGGAAAATGTGCAATAAATGGGAGTGGCAACACTTTTCATATCGTTTAGAATAAAACAACTGTCCCAACTTTACAAATCCAGGTTCTCCCTCCATGGGGATCATCCATTTCGAAAAGTAAAGCAGATACGGACCCTCGGCCCACCGTCTATTGGGTGCAAATTACGTTTTTCATAGGCTTAACTAACTAACATGAGATGCACGGCTGCATTTATGTGTCTGTTAACAAAGACATAATTTGCACGTCTTTTAAAGGTATTTTAATACAAACACTCCAGCGATTCAACACAATAATAGTTTAGTCATATAATAAAAAGTTTAAATGCTTGCTTATTTCTGCTTTTCGGCTCAACCGCACGGCAACGCGACGCGGCTTTGAAGCAGGCGCTCATCACTTATTCCAGTATGGCAAGCCGTTTTAACCTAAAATACACATATTAATCCACTAAGGTGTTCTGGGCTGGCCCTTTTGCCCGAAGGCTGCCCAATTTGGCTCTCCAAGCCAACATTTAAAGTTTGTCATCGAACTTTAGCTTCTAGTTATTCTTATTTTTCTGAGCGGAAAATTTTTGGACACCTACTCCTCCTAGACCGTTCAAGCTACATACTCCAAACTCGGGTCAGATCTTCATACTGTTCTGACTTAGTGTGCTATATCTTTTCAGACTGGTTTGAGTTACGGTTTTCTTAAAAATTAATATTAAAAATCATAAAAAGTCCCATAGACTTTCATTGACCAAAAGTCCATGTCTGTTTGAACTATGTTTAATGCAAACTGCTAGAAGCCATTGATACTCAATTAAGCTTTAAGCTATCTATGTTCTTTCTAACTAATAACTAATCTATCTGTCTGTCTGTCTGTCTGTATATCTATCTATCTATCTATCTATCTATCTATCTATCTATCTATCTATCTATCTATCTATCTATCTATTCACATTCAAACTATATCTTCTAACTATTTATATCTATAAATCTATCTATTTTCAAACTATTTATATCTATCTAGCCTATCTATCTTTATCAATCAAACTAAAACTATTTCAAACTGAAAACCTTTAAACTTTCTTTAAACTAAAAGCTTTTAAAACTACTTAAAACTTACTGGCTAGGCTTTCTCAAGCCAACTTAAAGTTTGCTAACAAACTTTTTATCTAGTTAATAATCTGTCTTTGTAATCATAACCTAATCATAATTAGTGTGAAAAGGAATGAAAGTTGTTGGTGTTTAATTGACACTAGTGGCCATTTCATCTTTTTGGGGGGATTTTTTAAAAATGTAAGTCCAATGAAACTATATTATGTATGTATGAAAATGCTAGCCAGAAACGCTCCTGTACAAAAAAACGCTATACAAGAGACCGTCTTTCACTTTACTTACACACTGGCACAAACACACTCACATGCCACTGCCCTCCCCCAGCTAGTGATCCCCTTGAGTATTAATCTGTGATTCTGAAGATGTGGTTTTGTGAGTGACTTTCATGAAATATTCATGAGTTTAGGTAGTGGAGCGTCGTTCAGAGGGAGATCACCAGGTAGAATGAATTACATTAGCATGGTTTCATACATGAGCATACATCATGGCCGTTTAAAGCTATCCCTCTCGTTCGCACACTTCAAGGGCTTCCATTGTCAACTGTCGCCCGACGCTGTTTATTTATAAATAGCGTGCATGCTAGCAAGTGTGTGTGGAGTTGTGGAGTGTCACTAACCTCACATCCATGCTAATGAAGTCTGGGCTTGACGGCTGTGTATATCACTAGGCTACTGCTGGCCAGTGTAGCCAAATTTCATCTTGCGGCTGTAAATTTGTGCTTGCATGATTTAGATGGGAACAATGCATTAAAATATGTACACTTTTTATATATCGCTGGTAGTGGTGAGGTATTAGGAGGCTTTAAGTGCAATATTAAAGCTAGACATGAGCTTTTCCACTTCACAAATGCACACATATTTATCCCAGTTGTGTTGGCTGTCATTCATGTGATCAGTCAGGGATGTGTTTGCCTTCACCCGGGAGTTGCGAAGTCTTTAATCAGCCTGCTTAGGATAATAGGGAATGGCGAGGACTAGGAAATGGCTCTGTCGTTTCAAAAAGACTCAATTTATTAGCACAGTTTGGGGTGCTAAAGTAAACACTGGGTTTCTCTGCGGGGTGTTGTTTCCTGTGTAGATGGTCATTAGCAGGGCTGGTTTATTTTGTGCTAGTTTCTGGTGGGCATGGTATATTTATGTGGTTTCAGACTATTGTTAAAATGTTTGGTGGCAGTACAATTTTTGTAATGTTTTTTGAAAGAAGTCTCTTAAGCTCACCAAGGCTGCATTTATTCAATGAAAAATACAAGAAAACAGTAATATTGTGAACTGTTTTTACAATTTAATCTCTTTTCTATGTTGATACATTTTCAATTTTCATTTATGACTGATACGAATGTGCAATTCTAACTTGTTTTCTCAGAATTGTGATTACAAACTTGCAATTCTAACTTTTTTCTCAGAATTGTGATACAAACTTGCAATTCTTTTCTTTTTTCAGAATTGATAGAAACTTGCAATTGCGAGAAATAAATTCTCACTTTAAAAAAAATTGTGTGATGTTAACTCACATTTCGAGAAATAAAGGCAGAATTGTGAGTTTATATCACAATTGTGTAACAAACTTGCAACTCTACCTTTTTCTCAAAAGTGTAATACAAACGTGCGATTCTGACTTTTTTCTCAGAATTGATATACAATCGTGCAATTCTAGCTGTCTTATTTAACAAGTATGTGATACAAACATGCAATTCTGACTATTTTCTCAGAATTATGTGATACAAACTTGCAATTCTGACTATTTTCTCAGAATTATGTGATACAAACTTGCAATTCTAACTTTTTTCTCACAATTATGTGATACAAACACGTAATTCTGACCTTTTTCTCAGAATTATGTGATATAAACTTGCAGTTCTAACTTTTTTCTCACAATTGTGATACAAACATGCAATTCTGACTTTTTTTTTTTCAGAATTGTGATACTAACTTGAAATCCTGACATTTTTCTCAGAATTATGATACAAACTTGCAGTTCTAACTTTTTTTTTAATTATGTGATACAAACATGCAATTCTAACTTTTTTCTCACAATTGTGTGATACAAACGTGCAATTCTGACTTTTTTTTCTCAGAATTGTGATACTAACTTGAAATCCTGACTTTTTTCTCAGAAATATGATTCAAGCTTGCAACTCTAACTTTTTTCTCAGAATTGTGATACAAACTTGCAATTCTTTTCTTTTTTCAGAATTGATATAAACTAGCAATTGTGAGAAATAAAGTCAGAATTGTGATATAAACTCACAATTCTCACTTTTTTTCTAAAAATTGTGTGATATAAACTTGCAGTTGCAGAAATCACAAGATACAAACATTTTATATCTCGCAGTTCTGACTCTTTTTTTAAATCTTTCAATTCTGCCTTTTTCTCAGAATTGTGAGATATAAACTTGCAACTGTGAGTTATACAGTCCAGTTCTGAAGGGAAAAAAATATTTTTTCAGAATTGTGACTTTATATCCCACAATTCTGACTTTATAACTCACAGTTGTGAGTTTAATATGCTGAAATGTTGAAAATAGTTGTGCTTAGCGTTGTCACGATACTGGAATTTCTAACTTCGATACGATACCTTGAAAAATATCGATATTCGATACTATTTTCGATACCACAGAGAAAAAAACAGCCACAATATTAAGAGGGTAAATTTCTGTTTTAATTTAAAGATAAATATAACAAGTCTAGAACATGACAATGAGGTATATGCTTATGTACACTGCTACAGCCCTGTTCAGCTTCTTAGCTTCATTTGAGTTTGTCTCATACTTTCTTTGCTGTTCAAATACAACTGGTAGTGTAGGTCGTAAACTTTTTTTTTCTTTTTAGACCACACTTTTAAAATTAACTGAACTATCTAACTAATCTCAGAACTTAAGTTAATGGTAAAATATATTTGTTAATATTAGTTAACATGAATAAACAATGAAAAATACTTCCAAAACCTTTATTAATCTCAGTTAAAAGTTAATTTAATCTATAATTTACTAATACATGAACTAATTAAAATCCAAAGTTCTATCTGTTGATATTTTTTATTGGACCAGAGCTAACATGATCCGTTGTATTTTTATTACCTACCGTTATCAAAGATTAAAATATACTGTAACAGTAATGTTAAAATGAGAACAGTTACCAACCTCTCGAAATTCTTTATATAGATCCGGGTGTCTGTCTTTCAGGTGCTTTGCGAAATTAGTGGTGTTAGCACCTTTTGTTAGCACTGCTCTGTAGCAACTCTTATATATTGGCTTGCTTGTGTACTTCGGCTTTCCATGTTCATTTGTTTTATATCCGAAATATTTCCAGATAGCACTCCTGTTTTATCCTTTATCAAACAAAGCTGGTCGCGGGGGCGCCACACTCGCCTTTCTATTCGCTTCACTTGAATGAGACGAGACAGGCACTGCGGTCACCTGTGGTGTTTGTCAACGCCCCTTTGCAGAGAAGTGAAAGTGACAGCTTGGCTAGTATCGATACTTCGGGAAATTAGTATTGGTACCATTCAGATATTTCAGTATCGATATTTATTGAAATATCGATATTTTTGACAACACTAGTTGTGCTAATATTATCAAACAGCGTTTATTTAAAGTAGAATGTTTCTGCTAAAAAAAAACCCATCAACAATAGACACCATAACAAAATTTGTAATGGTTGTTTGGCTTTACTGGTTGTAATAGGACTTGTATTGGTTTTAATGAAAACTGTAATGGACCCTGTTGGTCTCTACTGGTATTTGGTCACCTTCTATTGGTGGCTTGTTAAAACCAATTAATCCTAATGGAATATGTCCCAAAACACACTACAGAAAACCATTTTTAATGGTTTTAATGGTTCAAAGTTTTTAAACTCGATGGTTTGTAATGTTTCTTGTAGTAGAAACCATTAGAATTTTCTGTGATGTTCTATTTTTTTTTATTATTTTTTTTAGCAGGTAACAATGTAAAGTCATGTTTGATCAATTTAATGCATTCTTGCAGAATGGAAATATCAATTCATTAAAAAAAAAATCTTACTGACCTAAACTTTTGAATGGTAATTTTTATTTGAATATTTTTAAATGTACCATCTGGTCAAATCCTAAGTAGCATCCTGACTGCTGTATATTGTTGTTTTAGTGTACCTTGAAAGTCAAATTTCTAACTCTAATTTGTAATTTCACAAACATGGCAACGAGCAGTAAGTTAATAATAATCAATCACTTTTAGGCAAACAAAATGCAGCGGAGAGTAAAACTGCTAAAGCTAATAAAACCTCTTTGGCAAATGTTGGAAGAGATGGTGAGTGAAAATTGTAATTTTACCACTTTGATCATTTTAATTTTAACACCCTGATGAAGGCAAGTTAGCCGCAACGCGTCGGTGCATGTTAGATGTTTTTAATTGTAAAGCCATGTGAATAAAGGCTTTTTATTCTTACTAAGAAGATTTTTGAGTTCCTTGGTTTGATGAGTTTTTTTGAAGATATGCAAAGATTCCCGTGACCAAAGTGCACCGATTCAAAGACTTCACACCCCAGCAGCATCTTGCATACTTTTGGATTCTTGTAATTTTACCATTTTGTTCACAACTGTATGCCTGCAGAACAAACGCTAACATTAACTTATTAGCATACCATTGTTTATCCTCTGCACGGTTTGGTTACTAGGATGCTTCTGTTTTTAATTGAACACCTGCAAAGCTAATGTTAACATTGGCGTCATCTTTGCGTTGGCCAATGGAATCATCTCTATGATTCATAGTCAAGTAGAAACATGCTGTGCCCAACTTTTATTTTAAAACACTATAAATACCATTAGGTTTTCCTCCCCAGTGTTGGCTGAAGTTTCAATCAAATTAACATGCAGGCTTGGTTGTGTCCTCTGACAGGGCTAAAGCACTTTAGATGTAACACATCGCTGTCATAAAACCGTATGTTAGTTTGAGAGTGGTCATTTTATCTTCTTCCAGTTTACGCGGTGACTTATGATCTATCGGCGGCTTCTATCTATGCGCTATTCCTAAAATATTAGCCACAGAGAAGCATCCGTCTTGGAGCTGCACAAGCTAAATGACAGCTTGCAGGGAGAATGTCCTCCATTGATCCAGACAGAGGCGGACAGAGTACACAGCTTCATTACTTGAGTAAAAGTACAGATACCCCTTGCTAAATTTTACTCAAGTACAAGTAAAAGTACTGAAGTCAGATGTCTACTTAAGTAAAAGTACTGAAGTACTTGTTGTTAAAAGTACTTGAGTATCAAGAGTACTAGAGTACATTTTCTAAACATTGCATTACTACTGCCACAGTGCTTACATTTATGTACAGAAACGTCCTACATGGAGTTATTTAAAATGTTAATGTTAATACCTTGGAGAATGTAAAAGGAATTGAAAGTAAAATCAAGTAATTTTCATCTTTTCACCATGTTGCTTTATTTAACATTTCTCACTTGTCCACAAGGCAATAGCACAATAGCAATGCTCTGACAAACTTCTGCTAGAGTTTTAATGGATTTTTTGCACCCACATTTGAACCTGGCTGTGTTAAACACAGCGCATACTCAAGAACATCAAAGCAAATGCTCTGCTTACATTGATGTGTAATATCAGAAAAGAAAATTCAGCTAACAATTGTGTGTACATGTGAGTTTCTCTGTTTTTTCATCAATCAAATCAATAAACCTAAACCAGCAGAGAAGGCAATATAGCAATGTTCTGACACAACTCTGAACTAGGGCCACAGGTTGGCACATTCCCAGGATGGACCTGCTGCGTCTTCATCCATTGTTTCGTCCATGGTTTCGTCTCATATCTAATTCTTTATCTGACCATGGAGTTGACTTTGGCGGAAAGCTGAAGGTGATTGCTGATAGGCTGTCCCAATCAGTGGCGCCTGCACAATCCAATCGCGTTTGAGAGGGAAACAACAAATTGAGGGTTTCCGAGATTTTTCTTTTTTCCTTTTTTTTTTTTTAGAAGAAGTAATGGGTACTCACGGTTATGGATAGAAATGTAGTGGAGTAAAGAGTACAATATTTGCCTCTGAAATGTACTTGAGTAAAGTCATGAGTACTCTCCAAAAATGATACTCGAGTAAAATACAGATCCCTCAAAATTGTATTTAAGTACTGTACTCAAGTAAATGTACTCCGTTACAGTCCGGCTCTGGATCCAGACGGTGCTATATTCCTCACAGCCCAGTTCAGTCGCACCCAGAAAGAGAGAAAGAATATGGACGAGTATCAAACAGGCTGCCGCGAGTAACAATAAGCCCCAAATTCCCCGCGGGAAGACTATGAACTCTCGTTATTGTTGTATATGTCAGCCTACACATGCCTGCCGTTTGTTTCTGCAGGAGAGCAACAGGAAAGTGCCGGCAAAGATCAGTGCTAACGCTCAAAGGAATGAGTGAATGAACGCACTTCCCCAGGCTGGAAAGACAGCAGTCGTCTCTAAATCTGCACGACTGAACGCTAAGGAGGTCAACGAAGTAACTGCAGTGAATCCTGTCAGGTAAAATGTGTTTAAAAAGACACAGCACTTTACTTTGCTGGTGATCTGGCATCCATCATGAAAGCTACAGTAACTCAGTAACTACAGTAATGAAGACTACTGTAAGACAGAGTGCTCTTCTTTAGTGAAGACGACTGGAGTACAAGGCAGTATTATTTCCTTCCTCCTGTATTGTGAGTGTGTAAGTCTTTTGTGACTTATTTTTGCTGTCTCCCACAGGCCAGATTAATACTTACCATTAACGTGTTTTTGGTGATCAGATCATTTGTCTGGGATGGATTTTGACCACATCTTAAAAAGGTACGTTCAAAAGTTTACAAACACTTGCTTCTTAATACTGTGTTGTTACCTGAATGATCCACAGCTGTTTTTGTTTGTTTGTTTGAGTTCCTTGTTTGTCCTGAACAGTTAAACTGCCCGCTGTTCTTCAGAAAAATCTTTCAGGTCCCTCAAATGCTTTGGTTTTTTAGCATTTTTGTTTATCTGAAACTTTTCCAACACTGACTGTATGATTTTGAGATCCTTGTTTTTACACTCAGAACAACTGAGGGACTCTTATGCAACTATTACAAAAGGTTTAAACGCTCACTGATGCTTCAGAAGGAAACAATGCATTAAGAGCCGGGGGTGAAAACTTTTTGAATTTTAAGATCAGGGTAAATTTTACTCATTTTGTCTTCTGGGAAACATGCAAGTATCTTCTGTAGCTTCTGAAGGGCAGTACTAAATGAAGAAAATGTCATATTTAGGCAAAATAATACAAATTCACACATTTTTATTTTGTTCAAAAGTTTACACCCCTGGCTCTTAATGCATTGTGTTTCCTTCTGAAACATTAGTCAGTGTTTGAACCTTCTGTTATAGATAAAACTATAGTTATAGTTTTTTTAATTGCTTTAATTACTATATAGTATTTTTTTTATTTAATTAAAAATGCAGCCTTGGTGAACGTAAGAGATTTCTTTCAAATAAATAAATATATTTAAACACATATATATATATATATATATATATATATATATATATATATATATACTGTGTAATTTCTATATATAATAAGTCATATATATATGTGACCCTGGACCACAAAACCGGTCTTAAGTCGCTGGGGTATATTTGTAGCAATAGCCAAAA
Source organism: Garra rufa (assembly GCF_049309525.1). NCBI lineage: Eukaryota > Metazoa > Chordata > Actinopteri > Cypriniformes > Cyprinidae > Garra > Garra rufa. The sequence continues at coordinate 28,102,532 of NC_133377.1, forward strand.
ATACATTGTATGGATCAAAATTATTGATTTTTCTTTTATGTCAAAAATCATTAGGAAATTAAGTAAAGATCATGTTCCATAAAGATTTTTTTGTAAAATTCCTACTGTAAACCTATCAAAATGTAATTTTTGATTAGTAATATGCATTGCTAAGAACTTAATTTGGACAACTTTAAAGGTGATTTTCTCAGTATTTTGATTTTTTGCACCCTTAGATTTCAGATTTTCAAATAGATGTATCTCGGCCAAATATTGTCCTATCCTAACAAACCATACATCAATAGAAAGCTTATTTATTGAGCTTTCATATGATGTATATATCTCAGTTTTGTAAAATTTAACCTTATGACTGGTTTTGTGGTCCAGGGTCACATATATACATATAAATATACACAGTACACAAACCTATATTATGTGAACACAAACTTTTATTTTAGATGCAATTAATTTCAATTAATCGATTTGACAGCACTAAAACAAATAAATAAAAATCTTACTGACCTCAAACTTTTTAATAGGCTTGTATGCCTTTTTGTAACTGCAGTTTTATCTACAATATTATCAAATATTTTCATTGGCTTACACGTGGAATCTCATTTTCTCATTTCGTTCCCTAAGGTTTTAAAAAATGTTTTAGGTTTTCTTCAATCTGTATCAGTATTAACATGCTTCAGTGAGGTTTTCATAAAGAAAGAAAACACATGAAATTATGAAAAGAATTTTTGATGTGTTTTTGAAATGTTTCAGCTAATGCAATCTTTCCTGTATTGCCATTTGAATAGCGTTAAAATGACAATTCGCATTTACGCTGAGAGCTGTGATCAGATCTAATTACACTAGTGACCCATTGGAAAGACAGTGTAAATGTAATCTGGCTATAATAAACCCAGGTACTTTATATGAAATGTAAAAAGACTCGGACAGTTAGTTGTTTTACCTAGGTGCATTTCCAGCAGAGCTGGGTAGTAACTGATTACATGTAATGTGGATTACATAATCAGATTACAAAAATTCACTCAATAGCAATAAATGATTAATGATTTACTGATTCTCCCCAATTCCTCTTTTTCATCTTTTAAATGTTCCTTTCTAAAATAGCCTACCACTTATATACATTCAGTAAGTCTTCCAGTTTTGTGGACAAACACACAAAGACCAGCCACTAGTAAGGTTTCTACACAGTATGTCTTTGGAAGACTTTTGTATTTCAAACACATTAAAATGCACAATTTAAATTTCTCATTTACATGCAGTGCAGGAATTCCCAAACTTTTTATTTGCGATCAAAATCTCTTCCACCTTTTTAGTTAATAAATAATACTTAAGTAACATATTTGCATGTTCACAGTTCCGTGACATTGTCTATTGGTCAAATGATATTCTGATAAACAAATAAATGCTTTATTTTGATTATTTAAATGTTCTTATTTTTATTTAAATTTTTTATTATTTAATTAGCTTTTTTAATTAAATGTACAAACTCTCTGCTGTTCCTGTATGAACCCCAGTTTAGAAAACCTTTACATAATGTAATGTTTAATGCACTTATTATGTTAATAACAACAAATGTAGTTAACAAAGGATTATCCTATTTAAATCAATGCGACAAACAAGTTAGGTCAAAAGTTATCTAAAAGTAGTCTGATTATATTACCTAAAATGTGTAGTGTAATGGATTAAGTTACTAGCTACAATTTTTTGTCATATTTGGAATCCATAATGGATTACAATTTTCAAGTAATCTACACTTTTGTCTGTCTATACTAAAAAGTGAAAATCTGGCAACATCAGAATCAGACTATACATTGTAAAAAAAAAAAAAAAAAAGTTTAAACGTGAAAAAGTAAGTGTTCGTGCTGCCAACATAAAATTTTAAGTTGTACTACATGGATTTTTGAGTTGAGTAAACTTAAAATTTTAAGGCAACACAAGCACTTACGTTTTTAAGTTAAAACAACTTTTTTTGCTGTCTCGCCACAAAACAAACATGGGAAAGTTTCTATTGGTTGTTTCTTTGAGCTTAATTTGTTTAGGGTGTGGTGTCAGGGGAGTTAGTGAGCTAAATTTAATCTCTTAAAATCAGTTTAACCCAGAGGCCTCAAACAAATGCAGCACAGAAGATGTAACCCAGAAAGATGCTTACTGGAGACGTCTGTTCTCTGATTAACATGCTAGACACTCTTACATGTAATTTCTGCTGTAAAGTTGCATGGACATGAATCTCCTACAGGGTTGGAAAAAGATGAACAAAATACATCGCTCTTAATAATTCCCAGACACCATAGGGAATGTGGAGTTATTGGATCTTATTGCATTGGCAAGCGCTATCTGATTCAATATGCAGCACACTCTTTTATCTCAGCGTACGCTCCGACACCACTGACAAGTCCAAAACGAACTTTCTTCAAAACTAAGATGTTGAGGCGAGACGGAGCAAAACTTTCTTCCTGTTTGTTCGCTCTCGCTGCCCTTTCTGTGAACCCTAACAGCATCAATCCCCCCTCTGGTGGAAGAACAAGGGGGAGGGATAGTTTGAGAGCCATGGAAAGTGAGAGGGGTCTAAGGCAGGAGAAGAAATAATCTTGTATAGCTTGAAATCTCTTTGGATGTGTCGAAGGCGTCTGTGTCTGGTTAAAAATATATTAAAGAGTGATGCTGCGGCTCTGAGCTGTGTCAGAGAGATAGGCCCCATCGGCTCGCAGCGCTGTGATTAGCGTGTCATGAATGTGTGTGTGTGTGTGTGTTTTAGAGTGTGTGTTTGAACAAACTCTGAAGATGTCCGATGACACTGCAGGGCAGCGCAGACACATCTGTTTGTGCATCTGTCTTGTAGGAATGGGTGGAGATCAACGTGCATCAGCATGAATCACATGCTTTCTCATAGGTATAACAGCTGATTTGTTTTCCGGAGGTTATCATGCATAACACAAAACGCAATACTGACATTCAGTACTGATACTCTGTGTACTTGCACATCTTCACATCTTCATACAAACTCTTTTTTTTTTTTTAAAGTGAAAACAGTGAGTCAGTCTTCCGGCAGGTAATCAGGGGATATCAGTGGGTGTATTTACAGGATGTGTTCTTGCGTTCTGCTGTTTTTTTAATGGTTGGTCTATGTGTCAGCAGTGTGAGTGTTGTATTTGTAAGCATGTCAAGTGTGTCTCAACAATTATAGTTTGTTGTGCAGTCTAGCTCAGCTTTAATACTACCGTACTGGAGATTAGGCCTGCACAATTTGGGGGGAAAACACTAATTGGCTTTTTTTCTGATAAAAATTGTAATTTGAAATTTCTTATGAGAAAGGTTTGCTGTGTTTGTTTGTAGGGCAGCACAATTTGGCATAATGTCTGAGTGAAATATTAACATAAGCATGTCAAGTGTGTCTCAACAGTTATAGATTGTTGTGCAGTCCATCTCAGCATTAAAATGACCAGACTGGAGATTAAGGCTGCTTAGCCTTGCCTTAGGAAGAAGAAAAAACTAATTGTGATTCATATGATAAAAATGTGGAAGATTTAAAACTTTTACTGAAAAAAACATAAACAAAAAAGCTCCAGGTTTGCTGTGCTTGTATTCCATTTTAGTGATTATATGTGACCCTGGACACAAAACCAGTCATAAGTAGCACCAAAATAGCCAAAAATACATTGTATGGGTAAATTTTATAGATTTTTCTTTGATGCCAAAAATCATTAGGATATTAAGTAAAGATCATCTTCTATGAAGATATTTTGTAAAAATTTTTTTACCGTAAATACATCAAAAACTCTTATTTAAAAAACAAAAACAGAAAAGCTCCAGGTTTGCTGTGCTTGTATTTAGTATTAGTGATTATATGTGACCCTGGACAACAAAACCAGTCATAAGTAGCACCAAAATATCCAAAAATACATTGTATGGGTCAAAATTATTGATTTTTCTTTTATGCCAAAAGTCATTAGGATATTAATTTAAAATCATGTTTCATGAAGATATTTTGCTAATTTCCTACCGTAAACATATCAAAACTTAATTTTTTGATTAATTATTATGCATTGCTTAGAACTTATACTATAGACAACTGTAAAGGTGTTTTTCTCAATACTCTTATTTTTTTCTACCCTTAGATTCCAGATTTTCAATGTTGTATCTTGGACAAATATTGTCCTATTTTAACAACCATACATATTTATTCAGCTTCAGACGTATAAATTGACCCTTATGACCATTATGGTCCAGCGTCACATATATGAATATGACTATATAATAATAATTATAATAGTAATAATAATAGTCACTAAGACTGTAAAACAAACAACAGTGGCAATAATAAAAAAAAAAATCAAAAGCATATTAAATGTGTGTCCCAACAATTAGAATTTGTTTGGATGTCCATCTATAAATTCAGCTTTAAAAGTACCAGATTGGAGATTTAGGCTGCACAATTTTGATAGATGATAGATTTGATAGATGATAGATTTCAATGATAAAAACTGATTTAAAATGCTTAAAAAAAAGGTTTGCTGTGTTTTTGTAGTGCCAATTTTTTGTGATGATGTATCCACTTGACTATATAATAATAATAATAGTTGTTATAATAGAAGTAATACTTATTATTATTATTATTATTATTATTATAAAATAAATTAAATGTAAGAATAGTAATAATTTTATTTTACAAAACAACTGTAAAATCACAGTGCAACAGAATTTTTGTGCAAACAATGAAGTTCAATCTTCTTTTATTTTTAAATGAACCGTTCCTTTACATTTAGAATTTTACATAACAACTCTGTCATCTACCTTTTTCCTAAAAGCGGTAACCTTGCCCAACTGGAGCAATGTCTTAGATTTCCAGTTTCTGGTGTTTCTAGTCAAATTAATGTATTTTCAGAGCTGATAATATAATCGAAAAGTAATCAAAAACGAAATTTGGAACCTCCAACCGGAGTAATTTTCCCATGTTGGTTAATTTGTTTTTTATATCCTGTTAATACTTTCCTCTTAAAAACATAACTACTGCATGTGTAGTCAGCACTATACGGACATGTATGACCATTGCGCTTGCGCCTTTTGCAGCTTTTTGCATGTGTAAGATGCTGTGTCAAGTTAACAGAATTTCAACTTTTACGCTCAGCTCTACTCATCAATGTCAGTTCCAAAACAATGGACCAATCAGTTGGCGTGGCAACTTTTGTATTTGATGGCAACATGGTGGAGTAGGCATTCTGTGCTGTGCTGTACTGTGCTGTGCTGTGCTTTTTTGTGCTGTGGCCTATGTTTTTAATAAATCGTAATCAAGGTAAAATGTTTAATAAATCAAGATTTAGATTTTAGGTCAGATTGTCCAGCCCTATAATAATTATAGGGCTGGACAATAATAACAGTTATGACAATAATATACAGTAATGTTAAATCTCTGAAAATAGTTTAAAACAGCACATGGCGACCTAGTTTCATCACTTTACAGTGTCGCAATAACCGTCTATTTGCACTAACTCACCTGCCATAGTTTAATGAGTAGGAAGATGACATGAAGCGACGTGAGGCTAGCAGCAGTGAAAACAGATGAGGGCACATATATTTACCTCCCGACTGAGGCAAACTTTACAGGAATTCCTTAAAGGCAAAGACTCTTGTTATTTATGAATGGGAGCAAGTGAAACGCTTAATATGGCAAAAAAGCCCCACTTTCTAAATGAAAAAGCCAATCGTTGATTAGTTAAAGGTGCAGTGTATAGATTTTTGCAGCATCTAGCGGTGAGGTTGTGAATTGCAACAGTCCACCTCTCACCCCTCCCTTTACAGAACTATGGTAGCCGATACAGGATTAAAATCTCGCCGTTTTTGACAGCAACGAATAGTGAGATTTCTTTTAAAATGTAATTTACGGAATTATATTTACTTAATCATTCAATAAAATGATGTTATTGTGAATATTACTGTTACTTGTTCATCATTGTGTCAGTGTTTTTTCGCAAGAACAACAGTGATGAAACATAATAATAAAAACATTATGGTTCATTGAGTAAGGTCTTTATACACCCCTGAAAACAGAGTTATGTATATTATATTGCACCTCTGTCTAGAGATCATCTTAAATATTACACAGTGCACCTTTAAGTCATTGCGTCACTACAGCTGCCCTTAGAAGCTCCGGTTCTTATAGAAACAGGCAGCGTTTGCAAATTCCTGTTTATGACTGTGTATTCGCATTGACTGGTCTAGCATCAAAAACAAGCTTTTTTTATCACTACTGGAGCGTAAGCAACAGCATTTATGAGGCAGTTGTCAGATTTCATTGGTGATTCCAAATATGCAATTCAATCGTAAGCTTGTTGAACTGTTCTGGAGAATTTGATGTTTCCCCATTCAAAGAGATAGGAGCTGCACTTGAATGCCTAAAAAGCATTTCAAAGATGGCTGCCGAGTGAAATGACTTGTCTTAAAGGGACTTTGTTAACGGCGACTTAATTGCAAGCTTGTGAAAAAATGAGCCGCTTTGATTTCACTTCAACTGTGACACAAAAAGGGGACCTTATTATAATATTACCGCCCCTTAATCTGCACATTTCCACCCACGGCATCGTCATTGTGTTTTCGCAAGTGACAACACTGTATCAGTTCCCAGCCTCAGAGGCGACAAGAGAGGATTGGATTTGATTTATTTACTGTATATTTAGCTGCTGACAAACAGATATAATATAAATTCTTTCCCAGCTGTTTACCTACATTAACATAACTTGTAACGTGTGTTTTTAATGTAAACTTGTTTGTAGTTGACAGTTTAAGCGCAATAAGACTTGAAAGAGAACTCAGTTTAGTACTTACATGCCGTGTGACAGACACTTTCTGTGTGTGTGCTACAAAGCAGTGTATCTGAGTTACAAGCTGTAAAGTCACAGGTTTGTTCTGAAAAAGAGGGCAGTGAGCAGCAGCTCATTTGCATTTAAAGAGACATGCACAGTGTCTTTCTGCTTCCACTCAAAATAGGCATTTTTAAAATGATAAAATAAATGATATGTGGGGTATTTTGAGCTGAAACTTCACAGACACATTCTGGGGACACCTGAGACTTATATATTGTAAAAAGGGGCATAATAGGTCTCTTATATGCATATTGCTGTTACTATGGCAGCCAACAACAGCACAGCCTAACCCTGTGCACATTTAGTTATACTGAAAAAGTTTCAGTTTAATTAATTGTCAATCTGTGTTTACCCCATTTTATCCTAAATTTCTATGGAGACCAGAAAATGAGAGCACCCGAATGAAAGTTAAAATCCATCATGGCGGTGCTCAACAGTTACTCAGGAAAAAATATGGATGAATAGACCTTAACTCAAACACCAGACATCAGGACATGTAATGTTAGCAGTGTATTGTCAAAATTGTGAAAGTATCAAGTGGTAGTATCTTTAGGAAATGTCTCAAAGTAAATCATGCTTGTTCCAACCTAACCACGTCAGTCCTGTGAGATCCAGAGTCCCCCGCTCGTTTTCTCTCTTGTCTCATGGAGGAGCCGCAGAGTGATGGAGAACTGCCTGGGCCTACTGAGCCAGCGCTAAAAGACTTTCATTAGTACCACTTTCCCATGAGGAGGGTTTGGGGATAATTACCAATTAGAGCAGCCGTCAGTGTGTGTGTGTGGATTGCGGGAGTCTGGTTAGCACTCAGCGCAGACAGCCGTATAGGGCTGTGTGTTAAATATGGAAAAGACTTTAATCTAATGCTTGAGTCGCTCTCTGCAATTGCTTGTCAGTTTTGTCAGCTAATTATAAAGTAGCCACATTGTGTGCTGATTTGTCCTTCCAACTCTATAACTCCCCGTTCCTCTCCCTCAATCCCCCCTCCTGTCCCGCACGGCGACTTTTATCCCACCTCTCGGCGCTCAGCACATCTTGTTTTCTTTTTGAAGAAGTTGGTCTGTAAATTCGCTGCTCGCAGTGGGAGTGTGTTCAAGTGGTCTTGCTCGGTCTCTCGGCGTGCAACACGATGTTGCTCTTTTGATGTTAAACGTAGTCTTTTCATGCTGCGGTTCAATAGAGGCTATGAATCTTACAGTGCAAAATATCATTCTGACTTCTCTTCATTTTCCCCTGCATTAGTTCACAGGAGTCTTTGGATGAACCTTCATAACTAAATATCTTGGCTGGAGTCGCTGTGAATATGGGCAAATTCCAACTGGCATTTTCAAAACTGAGCAACTTAATCCCCTCACCCGTCACCATGGGCCCTCTCTAACAAAGCGTACACACCAAAGTGACTTTAAGGAAGTCATTTTGCCATTTATAATCACACAACTCTGGCTAGTGGGTTCTCAGTCCTTATTTTATAACCTGAGGTAATTTAAGAACTTAAACTATGTTTAAAACTCTCAGTTGCTCTCGTACACTCACTGTTACAAGTGAAAAAAAATTCTTACATGTTTGTTTACCAACATGGAAAGACAAATGCAATTTGGAATAAATTTGAATTGAAGATGCTAGCAGGCAGTATTTGACAATTTTTTATTTATTTATTTAGTTTATTTAAAGGTTTTTATTGTAATGTTTTATTTATCATGTCAGATAAACCACAACATTAGACAGTAAACAATTTTAAATTAATTTGAATACAAAATGCAAAGAGTCATTTGACACAATTGACTAATTATTTATTATTATTATTATTATTATTATTATGTATTGATAATGTCTTTCTATCTATCTATCTGCCATTTTATTTCTTAAATTAATTTTTATTAAGTTAATATCTGATGAAAAAAATATATAATTTATATATTTGTTGTTTTATTATTACTTATTTATTGTAATGTTGCCTTTATTATAAAAGCTGTAAGCCCCCAAATTCTAGACTGTATACAATTTCAAATAATAAAAAAAACACAATTTATTATTATTTAGTACTCTTATTATTATTATTATTATTATTATTATTATTATTATTATTATTATTATTAATAAATAAATGTTTATTTTATTACTATTACTATTTGTTATCTTAACATCTAGCAATTTGGGGGGAAATCCCCCCCAAAAATGTAATATTATAAACTTAATTTATGTATTTGTTTTGTTTTATTATTGTGTTATATAACGGCTATAAAACCCCATGAAAAAGTATGCAAATATGAAAACAAAATCACAAAGAGGAAGTTTTGACACAAACATAGTATTAATTTTTATTATTATTTATTTATATATATTTTTTGTCATTGTTTTGTTTGTTTTATTATTCTTTTTATTTCTTCATCAGTTACTTGCCTGTTTATAATTGCCATTTTATTTATTCAGTTATTCATTATTTGTTCAATAAAATCATTATTAACAAGTTTTTTTTTTGGTCTACTATAGTGTTGTGTCAAGAATAATTATTTAATTTTTTTGTTGTATTTGTATAATGTTTTTATTATTATTTATAATAATTTACTGATAAAATATACGTGGCTATTATGTAAAAAAGAACATTTTTTTTTTCTTTGTCTTGCATCTACTATCGAAATTATACTGCAGGATTATTTAATTCCAATAAAATATCCTTTTTTTTTTTTTTTAATTCTGATACCTTTTATGCATTTGGGACAATGTCAGAAATGGTCCAGAAGATTATTGGTATTAAAGTATTATTTAAACAGCTATAGACATTATACAAAATATGAAATAAAAATAAAGATGCTAAAAGGCAATATCTGTTAACAATTCTTATGATTAAAATGTATATCTTACATTTGTTGTTTTATTATTCTATTTTGTTACTTATTCCATTTTTATTTATTTATATATTAATTTATCTGTCTATTTTAAATAAAGTGTTCTTTCATTATCACATTCCAGTATCTTTCCAACAATAACATGTCAGTGACGTTTATGCTGTCAAATTGTGTGTTACAGTCATGCCCTGCACCCTTCATAGTTTTCTACCCTTCAGACTGTGCAGGGCACAGTGCTGCTCACTTTCGAATGGATTTCACCATATGTAGCTGTGAAAAGATGGGAATGAGGTCAGAGGTGTGGATTGCTGCTAGGAGTGACTGATGGACAGGTGGAGCACTCTTTTGAATGTTGAATAGTTCTCCTAGCGGTAACCTCCTGGAAAGAGAGCAACATGTCACATTGTGAGGAAAGGTTGACGGCTTTGCCTCTACCTCTCATTTTTCTCTCTCATCTCTCATATGTTGACGAAGATGCCAAAGAAGGGGATGCTGGAGGGGGATGGGGTGTCAGACAGAGATTTCTAGGTTTGTTTCTCCCTTCCGAGATCTGAGGAACAATGTGAAATGTTGGTGTACAGGTCCAGCACCAGGTTTGCGTGACTCATATTCATCCTTTAGTACAGTGAATGAGGAATCCTGCTGGTTTTGACCTCTTACTGGATGTTTCCCTGTCTGCCCTTCTGAGTTCTTCACTCCAGGGTTGGGCAAAATTTTGAATTTAAGAATAGAGCTGTTCCCTCATGATGTCAATTTGTAGGCCAGCTGGGGAGGCTAATTTACCATGGATTCCCTCTGGAATTTCCTAATGGATTTTTGGAATAGTAGTTTTCAATTCATGAGCAAAATGAGGTCTGTGGTGAGCATTACTTAAAGACACTTTCACATTTAATCTTAATGCATAAATTACACAGTCATACCTCAAACGTGAATTTTGAAAGCTGTATTAAAGTAATGATCAACTACCATGAGGATAGGACAAACCTGACTAACTAGTCGTTTCAGTATGTACAGTATAGTAGTTTAATCTCGCAATTTTGACTTTTTTTCTCAGAATTGTGCAATTTTAACTTTATAACATGCAATCGCAAGTTAAGTGAGAATTGTAAGAACATTATCAGACTTTTTTCCCCATGAGTTTTTATCTTGCAAATTTTGTCTATTTCTCACAATTGTGTGTTAATATCATGCAATTCTGAGAAAAAGAGTTGTAAGTTTATATCACAATTTGGAGAGAAAAAAAAGTCAGAACTGCAAGTTTTTATCTTGAAAATTGGACTTTATTTCTCGCAATTGTGAGCTTATATCTCACAGTTCTGAGAAAAAAAGTGAGAATTGTGAGTTTATCTTGGAATTCTGACCATTTTATGCAAGTGTGTTTTTTTTTAATATAATGCAATTCAGAAAAAAAATCAGAAAAAAAAATCGTTTATATAACGATTCTGAGGGGAAAAAAGTCAGAATTGTGAGATGTAAACTTGCAATTCAGAGAAAAAAGTCAGATTTGCGAGTTTATATCTCATGATTCTGAGAAAAAAATCTGAATTGAGAATTTTTATCTCACAGTTTTTTACATTTTTTTTTTTACATAAACTCAATTGTGAGTTTATATCTCAATTTCTCAAAATCTCAAAAAAACTCTGAATTGTGGGTTTTCATCTTGCAATTCTGACTTTATTTCTTGCAATTGTGAGATTATATCTTGCAATTCTGAGAAAAAGTCAGAGTTGCAAATTTATTTCACAATTTGAAGGAAAAAAGGAAGGTTTTTTGGCAATTGTGAGTTTGTGAGTTTTTATCTTGCAATTCTGACTATTTCTCACAAGTGTGTTTTATATAATGCAATTCAGAGAAAAAAGTCAGAGTTGCAGCTTATATCTCACAATTAAAAAAAAGTCAGAATTGACGATTCTGGGGAAAAAAAATTCTCTCAATTTTGAGATTATACCATATACTAGCAATTCTGAGAAAATATTTCACAATTTGGAGGGAAAAAGTCAGAATTGTGAGTTTTTATCTGGCAATTCACTATTTCTCGCAAGTGTGTTTTATATGCAATTTAGAGAAAAATATCAGTTGCGAGTTTATATCTCACAATTCTAAGAAAAAAGTCAGAACTGTGAGATGTAAACTTGCAATTCAGAGAAAAAGTCATAATTGTAAGTTTATATCTCGAAATTCAGAGAAAAAGAGTTGTGAGTTCAAGATGGCGCCGCGGACGGCAGCCTCTGTGCTTAGCTCTCCAGTTGTTTTAATGTTTTTGTTTGTTTTTCCAGTTTTTTGTTTTGCAAAGAGATGAACTGATGAACACACCACAAAATCTTCTACCGGTTTTTGATTATTCGGACGTTTTGCTGAACATCATAGTTGGCGGAGCAGCAGCGCTGATCAGACGCGTCAGGACGCGCAGGAGGGGAAAACGCGCCGGCGCGCTTGTGAAGCTTTGGCAGCGTGGATTCAGGATGTCACTACCTGGCATACATCTGGCGAATCTCTGCACCCAACAAAACAGACGAACTCCTTCTGCTCTCCCGGACAAATAAGGATTTCTCACATTCTGCTGCTCTGTGTTTCACAGAAACCTGGCTGAACGCGGCTATACCGGACAGCGCGATTCATCTATCGGGATATCAGCTGTTCAGGGGAGACCGTGACACAGAATCAACGGGGAAATCGCGCGGCGGCGGGACTTGCTTTTACATCAATGAGAGGTGGTGTACAGATGTAACAGTGTTAAAGAAAATATGCTGTTCTGTTGTTGAAGCGCTTTTCGTTAACTGTAAGCCGTTCTATTCACCGCGGGAGTTTTGCTCGTTCATTCTCGTGAGCGTGTACATTCCACCGCAAGCGCGCGTAAGCCTGGCGTTGCAGAAACTCGCTGATCACATCACAGAGACAGAACAACAACACCCGGACTCTGTTTTAATCATTCTTGGGGATTTTAATAAAGCAAATCTCTCACGTGAACTGCCAAAATACAGAGAGCATGTCACATGTCCCACTAGAGACAGTAATATATTGGACCACTGTTACACAACAATAAGGAATGCATATCACACTGTCCCACGGGCAGCTTTGGGACTCTCTGATCACTGCCTGGTTCATCTTATACCAACATACAGGCAAAAACTTAAATCTGCTAAACCTGTAGCAAAGTCTGTAAAGAGATGGACCAATGAAACAGAGCAGGTTTTACAGGCATGTTTTGAATGTACTGAGTTGGAGTGTATTTGAAGCTGCTGCCACCGATCTGGATGAGCTCACTGAGACTGTAACTTCATATATCAGTTTTTGTGAAGATATGTGCATTCCTGTCATGAATTGTCAAGGGAGGACCCAAACGCAGAATGAGCAAAATGACAGTTTATTGTGAGAACAGGTGAAAACAAGAGGAGGATGGCAGACAGTCACCACACGGGCCTGGGAACACACGGCGAGGGGAGACAGGCAGGACGAAGAAGGAGAGGCAGGTGCAACCCCGAAGAGTGTCCGGGCGGCCAGAATCAGCAAAAAGGAGGAACTCAGGAGGCCAGGAAGAAACAGACAAACACAAAGGACAAGACAACAAAAGACCACACAAAATAAAAAAACTAATCAAAAAGAACTAGGAATGAAGTAGAGCTAGAACTAGGGGAAATACTAGGAATGGAACGGTGGCCATCTTGGCCGGAAACTCAGGAACGGCGGCCATCTTGGCCGGGGAGTCAGGGTTGGTGGCCATCTTGGCCGGAAACTCAGGAACGGCGGCCATCTTGGCCGGGGAGTCAGGGTTGGCGGCCATCTTGGCCGGGGATACAGGATTGACGGCCATCCTGGCCGGGAACTCAGGAACAGCGGCCCTTTTGGCCGGGGGCTCAGAGTTGGCGGCCATCTTGGCCGGGGATTTGGGATTGACGGCCATCTTGGCCAGGAACACAGGATCGGCGGCCACCTTGCCCGGGGATTCGGGATTGACGGCCATCTTGGCCGGAAACTCAGGGACGGCGGCCTTCTCGGCCGGGGACTCAGAGTTGGCGGCCATCTCGGCCGGGGATTCAGGATTGACGGCCATCTTGACCGGGGATTCGGAATTGACGGCCATCGTGGCCGGAAATTTGGGAATAGCGGCCATCTTGGCCGAGGAGTCAGACTTGATGGCCATCTTGGCCGGGGAGACAGGCTTGACGGCTATCTCGTGGGCTGACTCCGAACGCTCGGACGAGACGTGACTTGGCTTGGGCGAGACGTGACCTGGCCCCAGAGGGACAGCTGTGACTTGACTTGACTTTGAGGGAACAGCTGTGACCCAACTTGACCTTGAGGAAACAGCTGTGAATTGACTTGATGTCGAAGGAGCAAATGCGACTTGACCTGACTGTACTGGGCCAGCAGCGACCTGACTTGACTCAGAAGGGGCCGCTGTGTCTTGGCCAAACTTAGAGTGTAAAGCTGAGTCTTGGTTTACCTCAAGATGTGTGACTGTGTCTTGACTTGCCTCAGGAAGCGCGGCTGTGTCTTGAATTGCCTCAGGGAGTGTGACTGAGTCTAGAATTGCCTCAGGGGGTGTGGTTGAGTCTTGAATTGCCTCAGGGAGTGTGACTGAGTCTTGAATTCCCTTAGGGGGTGTGGCTGAGTCTTGAACTGCCTCAGGGAGTGTGGCTGAGTCTAGAATTGCCTCAGGGGGTGTGGCTGAGTCTTATATTTGCACCAGGGAGTGTGACTGAGTCTTGAATTGCCTCAGGGGGTGTGGCTGAGTCTTGAATTGCCTCAGGGGGTGTGGCTGAGTCTTGAATTGCCTCAGAGAGTGTGACTGAGTCCTGAATTGCCTCAGGGAGTGTGGCTGAGTTTAGAATTGCCTCAGGGAGTGTGGCTGTGTCCTTGATTGACTCAGGATGTGAAGCTGTAACCTTGCTTGACTCGCTTGAATGTGAGACTGGGTCTTTGCTTGACTCAGGATATGAAGCTGTGTCTCGACTTGGCTCCGGAAGTGGAAGCTGTGTCTTGACTTGACTCCGGAAGTGAAGCTGTGTCTTGACTTGACTCAGGAAGAAAAGCCATGTCTTGACTTGGCTCTGGAAGTGAAGCTGGGTCTTGACTAGGGGTGTCAAAATTAATCGTTTTTACGATGCATCGTGATGCAGACAAGGGCGATTCGGTATCGGTTCAGTAATAGACCATAACCGGTTATAACGGACACAGTCCATTGCCAGAACACGCGACCCAGGGGGCTTTTATGATTTTCCGTGAGGGGGGTTGGGCTAACGAGGGGAGTACTCTATATGAATAAAATAAGTCTTCAGATTTTAACTGAAAGGATTATTGCCACTTTCTTTACACACCGGTGCATTTAACGAACTAACAAACATCAGTGTGCATTCAACAAATGTCTTTTTTGTTAGTAATTCATTTAAAGGACTGAAACATTATTTTTATTCGGTTGAAAAGACTGGCTAAAAGCACTGAGCGCGTCTATCTGGCTCAGCACCGTTTTACACAAATATAATGTTTTGTTGATATTGTGAGTGCGCACAAATAATAATAGTAGACCTTTTGCAGTTTTGAATGATGCCTTTTTATGCCTTACTTTTATCAACAAAAATGGTGTATTTTAGGTTTTCACTGTTATTAAGAAAAAATGCAAGTGATCGCGTTTGAGCTTCCATGTCAGCTGCAAAGCCCGCTTTCGCTTTCACTTTCGCTTTCACTCTCCGCAAACCGTCTAACCGCGCACATTTATCTAGGTTAAATGTTTAAATTAATATTCTGAAATGCATCAAGTGTTTTATGTCTATAGATTTTATTTAATGCAAGTCGTGTTGATTTGAGAAGGCTAAATTTATCAAACATTCTCAACTCATTACAGCTGGCCGCTTGTTCGTTAGGTTAGGTTAAAAAGACAAAAGCTTGAATTTAACAAACATAAAATGTTCCAAACATATTTCTAAATTAACTTAAAAAGGAAACAAAACGAAATCTAACCACTTTGCCTTTAGAATCCAAAACTGAACTATTTTAATGGCTGCAACACGAACTCTGTTCTGATAAATTGTCCGATAAGGACGGGGCTCGGGTCTGAGAGTCTCAGGCTGGGCTATTTGGTTTAGTTTTCGCGTTTAAAATGACTATAGCGGCAGCTTTTATAGCAAAAGATATACGGCCCTTTTCTGTGGTGGAAAACTCCGGCCACCTGTTAAATACACTGGAGCCGCGATATACACTTCCCTCACGCACACACTTTTCAGAAAAGATTATGCCGGAACTCTAGAACGAAACCAAAGCCCAGGTATTTACTTTTGTGTATTTGTTCTAAATGTTGCTGCTGTCTTCTGTGCCCAGACTTTAGTTTTGTTTGATACATTCAAGAAGTGTTTTTTCTTTGAGAAGGTAAGATAAAGTTTCAGTTCATATATCTGACTGTTTGTATTTATTAACACAATTGTATATATTGTATTGAAGTAAAATTGAAAAAGGAGTATGTTTTATTCCTTAATTTAATGTACTGTAGAGTACAGTACAAAACAACAAACAACAACAAAAATAATCATTCTGCCCAACATCCTGTGTTTGGTCTGGGACAGGCCAAAGAACCTCTTCAGCATCACAGGCTAAATTAGCCCTGGCCAGGCAGCAGGGGTCAAATCCTCTTGCATGCCTGATCCAACCCTGGCACTCATCAACTAAAATATATGAGACTGCTTCTCTTCTTGCCCTTGCCCTTCTTTTGTCTTTTCCACATTGTCGTCATTGTCCTCCTTCTTCTCCTCCTCTACCTCTTTCACCTCTTACTCTTCCTCATCAAAATTACACATTACTGTATGTGGGATATTGATTGAAAAAGACTGGATAGGATGCACAGTTACACTTGTACAAGTGGTCTGACAAAAAAAATCTAATCAAATAAAAATGCATTACAACGTCATTGTGAAATAGAAAAGAAAAATAAATTTGAAGTAAAATTGAAAAATGAGTATGCAGTGCATCGTCAATGCATCGTGATGCATCGAGATATTGTATTGAACCGAATCGATGACATGATAATCGTAATCGAACCGAACCGTAAGACCACTGTAGGTTCACACCCCTAGTCTTTACTTGGCTCCGGAATTGAAGCCGTGTCTTGACTCGACTCAGGAAGGAAAGCGATGTCTTGACTTAGCTCAGGAAGTAAAGCTGTGTCTTGCCTTGACTCAGGAAGTGAAGCTGTGTCTTGACTTAGCTCAGGAAGTGAATCAGTGTCTTGACTTGGTTTAGGAAGTGAGGCTGCGTCTTGACTTGGCTCAGGAAGTGAAGCTGTGTCTTGACTGAGTGTTGTTGTAGTCGCCACTTTGTGAAAGGGCTCTAGTGTGGCGGCCATCTTGTGAACTGGCACTGGGATGGCGGCCATGACAGGTGCAGACTCTGGAAGTTCAGCCGTGACTTGACTTGGCTCTGGAAGTTCAGCTGTGTCTTGGCTTGGCTCCGGGAGTTCAGCTGTGTCTTGACTTGGCTCAAAAATGACTGGCGCGGATTTAACTGGATCAGGAATGACAGGGGCGGACTCAGGGACTGGAGTCGACACTGGAGCGGACTCCCTGGCAGTCGCAGCAGCTCGAGCTGCCCTCTTTCTTCGGTCCCTCCGTATCCTAGTGGGAGTCAGAAGATGATCGTGGACTTGACTTGGAGGAGGAAGGGGGGCAGGAGGATCACTGCAGACTGACTCAGGAGTAGGAGCCGACACAGGGGCGGACTCAGGGGCAGGAGTGTGCCAGTGCTGGCGGTGATGTAAGTAGTTGGAAAAGCCCCAGAAGTCTAGGATGTGAAGGTGCTCCATCTCCCATAGTGGCAAGGGGTCGTCTAAGGTGAGATTGAAGGTCCCCTTCAGGGCTGCATCATCATAGTCTAAACCCCTTGCCATGGACCAGAAAAACTGGGCATAAGACCGTGGTTTCTGGCCCTGTTGACGAAGTGCAGACACTGCCCGCCGAAGTGCCAGTCTCTCCTCTTCAGTGGCTGGTGGCACAAACTTAATGCTCATTCTGCTGGGTCCTTGGGTGGCTGGTTCGTTCTGTCATGAATTGTCAAGGGAGGACCCAAACGCAGAATGAGCAAAATGACAGTTTATTGTGAGGACAGGTGAAAACAAGAGGAGGATGGCAGACAGTCGCCACACGGGCCTGGGAACACACGGCGAGGGGAGACAGGCAAGACGAAGAAGGAGAGGCAGGTGCAACCCCGAAGAGAGTCCGGGCGGCCAGAATCAGCAACCAGGAGGAACTCAGGAGGCCAGGAAGGAACAGACAAACACAAAGGACAAGACAACAAAAGACCATACAAAATAAAAAAAACTAATCAAAAAGAACTAGGAATGAAGTAGAGCTAGAACTAGGGGAAATACTAGGAATGAAGTCAAAAAAAGTAATAAAATGAATACTAGAAATAAAACAAAAGTCAAGGACTAGGTAAAACAGAAATAAAAGAACTCAAAGACTAGGGAAAAAACTAATCAAAAGGATAACCGAAAGCAGATAAAAATTAGAATTAAACTTACAAAAAAAAAAAAGAGAAAGAGAAAAGAAAGTTTAAACTTGGAGGAACCAAAAACTGAAACTAGACAGAAAGGGGAATATCAAAGAGGGCAAAGTTTTAACTAGATGAAGGATAGGCTAGAGGGAAAGACTCAAAGTCTATACACAAACTCACAAAACGAACCAGCGAAGACAAAAGGGAAAGAGCACAATATAAAGGGAACAGGACACATGAGGATCAGGTGTGGACACTAAGACAAACGAGAAGAACAGGTGACGACACTCAAACAAACGAGGACTAAACAAGAGGGCGTGGAAAAGGGAAACAAGGAGGTGGGGCAACAGGAGCACATGGCAGACATAAACAAAGACACAGCCATGTGCTGACACACAAGACAAACAAGGAAACATTAAACAAAGACAAGACAGACAGGACTGTCAGGGCAGGATCATGACACATTCCTACCAGGACTCGTTTAACTTACAACAATGGCAAACCATGGTTTACTGCAAAACTCAGACAGCTCTGTCATGCCAAAGATGATGCTTATAGGAAAGGGGACAAAGTTTTATATAAACAGGCCAAAAACACACTTGAAAATGAGATCAAAGTGGCAAAAAGAAATTATTCCGAAAAAATAAGGAACCAATTTCATTCCAGTGACTCTTCTTCAGTGTGGAAAGGTCTAAAAGACATCACCAATTACAAGACAACATCCCCCAGCACTGTCGAGAATCAGCAACTGGCAGATCTGAATGAGTTCTATTGTAGGTTTGAAGAAACACCATTTACACCTCCAACAACACCCCTCTCCCCCACTCCTGCAACTCACATTCAAATCAGCAAAGATGAGGTGCGCCAGGTCTTCAAAAAGAACAAAAGAAGAAAGGCACCAGGCCCTGACGGTGTGACACCAGCCTGTCTGAAATCCTGTGCTGACCAGCTGGCACCCATCTTCTCACAGATCTTCAATAGGTCTTTAGAGTTGTGTGAAGTCCCCGCCACATTCAAACGGCCAACAATTATCCCCATTCCGAAGAAACCCAAAATAACAGGACGTAACGACTACAGGCCTGTGGCGCTAACATCTGTCGTCATGAAGTCGTTTGAAAAACTGGTTCTGGCTTATCTGAAGGACATCACCGGTCCCTTACTGGACCCCCTGCAGTTTGCTTATCGAGCAAACAGGTTTGTAGATGATGCAGTGAACATGGGTCTACATTTCATCCTGCAACATCTAAATAAATCAGGGACATATGTGAGGATCCTGTTTGTGGACTTCAGTTCAGCCTTCAACACTATCATCCCAAACCTCCTCCTGCCCAAACTAATTCAGCTCTCTGTGCCCACCTCTGTCTGTCAGTGGATCAACAGCTTCCTGACAGACAGGCAGCAGCTAGTGAGGCTTGGAAAATTCTCATCCAGCACCTGTACTATCAGCACTGGCGCCCCTCAGGGTTGTGTCCTCTCCCCACTGCTCTTCTCCCTGTACACTAATGACTGTACCTCTAAAGACCCCTCTGTCAAGCTCCTGAAGTTTGCAGACGACACCACACTTATCGGCCTCATTCAGGACGGTGACGAGTCTGCTTACAGACAGGAGGTAAAAGAGCTGTCTGTCTGGTGCAGTCATAACAACCTGGAGCTGAACACGCTCAAAACTGTGGAGATGATCATGGACTTTAGGAGGAACCCCCCTGCTCTCCCCCCACTCACCATCATGAACAGCACTGTAAACACAGTGGAATCATTCAGGTTCCTTGGCAACACCATCTCTCAGAACCTGAAATGGGACATTCACATAGACTCCATTGCAAAAAAGGCCCAGCAGAGGCTGTACTTCCTCCGCCAGCTGAGGAAGCTCAACCTGCCACAGGAACTGCTGAAACAGTTTTACTCTGCCATCATTGAGTCCGTCCTCTGCACTTCAGTTACCATCTGTTTCAGCTCAGCTACCAACTCTGATCTCAGAAGACTATGTTGGGTAGTCCGGACAGCTGAACGAATCATTGGTGCATCCCTCCCTACCCTTCAGGATCTGTACTTATCCAGAGTACGCAAAAGGGCTGGCAAAATCATTTTGGACCCCTCACTTCCAGCACACTCACTTTTTGAACTTTTACCATCTGGTCGGCGCTACAGAGCACTGAGCACCAAAACGACCAGACACAGAAACAGTTTCTTTCCTCAGGCAATCCATCTCATGAACACTTGATCATGGAACATACAACACTATTATACACTCTTTACTCATTACTCAGTTATTTTATTTAATGCACATACTTACTTACATTCAAATATTGCATCTAATATATACCTGTACATAGTAAATTGAATATTTTTGTATATTGTGTCTGCTATTTTTGCACATTGTCTGTCTTGTATACTTGTATATTGTTCTTTTTATAACCTGTGTTGTCATGTCACTGTCATTCTGTAGCACTGTGGAGTTTCTGTCACTAAAACAAATTCCTAGTATGTGTAAACATACCTGGCAATAAAGCTCATTCTGATTCTGATTCTGATTATTTCACAATTCTGAGCAAAAAGTTTTTAAAGTTTTTTGAGTTTTTAATCTTGCAATTCTTACTAGTTCTCACAAGTGTGTTTTTATATAATGCAATTCTAAGAAAAAAGTCAGAATTGCGAGATGTGAACTTGTAATTCAGAGAGAAAAGTCAGAATTTTGAGATTCAACTCGCAGACACCTATATATATTATTTTTATTCAGTAGCGAAAACAGGCTTCCATACTATAAAAAAACTAAAAACAAACAAACAAGAAAACAATATGAATTTATGGAATATGAATTGAGCATACCACATGAACCAGCATGTTGAATTGGAAATTCAATCTGTGTAATAGAAAGAAACAGCAACATGATTTTATTATATTAATTTATTGATAAAATATATATGGGTACTGTCATGCAAAACAAAAAGTCTTAAATGAACATTGATATTAATATCATCTAATTATTGTGAGTGCCTGTGATTGTGCATTGTGTAAACATTTACTAACGAAACTATACTGCAGGTATGTGTCATTCCATAAAATGATTTTTTTTTTTTTTTTATTGAAATTGTAATAGCAATTATGCATCTTCTTTGGTACACTGTAAAATGATTTTTCAAAGGTGTAGATAAAGATTACTGGAGTACATTTTACATAAAAAAGTTTTTCTACTTCAAAATGTCAAAATTCAAAATAGTAATTGTTTGTCAAATGTACTAACAATTGCTGAGTAAAAATGTTTTAACGCCAATTTTTTCAGTTGAATTCAAATTCATGTCAAAGTCAGCAAGAATTAGAATTTTAATTGAATTCTGAATGACACCCATCCCTGTTGACTTAAACCCTGAATGAAGCTGAGCTCAGGATGAGACTTCTTGTCCAAGGAAATCTCATTAGGTGAATCAGATGTGTGTTTGTTCAAATGAACATGCGTGCACGGCTTACAAAAACACGCTCCATTAGACACAACCAATCAGCACTCATCTGCAGAATATTTATATAACCATAATATATGGTCTTGCACCTGCAAAGTCACATGTGCACAAGTAGCACGTTGCATCCTCCTCTTGCTCTCAACCTCCCCCTCTTTGTTTTTCTCAGTTTTCTTTCCTTTTTATTCTCCCCCCATCCCCAACACACGCTTCAGTTCCATAACCAGTTTAGCAACACTTTTACCGTGTCCACATGACCGTTAATAAGTTAATTACAATATGCCAATAGCTGTGAGTAATTGCTGGTTGCTGTATACAGTATTAATCACATACTATATAGATGTTGCTCATTACTAGTAATTAAGTGGGTAGTTGTATGTATACTTTAACTGTTATGTATAGTTTGACCAACAAGCACATTTCTAAGATATTTTTAATTCTAACTCAGAGATCTTAATGTGATACCAACATCTTATACTAATTATTAAAGCTCTAAATTTACGCAGATAAACAACAATTGCACTAACGAGTTTAATTGCTTCAGAATTGGCAACTATCTGTGAATAATTAAAACAGCTAGCACATTTTGTGGATAAAACATCAAGATCATTACTGGGGTTGTGAAGGACAGTTGTGGAAATTAAGACTAAAAAGCGTTATGCAGAGTTAAAGTCAAAAAGTTCAAAAAAATTGCCATTCAAAGGTTTTTGGGGTCAGTAAGATCAGTTTTTACTGTTTGACTTCATAATGCTCTTTATAACTCTTCATAATGCTCTTTAGTTACAATTCTCACAACAGAAATTAATACTATAAGTATATGTATACATGTTTGTCTTCTGAACATTCTATTCATGAAATAATCCTGAAGGAAATATATTGAATTTAATGTAGGGCTGGGCGAAAATTCGATAACGATAATTGTCACGATATAGTTTCTTTTATTTTCCGATAAAACGATAATGACAGTTCAATAAGCGCTCGATAATGTTTACGCACAATGCCTAACGCTGCGCATGCATTTTGCAGCCTGCACTTCCGGATGCCACATGCAGTATTAAGTTTACAGCCACAGGGCTCCACAGTGCTACCATTTCACTCGCATTTGCGACTAAAAATTAGTACATGCGGCTGTAAAAAAAAAAATATTTAGGAGCACCATCTTCGACTAACCCGGTCAGCATATATGTGTTTGCGCTCAGCAGAGCTTCAAAGGTTTATACCTGTTTTTGCAACGTTGAGTAATGTACAGTATCACAGACATATCTCACCAATCCTTTCATAAACAAAGTGTAGCGAGAGTGTAAATAAGAGACTGGTTGTGCAGTAAAGAGAGCGTCGTTGTTTATAATAGAGCTTTGTGATATGGCAAACTAAGATGAGTGACAACTTTTAATAATTTTTAAGGGAGTTTGTAAATGAGACATTGATCTAATACAGCAGTTAAATTAACAAGAAGTTATTATTAAGTGACTTACATTGACTGACTACAACACTATGCCTGATTTTATTCTATTTCGTCGTCAGAAGTAATCTGAAACAAGTCACAACTGTGCGCATCTCCACTCAAACACAGTGCCAGCGGTGTTTCGTTTAAGAATGAACGTGTGTGCTTAAACGAATCTAATGAAATGATTCAGTTTCCCATTCATAAAGACTGTCACTTGCTTTATTCCCGAATGAACCATCCGTTTGAATGAATCAAATGAATGATATGATTCAGTAATTAATTCAGTGTCTTGCCGCCATCTGCTGGCAGATCTGTTCAGTTATTTAAATCTTTAATATTACTGTAGTCATAATTTTAAATTAGAAACATTAATTTCAACATGAATTTATGATTTTGATTGCATTCATTTCACCTCTGACCCTCATTAAACATATGAAAGGGTAAAAACTTTGAGGAGTCAAATATCACCTCGTAATAGGAAGGCAATTTTTTTTTTTTATCAGAGTTTTAATTATTGGTTAGAATGTGCTCCTAAAATTTTCACTGTGCTCCTAAATTTTTCATGTTAGGAGCACAAGTGCTCCTAGCAAGAAAAGTAAGCATAGAGCCCTGAGCCATTATTGTTTTTATTTATATTGTCAGACAGCTAAAACATTTTACAAAGTGTGTTAAATCAGCTGCACCAAGGATTGGCATGCTGAAATGATTTGTCTATTCTTATTTTTGTTGAATGATAAATATACTTAAAAATCACTTTAACTCTGCATTTACAGTCAGAGCCATGTTAAAAGTGCTGTATCATATTACAGTTCTTTTTTTTTTATAAAAACTTTTGATATATTCTATTAATATTAATGATATTGTATTCTATTGATGTTGATTTTACTAGTAATATTCTAATCTGTATTCCACCTCAATTGATCATTGCTTGGAAAGTATTTGTCATGTTCTGGCAATAAACCATAAATAATAATTAACTATATGGTATTTCTTTCATTCAGGAGTAAAAATCTGCCTTTAATATTGATAGATATAAATATTTGACATTTATCGTGATAATTATCGATATCGACTGATATGAAAAAAATTATCGTGATAATTTTTTTTGCCAAATCGCCCAGCCCTAATTTAATGTATTAAAAATGAAAAAAGTTATTTTACGTTGTAATAAGATGGTGAACATTAGAGCCTTATTTCAAAACACTAAAAAACTAAGTCAAAAGTTTACATACACCTTGCAGAAATGTATTTTATTAAACTAAGAGGGATCATACATAATGCATGTTATTCTTAATACTGTGTTGTTACATGAATAATCCACAGCAGTTTTTTGTTTGTTTGTTTTGTGATAGTTGTTCATGAGTCCCTTGTTTGTCTTGAACAGCTAAACCCTGTTGTTCTTCAGAAAATTCCTTCAGGTCCCACAGATTCTGCATTTGAACAGTTTCCAACAATGACTCTATTAATTTCATGTCCAAGTTTTCACACTGAGGACAACTGAGGGACTCAACTAATATATATATATATATATATATATATATATATATATATATATATATATATATATATATATATATGTATGTATATATATATATGTATGTATGTATATATATATATATGTATGTATGTATATATATGTATGTATGTATATATATATATATATATATATATATATATATATATATATATATGCAACTATTACAGAAGGTTGAAACACTCATTGATGCTTCAGAAGAAATTAACAATGTACTAAGAGCCAGGATTTAAATTTGAAGCTCAGGGTAAATTTAACTTATTTTGTCTTCTAGGGAAAATGTGTTTATCTTCTGTAGCTTCTGAAGGGCAGTACTAAATGAAAAAAATATAATATTTAGTCAAAATAAAAAAAATTACACAACCTCATTCTGTTCAAAAGTTTTCATCCCCAGCTTTTAATGCATTGTTTTTTATACTGAAGCATCAGTGAGCGTTTGAACCTTCTGTAATAGTTGCATGTGAGTCCCTTAGTTGTCCTCAGTGTGAAAAGATGGATCTCAAAATCATACAGTTATTGTTGGAAACTGGAAAGGGTTCAAAAACACAAGAATGCTGAAAAGCCAAAGAATTTGTGGGACCTGAAGGACTTTTCTGAAGAACAGCGGGTAGTTTAACTGTCCAGGAACAACAAAGGACTCATGAACAACTATCACTAAACAAAAAAAAAACAAAAAAAAAAACAGATGTGGGTCATTTAGGTAACAACACAGTATTATTAAGTGTATATAAACTTTTGAACAGGGTCATTTTCATAAATTCAACTATTATTTTCTCTTCTGGACTATATGTAAATGTTTTTATGTGAAATATCTTATTCAGGTCAGTACTAAATATAAAAAATAACATGCATTCTGTATGATCCCTGTTATTTTGGTTAAACAATTACCAATTTGCAGATTCTGTATGTAAGGTGTACCTGTATGTAAACTTCAACAGTTGACTTCAACTGTATATATGGTACTTTATATAGTGAACAATATAAGCAATATCATATAAGTAGCAGTGCAATATGGCTATATATCGGCATGGCAGCAGGCCATCACAGCGTGGTGATGTACAGCCATATCGCAAGGCTGTGAATGTAATATTGTGTTTATACAAGTGACTTCATGAACGCAAAATGTCTGCTGATGCTCTGAAGCTCACATTTCTGAAACATCGGAGCAAATTTTCAAATAGATGTTATATTAGTTAAAAAAAAAAACGCATATTTGAAATCTAAACAAGTACATTCTCACCTTGAAATAAACTCTTAAAACTACATTCCGTCACACAAAAACAAAACAAAAAATATTATTAATAAAATTAGAGTGGATTTGGCCATGACAGTCGCTGTTAGAAAAACCGCAAACAGAGCAATGGAAATGGTTGAAGTTGGAGAGAGAACTGGTAATCATAATATAATCATAAAAAAGTAAAATTTTCAGTTCATATCAGTTAATTTTTCTTGACTTTGTAAGTACACATGAGTCACTTGAGGACAACTTGGTGTGTCACTGCTGTCTCTTTCTGAGCGGATCAGTTTGATGTGATGCTGTCATCTATATGTTGTCTGTCGTTGTGATGGGGGCACATTGTTGGCACTTTGACTCGTTTTCTTCTATCACATCATCTGCTACATCATCTCTCTCTCTCTTATCCCTCCAGATTGAGTCTGACATGTCAAACAGCGCAGAAAGGGTGATCTAAATATATGCCGCGTTCTCTCTGACATGGCATTGGTGAGTTTTGAGTTTAGGAAAGCCATCATGTGAATTCTCATCACCAGATCAAGACGAGATTACAGAGATTACAGCCGCTTCAGATTAGACCATTCCGGATTATCTCACTCCCCTCTCCATTTACTTCCAAACTTTACGTCTAAACCAAACCCAGTTTGCTTCAACCTCGGGTCACTCCTTCTCCCAAGATAATGACAAATTAGCTTTACGTTGTTCAGACATGAGATTGAATCAGGCTCCCAAAAAGCAGGGTATGGGAAGAAGACAAAATAATTAGATTTTTGACTTTGTGTTGCTCAGGAGAGTTATACAATTTCTCATTCGATTAATCCCGGATTTAATTCAATCTGGAGTTGCCTGAAATAGCCCTAGTGCTGGACCTGCTGTTTCAGCCTTTAATCACAGCAACACCTGGCACAGCACTGGCGCTCTGTAGCACCACCACCATCATACTGGCAGTTGCTTTGCCGGCCCGTCCTGCACCCAGCATCATTTTGATTATGGCAGAGCTCGAACAGAATGCGCAAGGAAGCAGCTGGCTGTTAAAAGCAAGTGCTACTGTAGCAATAGAGATGTTAAATATATATATACAGAAGCATTTGGTTGCTACAGCTGTACACAGGGTCCAAAAGTAATAAAAATAAGGTCTGTAGTGAGTACTCAAAAAATAAGTGAGGAGGTGCACTCCAGTTGGCCGTAACTTTATTAAATTGCATTGAAGGGATGATAATTGGATCCCGTTAGAGTAAATGATTCAAATCAAAGAGAGGCAAACCGTATGTTAAAGACAACATCTGTTGTGACAGATCTTTTATCATTGTAAGTTGCTCTTGAATGCTTGATTGTTGTTTTTTT
The DNA here is from genome assembly GCF_049309525.1 of Garra rufa. Lineage (NCBI taxonomy): Eukaryota > Metazoa > Chordata > Actinopteri > Cypriniformes > Cyprinidae > Garra > Garra rufa. Next base: position 28,129,715 of record NC_133377.1, read on the forward strand.
CTTCAGAACTCCATGTGGTGTCACATATTTAGATTTTTCCTCACATTATGCCACCAAAAGTAAAAGATGAACACAATGACAATGTCTTC